>NC_139251.1:32424398-33024398 GCF_977018435.1 Lepisma saccharinum | reverse complement strand
AGTGAAACGTCAATGATTTATGCCTCTTCCTTTCCAGAAAGTACATGAGCTTGAGATTTCAAGACGAACTGTCGACTACAATCTGAATGCTTTTTAAGGTAACTCAGCAGTTTTGTCGATCGATGTTTGATAAGAATTATCTGGCATATGAATAGGATTCGACCAGGACGTTAAAAGTGAAAGCCATCGTTTTATGCCTCTTTCTTTCCGGAATGTACACGCGCTTGCGGTTGCAAGACAAACTGTCCATGGCTACAAACTGAATGTACATAAGATAATATGTTGGTGTTTTTTGAAGTAACTTAGCAGTTTTGTTAGGTGTTTAAATAAATGAGCATACCCTGGTTAATAAATACATGTCGGCCGGGACGTTAAGATTGTAAAGTCAATGTTATTCGCCTCTTTCTTTCCAGAACGCACACCAGCTTGCTGTTTTTAGACGAACCGTCCACGTCTACCAGCTGAATGTATGGAGTTTTGTTGTTAATGTAGCTATTATTTCGAGCGTAGATACTCGGAAGCGAGACTGGAAGGGATCGATATGGCCTTTTCTGGAGAAATTCAAAATATATAGGGCTAAAAAGTTGGGTTATGTTAATCTAATTACACAAAATATTGTTGATTTGAAATGTTCTTTATCCAAAGCGCACTGACGTTGAATATTCGTGTGTTTTGATAAGTGTTATGTTTGTATTTGTTGTTATTTACCGCATCTTTAGGATCATCGCGATGATGAGGATGAGTGATGATGGAATTGATGAAGGGGTCCTCAAAGAGAACACCCATGCCGAGGCCGAAAGTCGATCACGGGAACCTCGGTGACGATGTCGCTAGTCACCGAGTCTGCAAGTTTTGCTCACACTTTGAAAATAGAACCAGATTTTTAAAAAGAAATGTTCATTATGTAATCCTATAACCCTTTACTAACATATATTTTTCTGAAATTGAATTTTATAGCCAAAACGTATTAACCCTGAATGCCTTTTAATCATTCTTTACCCTATAATCCTCGGTTACGCAGCCTATCGCTTGGTGTATTGTGTGGCAAAACAGGATACTTACAAGCATTCACTGTGCACGCGTAGCATCAATAAAGTTGGATATCACCAAGTTCATAAACGAAACCATGTCCATAAGAGGTTAAATATCATAAACAGCCCCCCCCTCCTTTTTAGCTTCTTGTAGCATTTTGTTGAAGTTTCTTTGGATAGGACGGTATTTCTCTTTCAGTGTTGAACTTGAACGAAGTTAAAAATAATGTGTGTCGCATTCACATTGTGAAACAGATAAAATACAAACTGCTTATGGCCAAAATCACAGATAAGCGTATCAATCGGTTTTCACGCACCTAATAGTGAGTTAGGTGGGAAATACATTTGTGGAACATTACCACGGCAGTGCTATGGTAATTGTAGTATAAGAATAGCCTACATACTATGATAGTAAATTAATGGCTACATTCTGGTTGTTAATTTGAACACTCGATTATGTCAAAAGAGATTTTTTATTCAGTTTCGATTCCCGTGTTTATTTAGATGCTTTATTATTTGTCAGTGTATTGAGTAATAAATACGATAGGTTCTGTGTACGGGGAGACATGGATACATTCTTCAATTCTGAATTCAGAAATATGTGACGAGAGATATAGCTTTTTCAGATCCAATCGAAACACATTAGGTGACGGTGTTCTCATTGGCATAAAAGGAAAATGTAATCCTATAATAGTGGATGCTCATTTAGATGAACAGCATATTTGCAGTTTAATTACAAAATTTAGAACTGAATATGCTCAAGATCAGTGCTCGAAGTGAGGGGGGATGCGGGGGGATGGTATGCCCCAGGTAGCAAAATTGTCGCAAAGCATTCCCCCAGCTGTCTCATTGTCACCATGTTAAACCAGAGGAGTATACCCCAGCTAAAATTTTCCACTTCAGGCGCTAGTTTATGTATGTGCAGTGCGCATTCAACTAGCATCCCCTTTGGCTGTATATAAAAACCTGTTTGCCCATTGGTCATTGCTGGTCTTGCGTTTTAAGTCAACCTTATGCACAGTAAGGCTAATTGGGACTGGACCTACAGTTTAAAGTGGGATCCGAACCACTATGTGCCTCCACCGGGTATACAACCCGGGACCCCTTGATTACAAGACGATGACGTTACCACTGCGCCTTCGCGAAGACATTGGTTTCATTGATTTCAATATTCCTGAAATTAAAAAATCCAATACTGACGTACATTAGTGTCACGAGTTGAAATATTTCCTTGATCTCCATGACATAAAAAGCAAAAATTCCATCCATTTAAAAACCAAGTTTTGGAAGATGTTAGTGCTGGATTTCGGAACGAGTTAATGGTTCTAAGATTAACACATCAAGCTTAAGAGTTCTCTAAAGGTTCATAAATCATTAGCCTGCCGCTGCGTACCACATCCCAACCCCTCGATACTTCTTCAAATGAATGGGCATGAGCATTGGAACTCAGTCATATATATTCATCCTTCTTCTGACCATGTTGTTCACTCCATTCAACCATCAAGGAGTCCAGTGAAGCTAAAACACATTCTGCATCTATCTCTCTCTCTCTCTCTCTCTCTCTCTCTGTGTGTGTGTGTGTGTGTATGTGTGTACATTCCACTGAAAAGAAAATCTGACATATCACAACTGAGGAATGTGGGCATATATACTATCCCACCAACCCGTTCATGATGCATTCCATATCTTGTCGCGTGGATGAGGGATGCCCCTCATCCCATCCCAGAGGGTGGCACGGTACCGGAGTCTGCGGCGTGCCACCCGGATTTACGAGGCACGTTGTATGCATGACACAGGCATCTTAAGAATTTGGGATCTCCCGCCAGTAAGGGCAGCACGGCGTTATGGATTCCATTGTCTACAGCGAGTCCTTAAACAGCCGGGTAATGTATTGTTGTTCGGGGGATACAAACATAATATGCCACCGGGCCCCGTCTTCATCTGTCGGCTCCTCGCGTCTGCTTTGCATGCGAAACAGGATTCCCAGGTTCGTCTCTCTTGACAGCTGCTGCTGGATGTAAGTGAAATATCAAAGCTGCGAAAACTGAGCATTCTCCACATTTTTATTAGAATTTGCCTGTGAACTTCGAAGCAGAAGTACACTGTTAGAGTCAGGTACGGGCCACATCCAGCTCGTTACACACACAGAGAACTAAATGCATAATATCGATTGATGCACCACAATCCATCGACTGATGCACTAAAGTGTGTTTTATGGCTTCTTCAAAGAATCAGATTCACATTTGATGCATTTGGGTGCATTTTTGTATGTCGTGAAAGAAACACCAAAGTGCATCATTTGATTCAAATGAGGATTTATTTCAGTCGAGATGCACTTCAATGCATCAGTTGATGTTCCTTGATGCACCTTCCTGCATCTTTTTGGATGATGCACTTACACGTTTAGTCTGAGCTACATAATTTATGTAGCTTGATTCTGGTGCATCAAGGTGCATGAAAACGCATCAAATGATGCATTGAAGTGCATCTCCACTGAAATAAATCCTCACTTGAATCAAATGATGCACTTTGGTGTTTCTATCGCGACATACAAAAATGCACCCAAATGCATCAAATGTGAATCTGATTCTTTGAAGAAGCCATAAAACACACTTTAGTGCATCAGTCGATGCATTCTCGTGCATCAATCGATATTATGCATTTAGTTCTCCGAGTGCATGTCGAACAGTTTTCATAATTTTTAATGTTAAAACGATAGAGATAAATAGGGTCCATGGCCAGTTGTTAAATGTACTAACCCTTTCGAGGGGTGTAGATTGATTGATTTGCTTTATTTTACTTCGCCTTTTGTGCTATTTGTGCCTAATTTGCGAAGATGAATGATGATATGATGAAATTGATGAATGGACACTCACAAACATCCACGCCCGGGCCAGGATTTGTGACTGACCCAAAGATTCACATTTAGTTAATTTATTATGTTTTGTTTAATTTTGTGTTTAATACGCACGATGATATATCTATGTTATCAATTTTTGTTTTGTTATATTTTGGGAAAACGTTGTTGCATTAATATGATACATAATTAATTATTATCACATTCTTGATAATGTAAAATTACGATGTATAAATTTCTATATACATTTTTGACCATAGCAACGATAAAGAAACAAAACACAGTTGATCAATAAGTGAAAAAATATATGGAAATTTTAATTAGTGAAGTCCGAGTTTCATTGAAGTTATCAAAATCCTAATTGCTATTCCGTAAAGTGAATACTATGATGCTTCGTTGAAGTTCAAGTAAAGGAATTGCTTCAATAATTTGGCACCTACAGCCAGGATTGAAAAAAAAAAGGACAATCTTCTGATGCGTGGTGAGAAGTTTGCGCAATGGTAGTTATAGACTTTTAAATTTTATTTTGTCTTGGATTTGCAATTTGTTGAACATGTTGTGAAGACAAAATTGGAAAACCTTAATATTTTACTCAAGATTATTATTATTCTGTGCAGTCATGGCAGATAAAACTAAAGAAACGAAGTCTAGACATTCACGTAGGCTAAAGTCTAATGTTGCATGAAGGAACCTACTTAAGGGCCTCCCCCATGGCACAGTGGTAGCGTCTTTGCCTTGTAATCAAGGTGTCCCGGGTTCGATACCCGGTGGAGGCACAAGTGGTTCGGATCCCACTTTAAACTGTAGGTCCAGTCCCGATTAGCCTTACTGTGCATAAAGTGGACTTAAAACAGCAACTCAAACCAAGGAACCTACTTAAATAATAGTAATTCTCACGATGGTGACATTTGTGATGTACAGTCAGGTAAGATTGAAGGAGTGGCTTGTTGTGATAAAATCGATAATAACCTGAGGCATGTGCAATGTTTTGATTGTCATTCGTGGTATCATGTATCATGTTTGAAGCTTTCCGTTACACATTGGACAATTTATTCTAAAACGAAGGAAAGGTAGTGTTGTAACAAATGTGATCCCAGTTACGACCCTTATCACTTGCCGGGCTTATTTGGAAAGCATAAATCCTAATTTAAATGACATACTAAGCAGCATTAGAAGCATACAATTAGCTGTTGTAAGTTCTAACCAAGAACTTAAGCAGTCTAATCAAGAACTTAGGACTCAGTGTGAGCAGTCTAACCAAGAACTTAAGCAGTCTAATCAAGAACTTAGGACTCAGTTTGAGCAGTCTAATCAAGAACTTAGGACTCAGTGTGAGCAGTCTAACCAAGAACTTAAGCAGTCTAATCAAGAACTTAGGACTCAGTTTGAGCAGTCTAACCAAGAACCTAATCAAGAACTTAGGACTCAGTTTGAACAGTCTAACCAAGATCAGAATTAAATCTGTCTAATGAAAATATTCAGGTTAAACTCGACGTTATATCTTTAAAACAAGCTGAATTATCTAGTGCACATACACAGTTATCTTCACAGCTTGATGTTAAATTTGAAGCTGTTAATCATGATATTAGTCATGTTAACAATCGGCTCAATATTTTAATGTCTGAATTTAAGGACAAAATAAATGCGGTAAGTACGGCGTGTTTACAATCAACTACACGTCTTGAATCTGTATTAGATAATAAATGTAGTAATGTTCATGACAAACTATCTGAATTTGAAAATATACAAGGATTATTGAAGGAACACGTTGTTGATTGTGACGAACGTCTAAAGGATGTTAATAACAATCAACAACGTGTTCCTTCAATAATCCTTGTATATTTTCAAATTCAGATAGTTTAAAGGATGTTAATAACAAGTTTAATGATTATGATCAAAGTTTAGATAATATCAAATCAAATTATAATGACTGCTCTTCTAACATTGTTGATCTTATGTCTAGTCACTATTTTAGAAAGTAAAAGCAATGTTAATGCTGATGTACATAAGCATATTTCTGATTGTACAGAAAAGTTCCAACAGTTTAATTCCCGAATTGAAGGTATGGAACAAGGTAGCAAAAACCTTCAATCTGATGGGAAATATTTAACAGCCGAAGTTAATTCTAATGCTCGTAATTCTGTTGTTACAAATAGTAAAAGTAGAACAAAATCAATTGTTCTGGATAATACAGAATCTAATACATGTCACAATGGAAGATCCAAGCGTCATGTTGGACTCAGTACTTCATCTAGTGACATATCAGATGATTCTTCTAGGACAGTTTCTGGTAAGAAGAATGTTATAAACACTAGTGCACGTAAACATGTCCGTTGGAAGCACAAGTATAATAAATCTGTAAGATCTAGCTCTGAAGAAACTTCCGTAAAGAAATTTCGATGTGACGACACAGAAGGTTCATTCCAAAAACGAGAGTTAGATGCTGAGAAATATAACTACACTCATGCTTGCTATGAACTGTTTGGTACAAATGCACATCCTACTTCTAGTTTTGTGCTTACTACGAATAATGACAATGGTAGGAATGTATATAATAATCCACATTCTCATCTAGATCAAAGCTTTAATTCTCCTTGTATGTGGTGTGATTTTAACCCACAAATATCGGAACCTAACCCACAAAATGATTGTGTTAGTAATATTTATTGTGATGCAAGTGTACCATGTTCAGTTTTGAACAATCACGATGATCATCAGTCGTCTGTAAATTGTTCTAGATTGCATGATTATGGTAACACAGGGTTAAACGGAGCAAATCATATTTGTTATAATCAACCGTATAGTTCGAGAGGAAGAAGTGATCATCCTATAACTAGAAATACATGCAATGGAGAAGGAAATGCAAGAAGTGGACGTTTAAAATTAAGTGAACTATCTCAATTGCCTAAGTTCTCGGGAAAGATAGAGCAACAATCAGCGAGATAATATATTGAGCAGCTGGATAACATATTAAATGTTGTAGGAGTGCCAACAGAAATGAAACTGCAAAGTATTCAACAATGCTTCATTGGGAGAGCTGGTTATTGGTTTCGGACTCATAAATATTACTGTAATTCTTATGATCAGTTTGTACAAGAATTCATTAATCAGTTTTCTTCTTCGGAAGTTATCCAATCACAACTCTCCGTATTGAGGAATCGCAAATACGATCCCAGTGTACATGGCAGTTTAGAGACTTTTGCTTTAAAAACTCACTCTAGTTATTGCAATTTGGTTGAAAATCCTCAACATATAGATGTTGTGCAGTTAATACTTAGCCAATTACCTGATAATATTGCCAATCACATTACTTGTCACGAAATTCGTTCAGTAGATCAACTGACTAGCATGTTAAGAAGATTAGATGTAATAAAATGTAGTAGAAAGGGGCTTGTTGTTCTTCCTAATGAAGACAACGAACGTGAAAATATTCCAAAGGTTTTTAAGAACTCGGAACAAAATAGAGGCAAGTTAAATGTGCGGCAAGTTAATGTTCGACGTTCGAAGACCACTAGTGTGTGTACTCAGACTCCAACTAGTAGTGAGTTAGATGCCAATGCTGTTATCAATCAAGGTTACGAAAATCGGCAGGGAAACAATCTTCGAGGTCGATATTTCAACAATTTTAGGCGAACCTCTAATAATTATGGATATCATGGAAATTTTATTGCTCGAAACAATTATAATGGTTTAAGATCTAGAAACGGAGGACAATTCCGAAATAATTACAGGCAAAATAATTATCGTTCACCTACAGGACAATTTAATGATGAAAATTTGCTCAATCAATCGCGATTCTAGGAATGAAAATCGCAGTGCTAATAATAATACAATGCCATATCAGTGTTTTCCTGCAAATTCAAATTCATTAAATTGTCAACCTGAAGCAGCGAGTTTGGTATCACAAGCTAATTCTGATTCTACAAGAATGATAAATGCTATCCAAGGTTCTGTACCTGTAACACAAGTTACATGTTAAAGTAAAAGGTTGGGATAATTTACTTCAAGCAAGTTTTGTTAAAGCATACATCAAGAAATTAGTCATTCTTCGCACTTTAATTTAAAGAAAAGTGGATTATTTTAATCTATGCATATTAAATTGAAATGATAATGTTGGAACTTCTTCCTATTGTTACTGATGTGATAAAATACAAGACTTGTTGCTGCGTTCAAGTAAGAATTAGCTTTATTTCTGTTTCTGCGCGATATCATTTAAGAATTTGTTCAGAGAATAATATACTCTGAATATACGTAAATGATGGATTTATGCCAATGTAATGTGTCTAGTAGGACATAAACATAGAATTGTCCACTAGATTAAACATATGGTTATTATTTTATTTGAGAAGTGATACATCTACGAGGTATATGAATAAATGTAGACAATACTTTTATGAAAGGCCATGGATGCCTGGACGATGTGATGATTATCTTCGTCTAACAAGTTTATGGGCGCGCAAATAAGTATCATATTTGAAGAAACTGTCGCAGCATTATATATATATATTATTACTTGCAACTCAATTGACATTCGTTCAAGGAAATAAGTAATCATGTAGCTGTATATGAATAATTACGAAGTTTCCAACTGAGATAGTGAATTGGAAGATTTGAAGAACAGAAGATCTAAGTGCATATGTAGTATTTCTTGACTGTCGTGTATTAGCTACATCTATAAATTATTATTGCTGAAGAAATTATCCAAGATTTAGTGAAGAAGTGAAGTAAGATGGTTTGAAGATTTTGAGCATTACATCGGACAATGAGAAGCTATAAATACAATTTGAGATGTAATAATTTATGTTAATGATTGTTTCCATTCAAGAATATTGTTTTTCGTTTAGTGTACTGAATGAATGGAATTAAAACAAAGTGCGATACAAAATGTGTCAGTCAAGTTTGATTCACGGTGTTCATAATGAACTGAAATAATATTGTTTAATTAACTGAAGAGTTGATTACAAGTTGTAACTTAAAAATGCAATGTTCATAAGTTTGTAATTAAATCTGGTAAAACTTTCGATATTTACTTATTTGAAATAAGTCGAAAATTTTCACCCGGAAGAGGTGCGTATTGTGACACCCAAAGATTCACATTTAGTTAATTTATTATGTTTTGTTTAATTTTGTGTTTAATACGCACGATGATATATCTATGTTATCAATTTCTGTTTTGTTATATTTTTGGAAAACGTTGTCGCATTAATATGATGTATAATTAATTATTATCACATTCTTGATAATGTAAAATTACGATGTATAAATTTCTATATACGTTTTTGACCATAGCAACGATAAAGAAACAAAACACAGTTGATCAATAAGTGAAAAAATATATGGAAATTTTAATTAGTGAAGTCCGAGTTTCATTGAAGTTATCAAAATCCTAATTGCTATTTCGTAAAGTGAATACTTTGATGATGCTTCGTTGAAGTTCAAGTAAAATAATTGCTTCAGATTCGACCCCGGGACCCTTGGTGTCGTAGCGCTATGTGCTAAACTTTAGGTCCAGTCAGGGTGCGAAATCCTGGGAGGGACGGGGTTGATTTCCCCCCACCAAAAGAAAAATTCGCGGGGCGAGAGTTTTTGTAACAACAAACAAAAGATAAGCAATTACTTTTAATTTCAAATATACTGTACTAAGAATAATATCGAAAACAAACACAAATTAGTGTAGTTGTGAGTGTCCAATGCTTTTTCTGTCGCAAGAGATCATTAACAAATCCACATCAATACGCACAATAAAAGTAAAACAAGAATGGAAGACAACAATAACTATGAAATCTAATTGATTTATATTAACATAAAGCAAGAACTAAAAAAACCCACTAATAACACTACTTCAACTATTTCATAATTTATGAACATCTTTAACCGGTTTGTAAAAGAAGTAGTTGGCCTCCCCGATGGCGCAGTGGTAGCGTCGTCGCCTTGTAATCAAGGGGTCCCGGGTTCGATACCAGATGGAGGCACATAGTGGTTGGGATCCCACTTTAAACTGTAGGTCCAGTCCCAATTAACCTTACTGTGCATAAAGTAGGCTTAAAACACCAATTCAATTCAATAAAGGAAGTAGCTACATTATAATATCTGATATACATAAAAGTAACACATTTATTTCTTTGTGTGTAATTAATAATAATACTATTTTTAATTACTAATTTAGTAATTTATTTTTACTTTTAATAACATTATGTATATGTATATCGTATAATTTATATTTATGTTTGTGGGGGAGGGGGTTTGTAGATTAAGATCTTTCTCCCCCCACCAGTCTTAAATGATTTCGCACCCTGGGTCCAGTCTCGATTAGCCTTACTGTGCATAAAGTGGACTTGAAACCCCAAAACAATCAATCAATCAATCAATCTTTTGGTTTGGTTAGAGCGTTCCCTTATCTACACTTCTTGCTACAATTGGTTATAGGACGTGAAGTTTTCGATTTATTTTTCCCTAAATTTCGATGTTATTTTGCACTACAATTTGGTGTTGTTTCTCGCGGTTTAGGGCAAAATTTGGTGTTATTAAGTTAAGATCGGTGTGATTTTTACTGTTCTTCTTATGCTTAAGATTTTCACATTGTTTTAGTTCTCGAAAACTGAGGAAAATTTTAGTTTTAATGACAAAAAAAAAAAGATCTGACTTGCCTTTATGAGAAATGACCAAATTTCTTCCATTTGAAAAACTATTTCATCTCATCAGCCACTAAATGTGAAATGTTTATTGAATGATGACACCCAACTCTTTGAACATAACCATACACTTTACACTTCCCTAACAATGCCCAAAAAATACATCTGCGACGTCAAAATACCGTTTTATGTCCACGCATATACACTCTCATCCCTTCCGAAATACAACAGGTGCTTCTCCCTGAAAATTTTCCCGTTCCTACGAAACTTCCCTTCTGGGAAGATCCCTCCAGCGAACTCCTTTCCAGGATGACACTGTCAGTCACGTCTGTGAAAAATTGCAATAAATGAAGCGTGACAATCTCTTTTGAATTGAAGTATCACCAGCTGGACAAGAAACTGCACATATAGCGTTTCAGCTAGTTCTTTTTGAACGGAAAAAGTGTTGTCTCCAGTTTATAGGTATTGGATATTTCGCGGCGTTTTTCGCGTTAAAGTGCAAAATTGTTTCATGCTGGTTCTTCTGGTTCTTCTTAATCCAGTAAAATGCAGCTGCCTGAAGTATCTCTAGAACTAAAGGGAGGACTCCGGCAATTGCAATTAATGGCATTGAAGATGAGGTTTTAAAAGCTCCGAAGCCGCGCAGAAGGCCGTTCCTTTGAGCTGATCGCAGTGCTATTTTCACTACCTTCTGCAGCGCCAAGTGTGCCCAGCAGGAGCGTATATTCGAGGGTAGCTACGCTATCTGCGAAGCCTGAAAACTAGAGAATGGAAAACAGAAGAAAAATGTATTATAAAATGTGAATAGAATTACTCATTTCAAGATGATGGTGATTCTGAAGTTGGCAACCTGATTTCTCAGGAGTTGGCAACCTGATTTCTTATGAGTTGGCAACCTAGCCGCCGTTGGCATGGCAACCATACTTCCTTGAAGACGTCGAGAACGAGCAAGATATGAGTGTGTGTATCCATTTATGCACGGTGTTCAGGTCCTCCTCCTTCCATAACCAAGTGTCATAGTGAGATAACCCATATCTTGGACTTGACATACGCCACTGGTGCCCAGATACTTGCTCCGTACTTGACTATTGCAGATCATTTCAGTATTTTATGCATTGCTGCTTTTGCTTTTGCTGAAGCATATTCTACAGTGGCTCTTATAAGCAAGACGTGAGTCCATGTAAATTCCAAGGTATTTAATGCATCTAGATTCCTTGATTGTCTTGTTATTCATTTTAATGCAGGGTGATCTTGCTAATTTTGCTTTGAATTGAACCTGAAAAGTCTTGTTTGTAGCAATTTGGAGTTTAGACAGGTTGTACCACTCTGCCATTGGCTTTAGATTCCAACTTACGCCTGTTGTTAACCCTAACTAAAATCATTAGGTCATCTGCATAGGCTGTTATGTCTAGTTCGTCTGGGCAATTGCCAATTTCTTGTAGTAGTGGGTCTATAGGGTCGGCCCCTGTGGGCAGCCTTTATTGGTATCTCGTGTAATGGTATTCCCATTCCATTGAAAGCTTATGGATCTTTCATCTAGATAATATTTTATCAGATTATAGAGTGTGGTTGGTATCTGTGATTCTCTTAGAATCTTTAACGTGTAGGGCCACCACATGTTATCAAAGGCTCCTCTGATATCGGTGGTGATTCCCAACACGTAGTCGGTTTCATGGACTATCTGAACTAGCTTGTTGATGGCATCCTCTGTGGCGAATCCCTTTTTGAAGCCCAGCTGCTTTACCGCGGATTCTCGTAGTTCGAATCTTTCTTGCAGTCTTTTCACTATCACTCTCTCTCTAATATCTTTCCAAGATTATCCAGAAGGCTTACAGTCCTTTATGACTTAGCTTCTGCTTGATCTTTCTCTCTATCCTTAAAGATATGAACAAAATTTGCAGCTTTCCAAACTGTGGGAAGTTTGCCTTGGAGGAGATATTCATTGTAAATTGTTTGTAAACGTCGAGCAAGGTCGTTTTTGGTCATCTTGATGAATTCATTTGCAATTTTATCTGCACCAGGAGCTTTTTTAACTTTGAGTTTATGTATTATCAAAGTCATTTCTTCAAAGGAAAAGGGTATCAGCAAGGTACTGGTTATTGCATTTCTTCCCTTTGCCTTCTCGTGGGTCATCTAATGGTAAAAGGCAATGCATGAGGTGTAAGATAGTTTCTTACCAAGTCTTCGTATATGATCCATCATCTTTTCTTATAGTTGTTAGGTTTAAAGGAGTTTTTGTCTTTTCAGAAAAAAGTTTATAGGGGAAACCCAAAGGATTATTTTAAAGTCCTCCTCTTACTAGATCTGACCATGTTTTAAGTTTATATCACAGGGCTGCAAGGGTTCTGTTGTTTTTATATTTTTGGGTGTTTTACATGTATTTGAACTTGCTGATGCTGAAACTGGCATTAGTTTTCTCACATCACGCAAGAATTTTTTACAATTCACGATTTATATATGTGAGTTGTGGTATGCACGTTTCAGTGCAATTGAAGTGATTGTCGCTAGATGTCACTGGTACGTTTCAAAATTATTCAACAAGTAATAAAGACGAATAAGCTTTAAATACAGAGAAGTTTTGTTTTATTTAAATTAATTAATATGTTTCTTGCCAAAATGCTGAAAATAATACTATGTAAAACATTGATATATCATTTGAAATTAATCTTATATGTAACTGTCAGTAAGTGATCCTGGTTCACTAAGTGATTCAGAGGAAGGAAGTGTAATGGAAGATGACATTTATGACCCCCCCCCCCTCACGGATTTCGTGACCCTATACCGTTCACTCAAAGCGAACTCAATGATTTAGTTAGAGACCTAAATTTATCTAAAGAATCAGCTGAGCTTCTTGGTTCCAGACTTGATGAAAAGAACTTGCTGGCTTGTGGAACAACATTTTCCTGGTACAGACACCGAGAAAAAGAGTTTGTGCCTTATTTCTCGAAACAAGATTCTCTCGTGTTTTGTTGTGATGTGTCCGGTTTGCTGACTAAGTTAAATTTTCCTTGTCTTTCAACTGATTGACTCTATTCATTGACTCGAATAAAACAAGTTTAAAATTTGTTCTGTTACATAATGGAAATAAGTTCCCCTCAGTTCCTATTGCTTATTCTGTGTCACTAAAAGAAACCTACAGCAATATGCAACTTGTTCTTAATAAAATTAAATATGAGGACCATGGTTGGTTGGTGTGTGGTGATCTTCAAGTTTTGAGCATTTTTCTTGGACTACAATGTGGATATACGAAAATGCCATGTTACATCTGTGAGTGGGATAGTAGGGCACGATATTACCACTGGGATAGAAAAGAATGGCCAATACGGAAAACGTTGAACCCGGGTTCAAAGAACATCGTACAACAATATTTAGTCAGTCCTGAGTAAGTTGCACTTCCCCCTCTTCATATCAAATTTGGGCTGATTAAACAATTTGTGAAGGCACTTATCAAGGAAGGACAATATTTCCAGTTCATATGCAACAAATATCCATCCCTGTCGTACGGCAAAGTGAAAGAAGGTGTTTTTGTTGGACCAGACATTAGGAAATTAATGAATGATAAAGACTTCGAGGAAACAATGACTGTAGCTGAAAGAGATGCTTGGATAGCATTTAAAAGTGTAGTGTTGAACTTCTTGGGGAACCACAAAAGTCCTGATTGCAGAGAAGTTGTTGAGAATATGTTACTTAAATTTCAAGAGCTGGGTTGTAATATGAATCTCAAATTACATTTTTTGCATTCACACCTTGATAACTTTCCACAAAATCTCGGTGAATTAAGTGAGGAACAAGGCGAACGGTTCCATCAGGACATGGGGGATATGCAGAAAAGGTATCAAGGACATTGGAGTGTTAGCATGATGGCTGACTATTGTTGGGCATTGTACAGAGAAACGCCAGAAGAAAGTCACAAGAAAGTTAGGAAAGCTTACAGAAGAAAGCGTGCTAAACAGAACTGAAAAATATGTATTGTGTAATGATTTTCTTGTGTGTATATTATATACTGCTATATGTCGTTTTCTATATTATATGGGTCCTTTGTGTCTGTCTATATTCATTTTAAAATAAACATGTTGATGCGTTTAGTGTGATAAGCTACTTATTCTGATTGAAGAAAAGAAAATTTATAATAAAACAGTATGCAATATTGGACAAAGCCAAAATTTTGAAATTTAATTTGTAAGAAAACCTTGCGTGATAGAGAAAAACGAATTTCATATTCGTGATCAGCATGGCACAAATAATAAAGTTCACCTATTAAACAAAAAAACAACATTAAATTGAATTTAATTTGCGGCCCTGTGTATTTTGCTATGAGAGGAGTTATAATACAGAGTTAGCCTAGAAGAAATAGACAGTTTAAACACTTTATAAATTGATATTTGTTTGTTACATCAGAAAGCATTTAGTACTGTTGTATAGAGAAAGTCTTCAAGTTTACGATCTCCGCTTTTCGTTTGTCTTCGTGACGTCAGCATCACGTGAGCAACCTTGACGTAAGGGAGAATTCACACCGAAGAGACACGCGACATGCGACGCGAGATACGTGTCGCTTGGAAGCCAACACTCAGTAATCAATGCAACCTTTCGAACCGAAGAGACACTGCAAGATGCACGTGCCGCGTGTCGCTTACGTGTCTCTCGAACTGTGCCGTTTTCTCAATACCGTGCAGCGTGTCGCTTCAGTTTGTTGTTCACGTATGCGCAGTGAATGCTTCATTACAACGAGCTATATTTAGACTCTGGAAGATAGCCCAGCCGGGATCATTTGAACCTCTAATTTGCTGACATAATAAAGTATCTATATGCACAATGTTTTAAGATTTAAACACAACGTTCTTTTCCCTTTATCAATTTTTTTCATGCAGTTATCGACTGTAATTTGCCTTCAACATCGTGAAAAGAGGCCGTGTTTTGGCCAATTACCTGACTGCTCTTATTTGAAAAAGCCAGCATATGGAGGCACTTTATTCCAAAATATACTAGTCAACATGATAAAGTACTCTAGTGCATTGTTTCTCAACAGCCGGGCGGCGACCCGATACCGTGTCCTCGAATCAACTATACTGAGCAGCGGAAGGTTCTGCTGAAAGTGGTTGACAACTATCATAATCCTAATATCATATTTGAGTTTTAAGTTTTAGTTTTTTAAGTCCATTTTATGCACAAATAGACTAATCAGAACTGGATCTGCCCCGTTCCTCCACCGGATATCGAACCCGGGATCACTTAATTACAAGGAGACGACGTTACCACTTTGTCTTCCATATGTTTATATTTGTCAACAATCTTACACACGTAATCAAACTATGATTACTCTTTACGATTATGCTAGAATTTATTTATCAATATTTAATTGCATAGGTACATGTTAATTCATGCATAAAATCTTAAATACTGTAAAGATTTACGAGGAAAATTCTTCGGCTAAGGGCCGATTTCACGAACGTTGAGAACCATTTCTCTAGTGTTTAGGTATTCGCTTTATTCAGGCTGAAAAGTATAGTGTATACAGTTTGAGGTCAGTGCATATTAGTTCTCAGTTTTCTCATGCACAACATGCCACTCCCAAGTTTCAATAACTTGCACAAATTTTACAACGCAATTTACATGTAACAATGTTACGTTTTTTTCGAGTGACTAATAAACTGATTAATACAATTATATCGGTACCAACATGCGAACTTAGGTAGGAAACAAGTGTTGCGTGTCGCGTGCATCTTGTCTCTTAGGTGTGAAACTCTCGTGTCGCGTTTCGCATGTCGCCTGTCTCTTCGGTGTGAATTCTCCCTAAGTCGAACGGTATGGCCGCTAGCCAGGTGGAGAAGGCTTTCTGCGTGATTGAATTTACAAAAACAAATTCTGTTACCAACGTGCAGCGTCGTTTTGGAACACACTGTGGCAAACAACCACCCACAAGGCAGTTCATTTACAATTGGAGCAAGAAGTTTGAGGAAACTGGTTGTCTGTAAAAGGGGAAGAGTCCTAGAGGACAACTGGACTCTCGCATTGATATCTGTCGTGTTACAAAAGGGTCACACATAGAACACTTGTAACTTAGCCATGTAAACTTCAGGGCGTACTCCTCAAACCATGTAAGTCTTTCAGCCCTATTATTAAAACTCTTCTTTCTATAAAACTTTGAAAGTGTCTCTTTCTTTTAGGCTAATCCTGTAAGGAGTTATAATATAGAAATGGTAGAACCCAAGTGTTTAATTTGATATTATACAAATTGCGTTAGTGATACTCATTATATATAAAAAGTAATATGAAAGTAAGTAAGTAAGCCTAATGATCTTCAGGGTTGCTATGACACTGAAGGTGATGTGAAATTTCTAGGGCTGAGCCGATGTCGATGTACTGGTATTTGGAAGTCATTTACCGATACCTGTCGATACTTTACCGGCATTTTGAACATTCAAACTCCACCCGACCCCCGTGGCGGAGTCGACCTCCGTGGCGGAGTGGTTAGCAGAGGTGCGCTACAACGCCAGGGGTTCCGGGTTCGAGTCCCGGGTTGGGCCTCTTTGTGAGTGTCCCTTCATCAACTTTTTTTTTTATTTTGCATCAATTTTAAACGAAAAACTACATTTTGTGATTACAAAATATCTATTTTATTATTCTGATGTAATTCTTGAATATTCTAAAGCAAATTTGTTAGTAATTCGATGCATACAATTGGAGAAGAATATTTACACATCAATATTGATCAATATTCCGAACAAAATTTTAATTACTGCAATTTTCAGGTATCGGTATCGGTGGGAATCGGTAAGAGTATCGGCCTCGGTATCTCGGTATTTCTACGACTGTTTTTGTGGATCGAACTGTGTACTCCCTTTTTGACATCCAGCTGTTGCGCTTGTAGAACTTCAAAAGTTTGCCCGAGCATAAACAACATGCAGTGTGTTCGCTTCGTACACGAAGCATCTGCAGAATCGAACCGGCGAAAGGCGTCTTCCTATCGGATGCTTTACGAGACAGGAGAGGTGCTCCACCTCGTGTTCACCTGGGGGCGCTTCCTTTTTTAGTTCGTGCAGGGAACACGTTCGTTTCTTCTCTTGTAGATGCACCCTCTTCCCCTCCTCCCCCGAAAAAGGCACCCTCTTTGAAAGACAAAAACACAAAGCCCCTTCCTTCCTGCGTGTCGGTGCCCGTACAGGAATAATTAACCAACTAACAAGAGAATTCTGGGAAAAGCTACATTCTTTCAACCAGGCAGATGAGTCGTCTGCCCGTCTTTGTTCACATATGTCTCGACAATTCGGTGGCAGGATTCGCTCAGGGGCGTACATCCCCCTCTCTCCCCGTCGACCTCGCCTCTTTTTGATATTTCCAACATGAGCCACGGGATCGTAACAATAGAGAAACAGAGCAAGCGCTGGTATTGTTGCAGCGAGCCTTGAGGGTGAAAAGAAGAAGTTGGTAGTTCCGATCAGTGTTGTACCAAAAGGGGATGTCATATGCGAAAAACAAGAACTTTTCTGTGGCGTGTGGTGCAGGATGTCTGCGACCTACACTTACGCCTTTGCAACGAACAGGCAAGAGATATGTTGCCATGCGAGGCGCTGGGTTATAAGATTTTATGACCGTAAGAAACCCGTGCCGGAAAGACACACCTCAGGTTTCGGGCCCTGAAAAGGTAACAAGACTTTCGCCTGTAGTAATTGGAACCACAAGCTAGTCATTACTTGCATGTGTTTCGAAACCTTACACATTCCTCCCCCTTTTCTCCCAACATTCTAAGTTTCCGGATTAACGTACCAGGTTCCATGTCTCCCCCCCCTTACCAGTAGCAGAGCGCTAGTTTTTGGCCACGCCGAGACACAATGCAAAACTTCATCCAAGAGGAAGTTGTTGCTCGAAGTTTATAGAAACTCTTTAACCGCTATCTTTGCAGAACTTCTCCCTCTCGCCCCCCTTACCCATTCTGGTAACCGAAAGGAGCGGTAATTGTTCCCAAAGACTCCTTTGGAGGTTGTAGGGGGAACTCTTCCGCGTGATGGAAACGAAACTCCTGCAACTGCTCATTGTAAAGATCAAGCCCAAGGTGTACTTCCCAGCTTTGAAACTCTTGCTTGCACTTTCCACAAAGAAAGGGGGGAGGGGAAGTAACGTTTCTTGGAAATTTGCTGGGGAAAACGAAAAAAACAGTGCAGACTAAACTTGTACAAGATTTGTTTACAGCGCCGTGGCTCTTAGAAGGGCCAAAACCTCCGAACACATGGGACGTAGATGGGTTGGCTCGTACAAGTAAAATGTTTGGCTAAATGCTCCCCAGTGCAGTTGTCGCTTGTGTGAAATTAGACTTGCAGGTGGAGGGGTGTTGCGAGTTTAACACGCTTAAGGCTGTGTTACAGCCTGGGTTTACTGCCATCGTTTTCCTCGGCAATGTTCGCCTTTGGCGTTGATGAAGTTGGAGCCGTATGCTTACCTGCACGTGTACACAGTTAATACATGTGGAAGACTACATAAGTTTGCCTTCAGATTAGACCGTGATGCTGTTTTTAGCTCCTTTACGATATCAACTACCCCCCCCCTTCCACCTCTACAGAAGCGTGGGTGGTACAGTGGCATCCATGAATATTACCGTGCAAATTGTCCATGACTATTTTCATTAATTTTTCTTTTACATCCTATGTGTTTTTAAGCGATGGATTTTTATGTATGCTGGTGCAGAAGTTGTCAACAGCTTGTTTTGAGTTTTCTTTAAATTCTTGAAGCTCTTAATTGAGTCAAATAAAGTGCACGAACATGCTGATGGACAATTTGCACGGTAATACTCGTGGATCTCACCATAGGCGTGCGCAGCCCCTCTGATTAGGGGGGTGGCAAAGCATTGATGAAAGTTCAGTCGGGAAAGAAAAACCTCATTATATCTTATTATTTTAGTTTCATTGCATTGATGGGTGCAATGCAGCAACATAGAGGCATTATAACGAATAAATAAATTGTCTCTGAAATGTGCTGCCCTTATTTTCCTCCAAACAATTGTGTCCAAACTTCTCTCTCTCTCCCATTTTACAATGCATCACAGAAAACAAGAAAATTGCGAGCGAAGGAGGAGCAAGGAAATTTTTAGATCCAAATTTTTGCAATTTTGTTATTTCATTTTGGCGCCCAGGGCCAACTCCCGCCGCCCCCTAGCTACGGCTCTGAACTTGAGAAGACTGTAAGAAAAGAAGACATTGTGAGCATGAAAATTTTACGAAATTTATTTTTATTTGTACAAAATTTTATATCGAGAAGGCAATTGCCCCTATGTGTCCCCCCCCCCCTTGCAGGTGCTCTTGGCCGTCTGGAAGAAATAATGCAAGGGAGACGTGAAAACAAATTCCATCTTCAGTATATTTTGTCCTGCTACTCTTAGATTCTACTAGTCTTGCTTTCTTTTACCTCAATGTTTGCCCCCTACCCAGAATTTATTTCCGTCTAAGGATGGGGAGGGGCAATAAGAGTATAATATCGTTTAATAACGGCTATAAGATTCCTCTACACTAAATTTCTAGGTGAAAGTATAATAATGCAGGGACATAGACGTGTGCAAAGGGGGGGGGGAGGAAGGATGGGCACACCTCCCCCTTAGAAATCGAATGCCAACCTAAAAGTATATATTTCACACGTATAATTTGATTTCAGTCATAGTAATTTACAGTAATGCGATAATTTCAAATTCAAGTGGTGTTTTTTGAGGAGGCAACACTATTATTGGGGTAGTATGCCCCATGGAAATTACCTTGCTTGTCCCTCAGTGTAAAAAATCTTCGGACGTCCATGATTATGGGGGCAATTGCCCCCCGTCCGCACGCCTATGGATCCCACTGTACGTAGACGAGACAGAGGCTATCTCGTCTTGAAATTCGAGACAAGAACGAGACGAGGACTCTTCGAGACTTTTCTCGTCTCGTTCGACCATCATTGCCAACTAATCTCTTAGACCGTACACTTGTATTTTAGTAATTATTTTATGTAAATAAATACACATCAACCAGAAATTGTTATCCAGGGTGTCGGCCTAGAAGGTATACAAAAATAAATGCTTATAATGCGAAAAATACTTCTCATAGTCTCGTAGTGAGGCTTAGTCGATAGACCATCGATTCCAGATTTCAGTAGTCCACTTGGACGATCAAAACTGCTGTTGAGTCACGCATGCGCAGAAACAGCGTGAGAACGGCTCTCAACAGGACAGGCCACTGAGATCCCCAGATTTGAACCATTGATTTTTTTCCATGGGGCTTCATTAAAATTCACGATTAGGGTGATTTGAGAGCGTATCGTTGCGCTAATAACGCCTCAGAGGCTGGTCAACACTTGGCATGAACTTGAGTATCGTTTGGATATCTGCCGAGCTACAAATGGTGCCCTCGTTGAGGTGTACCAGCGTACATAACATTCTGAGTTACTTTGAAACAAAACGGGACAAGAAAGTTAGTAAAGATGCTAAAATACATGTCTGTATTTTTGGATACCTCTAGCCCGGACCCCTGTATTAAGTACAGTATCTTCTAAGTTTTACCTTTCACTTGCCCAGTTCCTATTGCCAGAATTACATAACTTTTAATTCTGGACTATAATTTAGTCTTTTAAGCTGTTGTCCTTTTTATTTCAGGCTATTGTTGTAGTTTGTTTTTGAATGCATGAGCCAGGATTGGTTTCACAATATGTCTTCAATTCACGAAGTTTTTAGTTATGACAACCAGAGGAACGTAACTCCAATTATCAAATTTAGAGGAGAGAGGAAATTATGTATTCTTAGGAACATGCCTGACTTAAAAAGAGTCAGTAAATTGTCGATAGGTGGCTCCACCTTACTGCTAAAGATTAAAATTGGTCGATCTTGACTCCAAACAGACCTCTTGAGAAAAGTTTATTTAGCTAAACAAAACTGAAAACAGCATTTTTTGGAGTTAGGTTTCTCTTGTTCCCATATGACGTCATATGAGAGTTCGTCTTCACTCACTGATTCATCAATGCACAGCCTTTACTCGGTAACGTTGACAACATTTTTTGCTATCTCTAAACATGGCCGATGTTACTATTGTTTGGTTCTGGTAAACAATCATTTGTTCATCACCCACGTAAACAAAGATTTGGTTATCAGAAAGTATTTGTTGGTTGCTCCAAAGAAACTTTTCCTCTGTGTAGAATATTGTAGGTTTTAAGGTGACCTGCAACAGTGTACATTCGTGAACAGAACAACTACGCCGATTTGCAACCCTGAAATGAACTTGAAAATCGGAGGTCGGCATCAGCATGTGGAAGATCGCTCGCGCGGACGTCAAACGGTGGTCCTTGGCGATATGCTGGTGAATTCCTCACGGAGGGACGAAGACGGGAAAGATGGAACCGTGAAATTTCACGCATCACGTTGCTTTGGCTGCTGGAGATGCTGAAACACCTGCAACTCTTTCACCGTGTTGCCCGTCCTCTTCGTTCAGGCTTCGGTGAGACCAGCGAGAATCGTTTTCTTTCGGATGTAAGTATTAGGGATTTTATCCGTATATCGGATAATTTTCTATCTGGATTTCAAATATCCGGTTATCGGATATTCTGATATCCGAATTGTCTTGATTATCCGAAATGTCTTGATTTCAGAAATATCTGGATGTCCGAATGTGTGCATTACCCTGGCAGTTCCATTGTTTATCTGTTTTACGGCCTTTCCACAATTGCGATCTGAAGGGCTGAACTCCTCTCCTCTCCCCTGAACCACATGCAGACATATTATCAATGTACTTACTTTTCTTCCTGGAAACCACCTTCGCTCTTTGGAAATCGATTCTTTGCTTATTGGCAATGACAGCCGAACTCCGTAGTGGAATGGCTATCACACCGCCCTACGACGCCAGGGGCCACGGGTTCGAATCCTGGCCTGGGCATGGATGTTTGTGAGTGTCCATTCATCATGTCATCACTCGTCCTCATCTTTGAAAATTAGCCAAAAGCGACACAAAAAGAGAAGTAAAATAAAGCAAATCAATCAATCAAATTCTGAAAAATTACATCTGTGTAGAATTCTTTCTACAACATGCAAGCGAATCTTCGTGTGGCTAGCTTGTGCTGTTGTCTAGATATCTGTGATTAGGTTTACGTACCCACGACACTATTACGAATATCTGGACAACAGAGAAAGCAAACTACGCAAATGCTCAGATTTTGTAATTCCACAGTAGTTTCTTTTGGAAAGGAGAAGAGTTTTCGCTGGCCAAAGATCCAGTTGAGCCTTCGATCAACGAAGAACCAAGAAGGAAACAATTACACACACACACAGTCATCAGTTAATACATTTAAATGGCATAAATAAATGCATTTTAATTTCCGTATCTAGGCCATTCACAAAGAATCAATAAATTCCGGATTGAATAACATATTGAAGCTTTGATCGCATGATTATCTCTCTCTCTCTCTCTCTCTCTTTCTCTCTCTCTCTCTCTCTAAAAAAAGAAGGAGTCATGCCCACCCACCCCCTTTCCCGTCGCCATGGGTACAGGCCTAGAGTAACTATATAATTAGGCTTACCATATTGTTTTGGGTCCAACCCAGGACACATTCGCGATCAAGTCCTTACTGCTGAATTTCAGTTTTTTTGTTTTGTTTGTTACAAAAATAAATTGAAATTACTTAAAAGTCTTAACATTTTATTGCAACATTAAACTATAAATTGTACGAGAGAAAATATTAACATTATTTTCTAAAATCAACCAATTAATTTTCAAATGTTTAATTGAATAATACATTTTCTGATGTTTAAGAAACCTCTCTATTCTAGGTAGCATTATATGTTAGTAGACTCAGTTGTAGCTTTCACTAGACATGATTTTCTTCAGAAATGGCTTTTTGTTTTAATAACATCATAAAATTCACATGAAAGTTCTGAATTAATTTTAACATTCAGCAGATGTTTAACAGTGTATTCTGGAAGTCTACCTCTTTCTGTAGACTAAATATTCCCCATAATTGAAAACACTCTCTCAACTGGAGCCGATGTTTCAGGCAAAGACATAACAAATGACCAAACTGAACCATTTTAGAAATGTTGGCACATGAAATATCAGTCTTTTGAAACACCTTAAAAATTGCTCTTTTTTTGTGCGCCTTCTGTATATAATGCGCGCGGACCGCAGAGAGAACTGTGGTTCTGCCGAATACGTTTTGTTGAAGTTTGTGTTTTCTTTCGCGGGTTTTGCTACATTATCTTGGGAACCATTGGGGCTGCAATGATTATATTATACCATTTTATAGCTCTCGTTCTGCTCTACGAAATGAGTCTGTATGATTTTATGTAGCTGCTCAAGAAGAGTGGAAATCATTTATTTTTCTGTCCAATTTTTTAACAAGACATGAGACAAAATGATGGGAAAAGGTGCTAAAGCATCAAGAGGGGGTAAAAAGGGGATACATGTGCTAATCTCACAAAAAGGTGCAACAAAGTGTGTTCATTTTACTTGATTTCATGTCCTAAAATCTCAAACGGTCGATGTGAAAGCAGCTATATTTTAGGAAAGGTGCCGCACCTTAAAATCCGTTCCCTACGTATAATTACAATAAACTATTGGGGTGTGCAAAGGAGGGCTGATGAGGCTACAGCCCCCTCCGAATTATGAAAAAAATCAACATTTTCAAGTAAAAGCTGGAAGAACTCGGAAAAAATCAGTGGTAAATTCCCCCGTCCCCTTTACATGACCCCCGGTTGCCATTTTTGAATGAAACTAAAGAGTTCTAAGTATACGAAAATCTTATTGTGTATACCTAACCCCTAGAAAGCAGCTATGTACAGTGGGATCCATGAGTATTACCGTGCAAATTGTCCATCACCATGTTCGTGCACTTTATTTGACCCAATAAGAGCTTCAAGAATTAAAAGAAAACTCAAAACAAGCTGTTGACAACTTCTGCATCAGCATACATAAAAATCCATCGCTTAAAAACACATAGGATGTAAGAGAAAAATTAATGAAAAAGTCATGGACAATTTGCACGGTAATACTCATGGATCCCACTGTACTATCCACCTTTTCAATTCCAGCCCTTCCCGGAAGAAAATTCTCCGTACAGTATAATGACTAGAGCTTGGAAGTTGAGGAAAAATATTTTTTTTTCTAGTGTCCGAAGACGAGGCCCAACATAATATATGTTCATTTTGGGTCATTGTAGGACAGAAAAAGATGGGTTTTATTTGTCCTTTTTTGCCTTTTTCGGCGATTTTTGGCTTATTGGTCCTTTTTTAGCCTTTTTTTTTAGGTCTTAACGGCTTTTTTTGCAACTTCATCTTCTTTCGACTACGATTTTGCTGCCCATTCTTAATTCGAATCGGGCCTCCCGATGGCGCAGTGGTACCGTCGGCGCCTTGTGGAAGCACATAGTGGTTCGGATTCCACTTTAAACTGTAGGCCCAGTCCCGATTAGCCTTACTGTGCACAAAGTGGACTTAAAACACCAAACCAAACTCAATTCGAATCATCATAATCAGTTCATCACCTCTTAAACATCCTTTCTGTAGTAAAGAAATAAGAAAGAAAGAAATATATTTGAACCGATCCCTGAAACGAGAGAGAAATATTTTTGGACGACTGAAGCAGGTACGGTACAAGGTCCTTTAACCGTAACTTGTCTGGAAGGTCGGTTGCTCTGTATGGCAACTTTCTCTTGTTTTGATGCTTTCAGCACGGTGTATACGACCAGACAGCACGCGCCTATAAAGATCTCAAGTCAGATAAGGATAACTGAAGTTATTAATTAATTTGGATCTCATTTGTACGTCCTTTTTTTTCGTTTTTAGGTCCTTTTTTTATACTTTTAATTTAATTTATATCTGACATGCAACCTGGGGTAAGTACCCCTGTCGTCCCCCTTGTGGTCGCGCATACTGGCAGCAACTCCTTTTACCCCCGGACAGCTTATCCAACCAAGTAACCAGTACTCAAGCATCAGAGGCAATGTATGCTAACGAATTCCCACCCCTCCCCAAAAGAAAACAAGGGATGAAAATTAAGAGAAGAAAAGGGGGATGAAACGGGACCTAAGTGGCAAAATAATTCCCCATCCACCCTTCAAGATCCGGTCAATACGTCTTTCGGGGATGAGGGGGTGAAGTGTCATACGTTTTCGCAACCGAGAGAAAGGGGAGGAAACTAGATTTGTGGTGTCTTTTTTCAACCCCCGCTGCTTTCAGGTCTTACCCCCACCCCTGCAGATTAGAAGGTTTTTCCGGCCGACTCGTCATTAACTGTGGGTTACGGGCGACTTCCATAAAGCTAATAATGGGTTGGGGAAGACTGGGGAGGCGAGAGACAAGAGGCATTCTTGGGGGAGGCGACAGGAGTCCATCTTTCTTTTTCTGTTATTCCGGATCAAGCTGTTGCTGTGATTGCCTCGACAGCAGGCGCCTCGTCTAAAGCCAGCCTTGTCTATCTCAATTTCTATTATTAGTTCGTGTTAGTGTGGAAAGAGTTCATGAATTATTGCAGTCAAAATAGGAAAAATAAAGGAACGACCTTAATTCATAACCTGCTGAAATTTGGTGTATAACATATTAAGGTGAGGTGCGACAATTTCGCACCACGCATGCATTTATTTAAATATCGTCGGAATGGGCACTGCTACTAATCCAAGCTTAATTTGAGAATATGAATTTCTCCCCATGTTGCAAGTGGTGATTATTAAGCTAGATACAATGTTTGAAAAATATGATGAATAAGTATTTACAGAATCCTATGTATTCCTTATGGAGGGGTAAACTTCAAATTCAAGTTACGACTAAACAAATGGGAGTTTAGACTATTTCTAGCTCAAATATCATCTTCACTGGATACTCTACCCGATCATATGTTTTTTTCCCCAATCGGAAGTTTGATATCCCCAAGAAAACGAATAAAATAATTCTCCCATAAGCGTAATGCATTTCTCCTTGCCTCCTACAGCAGTGTTGCCTAACCTGATGCGCAGAAAAGAGCTAAATTTCACCTTAAATTGAGCTAAAATTGACTTTCAAGGAGCTAGATTTACGATGGCTGGGTAAAGTGCCTCCCATGGTAATTTTAGTTGTCAAAGGGGTGGGAGGCGCTTCTATTACCGGTAACTTTAAAGTGATGATAATCTATTCTTAGTTTTTACCGTCTAGGTCTAACGGCTTCACCCATCTCAATAATCCACCGATGGTTATACAGGTATGAATCGAAAATAATGGATTACCGGATAACAATATTGTCATCTTCACCTCAGCCAAGGCGCTATATAAAAATAGCTGGGAAGATAAGAGGGGGTGAGGGGGCGCAGCCAATATAATAATATCACGTCATGTATACGCATGGCAAAAGTTGGTCCATGTGGGCCGGAGTTAGTGATGGCATCATAGTGGAGCAGGGGGCGGGTGCCAGGGTTCACAGTCAAACAAGTGCACGAAAGAGCCAGATCTGGCCCCCAAAGACCTAAGTTGGCAACAGTGCTGCCCAGCTGCCTGGGAGAGAAGGACCTATGGGAAATTGTCTCTTTCTCCCTTAACATTAATCACAACATATCAAAAGTCCTCGGCGATCACCCGTACGCCAAGTCCGTTGTTTAGAAAAAAAAATCGTCTAAAGTAACTGCACTAAATGAAATAATAGGAAAATACAGGGTGGGAACGAAGAATTAGCCCCAGACTGAAACAACGAATAAGTGTATAATGTGTAACTACTACTTCATTATTAACATTATTACAGTTATTACAATAATCTTTTCGTTCTAAAACTTTGGTAACATACTCACTTGTCATAGATGCTGAAAAGGGTCGACAGTTTAAACGGACAGTAAACGCTGGCATGGGGTACTATGGAGCCGGCCTATTTATTCGTTGCCCACCCTGTATGACATTTTAGGAATAAGGGAATGAATTAGATTCATATACGTCGCTTTCCTGCACTTTTCGCTAATCTCCACGATTATGATGAATGGTAACAAGATGCAATGGATGAAGGGATAATCACACACATCGACAGCGCACAACAGTTCTTATAGAAGATTATATTGGCTGCAGATCCAGCCGTCAGGGCATCGTTAGTCTGTAAAATTGCAGTCCAGGGTGTCTTTTCGAAATAAACACAAGGCAAGGCAAAACAATCAGAAACATTGCTTTTTCCGCAAAAGAAAAAAATACAAAATAATATGTTTTGGAAACAAGTTCAGTAAGCTGAAAATTACGAAATACTAACTTTACAAAAGAAAGTTTACGAAGTAAAAAGTATTATAATATTGCCTCTTCATAATAAGTTCAAGTAGGAAAGTGCACTAAAATATGCCTTTTCCGTAGAAGTTTAGGAAAGTAAAATACATGAATATTGCCTTTACGAAAGAAACACACGAAGCAAGAAATAGTACGAAATATTGTGTTGGGGCAACTAGTTCAGGAAACCTATCATAAAAACATTTCCTATTCTAAGAAAGCTCATGAAGCAAGAAAGAAAGAAGATATTGCCTTTTCAAAGGAAGTTCTCACGAAGCAAAAAAAAATGCAAACAATATTACCTTTTCAAAGACGTTCATGCAGGAAAAAATAAAAAATATTACCTTTACGAAAAAGTTCATTAAGTAAAAGAAAAAATGCCTTTTCGAAAGAAGTTCATAAAGAAAAAAATACAAAAATGTTAACTTTTCGAAAGAAATTTACACAATTTTTTAAAAAAATACAAAAATATTGCTTTTGGAAAGAAGTTCATGAAGTAAAAAATACGAAAACGTTAAATTTTTATTTGAATGGAATTCAGTTGCGAAATGACTTGGAAAGTCCTTTAGGGGGCGGGGATGCCATGGCCCCCCTCTGAATGGGTTCTTGTCCGATATCGATAAAGCATTAATTAATCGGTTACTATCATGTGCAAGAAAAAAAAATAAAAAGCATTTCCCCGGAAATGAAAAACTAAAATTCATCGCTATGTTGCATAAATTAACCCTACTTGATACGGCGCTGTGCGTTCCTATTCCCAAGTTTATCTAAAAAAAATAAAAAAATAACCTCTCTGGCCATCAATTTCATCATTTTCATGCACGCAATGGCTTCCATGTCCTTTGGGCTAACACACTCTTCCTCTTTAGGTTTTTTTCCAGTCACATGTTCGACTGAATGAAACAGTTACCTTTGTATCGGATGATGTTGCCCGTATAAGTTTTTTTTCCCTCTCCGTTTCATTTCAGACATGACCCAACTCTTTTTTTCCATTGGAGATACTGGAAAGAGAGGATGTACCTTGTTTGTTCTCGTGGGAGACCAAAGAAAAAAAATGATACGTGCACGGTTCAGCGAGAATAATTACATCGGATTGTCGTGAAAGACAATGTTGTTATCTGGTTTAATAATCCCCAGTGGTACCAAAGGGGGGACTGCTCTCAGACATTGTAAATGTGCCACCACAGCGAGGAGCCATGTTAATCTTTATTTTTAGCTTGATTTCCTCGTAATTGGTTTTCAGGTTCTGCCCCTGGGTTGGCTGTGTAGCAGTTCCCATGATGCCTCTGCGATTGTCTGTTTCAGAAGAATATAGAAGTGGCTTTTGCTCATTAATTTGATTCGTTCAGTCATGCGATCAAAGCTTCAATATGTTCTTCCATCCGGAGTTCATTAATTATTTGAGAATGGTTTGCACCAACGGTTCTCAAACTATTTTCTCATTGTATCCTTTAGTCGTAACTAAACGTCTAACCATAGGGTTTCACCGAATAGTGGGTTTTGGGGAATTATATTGGGTGCCTGATTGGTGCGGAGTTTTTACATGTTGGAGGCGAGGCGTCTATCTGCAATAGAGCAAAATGGAATTCGAGGTGTATGTGGAAAGATGGCAAACAAATAAGCATTAGAATCCTACTTTTATTATTTTATTGGATGTTCCTACGTTTTCAATCATTATAGTTACAAAAATTAAAATGTGAAACATGTATACTAAGAAATATAAAGGTGCCCGAATTGAAACGCCTTATATTAAACATAATATACAGGCAAGAACAGTGTGGTAGGTGGTATATGGTAGCTTAGCTGTGGAAAGTTTAATTAGGTAATGAATAGTAAGGATTTGTTTATTTTGTATCGTTCCACCGGGTGAACCGCACTGTTCTTGCCTGTATATTATGTTTAATATAAGTATTTGAAATTAGGTCGTTTCAATTCGGACACCCTGTATATAAAAAGATAATTTTCATATACTTTTTCCAGCGTTATTGAGAAAAAAAGAACAAAAAAGTTCGTAAACAAACTGTGAAGCAATATTTTGAAGTTTTGTTGTAAATCCTCAGAGTTCCTAGTGAGAAGGATGTTCCTGCATAGCCTGACACAGTTTCTTGACGTCTGGTTGGGCATTTGAAACTTTCAAGCGGTGATTCGGCTCCAAGTTTAATCTATTTCGGTACTGTGGCGTTTTGACACTTGAACAAATGCTTGTGGGTTTTTGAGTTGGAGAATGAAATGGGTAGAGATTTCGAACGAGTATTTTATTTCAAAACATGAAAAAATCAATATGCTCACCAAGGAAGAAATTTATTGTATTATAAAACTTAATCTAAACGTAACGTTTCAACCTTCTAGCAAGGTCTTCTTCAGACTCTGCACCAAGTACAAATGTAAAAAGGTACGTGAAAGTACAGTTGACAACGGAAAACCACCTGCTAGAATGTTCCTGAACAACTTTCTAATAGTCTGGAGGGGAGTAATGTTTGTGTATATATATCGTCCTGTTTTGTACCTTGTTACATTTGTACTTGGTGCATAGTCTGAAGAAGACCTTGCTATAAGGTTGAAACGTTACGTTTAGTTTATGTTTTATAATAAAATAAATTTCTGCCTTGGTCAGCATATTGAGTTTTCATATCATGGAAACAAGGCTTAATGGTGTTATTTCAAAACATGTGAAACGGAGAGTGTAAGTAACAAAAAATAGCCTTATTATTTTCTTGTTGAGATTTAAAGCTGTGAAGTCTGAAACAATGAAGTCTGCTCTACTCACCTGCAGCAAAAAATGTTATCGTGTGGGAATTCTCGACGTTTCCCTTCCAAGCTGATCGCGTACCACAGTTTGAGAACCACTGATCTACACAGAGAAAACTAAATGCATTAAGCAAGGTGAAATGATTTAACACTAGAACGGCGAGGGATCTGTTACCCCCTAGGACAGCGGAAAGGGGTCATTTTGACCCCTCGTAAGAAATGCATTTAAAAATTCTAATTATTTTAGAATGGGAACATATTTTTAAATTGTATTAATATCTGTGCTTTATGCATTATAATCAAAGTGTTTAGGTGGCTTGTGATACATTTTGATTCAAAGGCGCACGCAGGATTTTTTCTCAGGAGGGCAGTCAGAGGAACTTTTATTATTATTATTATTATTATTATTATTATTAATAATAATAATAATAATATTGCTATTACTACTACTATTTTTGTTATTATTATTATTATTATTATTATTACATTACTACTATTATTATTACTACTACTACTACTACCATTGTACTTATGTATTTTTTTTAAATTACATACATTTGTAATTTCCATATTCTGTTTATCTATATACAATTTGCATAACTGTATACTTAACATTAATTCAATCATATACAACAAAAAGCTGTTTTTTATAGTTAGATAATCAATGTAAAATAGACTGTAAGCTTAAAAGTTAAAGGTAACCTTACTTCAAATAGGCTAATAATAATAATAATAGTTGCTATAACTAACGGCCTCTAAGTCACAGAAAACAATACTTTTTGTTATAAAATATCTCTACAATTTCACCATTCGAATTGCATTAACTCTTTATAGGAATCTCAACGGGGAAGTGCCCCCCTGGCCCCCCTCTGCGGGCGCCCATGTTTTGATTACAAATAAAAATTCTAATCATCAATAACTGAACATTCCAGAATATGCAACGTTTCACCACAAGAAACTGCTACTTGATGCGACACGTTCGGAGACGTCCTTCCCGGTCCAAGAACACTACCTACATGACGACATGTAAACTGTGACAAGTGGGAACATGCTAAAGACAGGATGACACAGGAACAGCAACCTCGCTGATATTGCAGCACGCATAAATGAAACTTTACAGGGATCAAATTGACCCCTCCCGCTGTTCTAGGGGTATAACATGAAATTTCACAGAAATAAATTATGTTTTGTAGATTTCAATATACCATATTAAAAGGGACAAAGAATTATGAAAAGTAACAACATTTCGAGGAAAAATAAGAATAACGGGTGAAGATGGGTCATTTGACCCCTTCCGCCGTTCTAGTGTTCATTTAAGTCAAGATTTAAATCAGGTGATTATTTTGAAAAAGAAATCACTGATTTAAATCACTTTCAATAAATAATTTATAGAATAATGTGCATAAGTATTTTGTAGATATCAATTTCATTTTTGGTGAAACTTTATTAATCTCGAAATCATTTAATGGTGCATTAGGAACTAAGAAAGGAAAGGAAAAGGAAACAAAATATATGTACTAATGGGGTGAAGCTCATACGAAAGGAAATGTAATAACTGCAAACACACTTAAATTCTCTTGATTTAAAAATCATTAATTTTTATACGCAAGTAAGCAAACATTTTGTGTAGAATAATATACATTATCATTAAACTCTAAAGAACCATGCCAGCTGCTAGTTTGCAAACTATCATGAAATGTCAAAATTCAGCTTCAAAGACTATAACAAATATTTTAAGTTACAATAATATAGTACATCCAGAATGTTTTATTTTCACTGGTAAAATGTATACTGAAATTATTATAGTTTTATTAACACACTTAACAAACATTTCCATAGTAGTTACTGTATCAGAAATAGAAAAATGTTTTTTATATGCTTTATTCAAACTGTTCAAATATTTTATAGGGTCGTTTACCATAGAAAACCTTTCTATGTAAAGAACATGCCTACATGTATGGTGCCAAAAACCACACAAGCATTTTTTTTTAAAAAAATAGATTTAAAAAATCTGATTTAAATAAAAATATCATCAAAAATGATTTTTTAAATAATAATCGTGATTTTTATCTACCCTGGCATCAAGTCACCAGAAACGCTTGGATCGAAGCACTGGGCTGTGGTTTTTGGTCTTTGCTAAGAAGATGTTTGATGTATATCTTACCAAATCTCACCGACACCTATGCTCGAAAATTGTAAAAATTAAAAGTTGTTCAAAATACTGATTAATATTAGTGGGTGAGTATTCCATTCCTTTATAAGCATCAATTTACCAGAGTTTTGCTTTAAAATATTTAAAAGATACACGAGAATAACGTGTTCAGTTATCTCAAAATATTTTCATTTACGTAACTTCGATGCATAGCTTCCAGGACTTCGCGATCAAAATGCCGGAAAATTATCGATACTTTCCGATACATTGACATCGGTATCGGCTCTGCCTTAATTTTTTGTGTACCATTTGCAAAGGTAACTCCAAAGTGCATCATACGATGCATGCAAGTGAGTTTTTCTTTATTATGTCGACCTGTACTTCAATACAACTGATGCGTTTTGGATGCATCTTTCTGGATTAACTGAAACACAGACGTTATGCATTATTTTTGTTTCAGCTGATGCATTTACTTTTCTGCACGTGGAAAAGAAAATGCATCAAGTTTAATTTTATGAATTTCAAATATGTCAACAGATACGCGTGTAAACGTTTGTTTCTTAGTGCGTCGTTGGTCGAAACTTCTTATAGGATGTATTTTTGACGGATCAGCTGAAAACGATGCGCTGAGATGTATCAAGAGAGACACTGCAACGGTTGTTTTTTTTTTAAAAAAATAATAGTGTAATGAACGTCTTGCATTTATGCTGTTCGTAACTTGGTGACGACTGGTTTACTATACATGCATTTTTCCTTCTTCGTAACATAATCGTCCATTTATTGCTAACGATCTGAATAAGGTTTTCCTTACACAAAGAAATTGGAAATGGCTCGTATATTATAACACCATGTACGCATTTCAATCAATAAACCTCATTCTAACTATCAGGATGGGCTAATTTTATTTTAAGAATTGAAAACAATTTAAATTCGTTCGGAAGAAAGTCTATAAAATATAAATTATGCATTTTCGAAGTTGATTGATTGACTTGGTTTATTTTACTTCGCTTTCCTGCCGCTTTTGGCTAATCGTGAAGATGAAAATGAGTGATGATATGATGAATTGATGAAGGGACACTCCATGACCAAGCACAAGTACCCTGGCGTCGTAGGGAATTGTGTAGTGTTTATATAGTTTGTGCAGCTTTCTGTGTAGTGATCAAGGACGGAATGGCATACCCACAAAAGCAAACGTTTAATTTGTCGGTCTTTTGCGGAAACGCCCTGTATGTGTGAAAAAGAGGATCGATACATCATGTGTGGTCTGCAGGAAGACATTGTGTGTGATTATTGTAACTGGTTGGAAAAGTTAAAAGAAACGTTGGATTGCCGAAGTGGAAGTCGACAATTACGGGGATTGCTTTGTTCACACGCTGCACGCTCGCAACCAGAGGATTATGGGTCATTGATTCTGCTACAGGAAGCTTTGCCGTGCCACGACACGGGCTACATGGGAGAGGGAAGGGAAGGAGTTCTCACAGGGCGGAGTTCCATTCAAGGAGTTGTTTTGCTGTCGTTGTGACAGCTTCGATTCCATTAGGCAAATATCAATTTCAGTCATGGTAACTATAAATTAATTCAATCGAGTTCTATCTCAGTATTATTTATTCATTATTGTCTAAAATGTATGCCATGAACCTTCAGTGGAGGCGGACTGTGGTGACTGTTCCATTGATATTATCCCCGTTCAATTCGCTGCAATTTTTTACTCTCTCTGCACTCGCGCGTCTAGATGGTTGCAAGGTGCAACACAGACTCTCCTACTTTGGTGTCAAGTGGCGTATTTGGTGTCTGCACCGTTTGCACTACGTTCTGGAGCGGTATAGTATGATCACATGGTGCGTGCTGACTAATCAAATGAACGTTTCAAGCAGCAGACAGACTTTTGTTGAATCTTCTGAGCTTGAACACCGCTTTCCGTCTAGTTGGTTGAACGTCATTTGCTTGCACCAGCCTGGCACCAAGGACACCTAGTGTCAAAAACTGGTTGTTACTACCAAAGGATAATATCTTAATCCCGAAAGTAGGGACACCCTAGTATCTGTTCACTGGCGCAATGGAAAATATTGCATCTAATTTGATTTGATTTGATTTATTTTACTTCGCTTTTTGTGCCACTTTTGGCTAATTTGCGAAGATGGGGATGAGTGATGATATGATGAAATTGATGAATGGACACTCACAAATATCCACGCCCAGGCCAGGATTCGAAACCGGGATCCCTGGCGTCATAGCGCGATGTGCGAACCATTCCGCCACAGGGGCCGACATATTGCATCTAAGGATGGTCAGTTGTTCAGTGGGATCCATGAGTATTACCGTGCAAATTGTCCATGACAATTTTCATTATTTTTTCTCTTACATTGTATGTGTTTTTAAGCGATGGATTTTTATGTATGCTGGTGCAGAAGTTGTCAACAGCTTGTTTTGAGTTTTCTTTTCATTCTTGAAGCTCTTATTGGGTAAAAAAAAAAGTGCACGAACATGGTGATGGACAATTTGCACGGTAATACTCATGGATCCCACTGTACGTAGGCGAGACAAAGGCTGTCTCGTCTTGAAATTCGAGACAAGAACAAGACGAGACGAGGACTCTTCTCGTCTCATTACCAACCACTCTCCTAGACTGTAAACTTGTATTTTAGAAATTATTTTATGTAAATAAATACACTCAACCAGAAAGGGTGGCCGGTCTAGAGCAGCGATACCAACCTTAGCATAATGATGCTAAACTTAGCACAATTCGAGCTTCGTTGGCACCTAGCACCCTGTGCTTGCATAATGGGAAAATCTATCATAATTTGCAAACGTGCTTCTCTGGGAGGGAGAAGTTCACTTCAAAAGACGATAATTTGAGAAATTAAAAATAAAATCATATCCAGATCCTATTTCTGGTCCAATCACACGACCCTCCTCTCTTCATCTTTTCTTTATTCTCTCGCGAGGAATATTTCATGGCAAGAAATCGGTAGAAAGTTGTGGGTGAGAAATGACCAGTCTCGTTGCTCACGAGACTCCCCTGGGTAGCTCCTAAAATTTCTGTTCACATAAACCTCGCTATATTTCTTTTCAGATGAGTTGGATTTGTGAAGACATGGTTGGTTGGTTGATTTGGTGTTTTAAGTCCACTTTATGCACAGTGAGGCTAATCGGGACTGGACCTACAGTTTAAAGTGGGATCCGAACCATTATGTGCCTCCACCGGGTATCGAACCCGGGACCCCTTGATTGCAAGGCGACGACGCTACCACACTCAGAGAACTAAATTAATCATATCGATTGATGCACTAAAATGTGTTTTATGGCTTCTTCAAAGAATCGGATTCACATTTGATGCATTTGGATACATTTTTGTATGTCGTGAAACACCAAAGTGCATCCATCATTTGATTCAAGTGAGGATTTCTTTCAGTCCAGATGCACTTCAATGCATCAGTCGATGCGTTTTGATGTACCTTGATGCGTTTTGATGCACTTTCCTGCATCCTTTTTGATGATGCACTTAAACGTTTCGTCTGAGCTACATAAACTCTGTAGCTCAGACCAAACGTTTAAGTGCATCATCCAAAACAGATGCAGGAAGGTGCATCAAGGAACATCAACTGATGCATTGAAGTGCATCTCGACTGAAAGAAATCCTCACTTGAATCAAATGATGCACTTTCGTGTTTCTCTCACGACATACAAAATTACATCCAAATGCATCAAATGTGAATCTGATTCTTTGAAGTAGCCATAAAACACACTTTAGTGCATCAATCGATGCATTCTGGTGCATCAATCGATATGATGCATTTAGTTTTATGTGTGCACTGCACCATCGGGGTGACCATTGTGAAGACAAGAATGAACTGAAGTTACTACTACGTAACCATAGTAAGTATATTCAAAAATCATGTCGCAATGTAAGCTAAGAGATTACTGTTATTTTAATACCATTATGCAGTGTGCGAATTAACGGGGGGGACCGGAGGTGCGACCCCCCTCCCAGCCCTGGCGAAAGAAAATTGATTTTATCCCTCTCAAAGATAATGGATTTGAAAGTTTATAACGATTTGTTAACTGTGAAACAATCTTAAGTGAAAAATTATTCGTGTCCATTAATGTCCAGTCAAAGACAGGCAAGGACAGTTTACTTTCCATTGGTAGATAAGGTTTAGCATAGTGGGGGAGCATAAGTGCCATAAAGGGCGGGGGACACGCTCCCCCTAATCGCTGACACTACGAATATAAATATAGAGTGGTAAATATGTTCTGTATTAACTCCCCAAATCCCTCTCCTAAAGCTTTTGTCATCAATAGACAAATAACACAAAAGTTATTGTTATTAAATTTAAGCAGTACAGAGATGAGAGGAGTAAAAAAAAAACGAGACATTGTTACGTTCAAATTACACTAAATGACTACAGACAGGTTCCGATAGCAAATAATGGAAGGTACATGTAACAATGGGCATTGAAATGAAGAACAATATGTAGATGCCGCCACTGTCTTGACGCCAGGCTGAAAAATTAAAACAAAAGCAAAACGAATATGAAAGCTTGCGTGTTTCGTGACAATGGAACCTCATGCATATAAGGTCGAAATTAACATCAGTTGCTTACCTCCCATAGGCCTTGGGAGCTGCGGTATGTTGCAGAGAGGGGGGGGGGGGAATGAATGTCAAGAAAATAATGAGATGTTACACGAAAAAGGATTGAGGGAGGGGGGAGGGGAAGATGGGAGGTTTTGATTGGCCGTTACGGCAATGTTTTCTTTCCCAAGGTGATGCAGATCCTGGTGTGGGATTGGTTGTTTTGTTCGAACCTTTATTTTTTTCCCGGCACGCATACGCGAGCAGCAAGGGCGGGCGGGAGGTGGGGGGTTCTGGGAACCACAATTCGAAAGGGGGGAGGGGGTAAGGAAGGGATTCTGGGAGATAGAAGGCAACAATTATCCCGAGGAAGAGAACTGTTTGAATAGCCATGCATCAACCCCCATAAGCACCTCCACTTCTCTCCCCGTTACACCCCGCCAATAAAGACCGAAATTGGTCCGCGGAGAAACCAAAAAAAGAGGAAAATCTGGTTCATTTTGAACGGTTGAATAGCCGAAGGAACAGTTCAACAATGCCACGGGATTAAGAAACAAACAGATCTATTGTCTCGCCTGGGAAAAACGACCACGGCTCTTTTAAAGTGCGTATTTAGATCACTGAGAAATTAACGTTTTGCTACCCCCTCCCCCCCCCCCTAGGTTTGCCAAAATCCTCCCTCCAAATTTTCCATAGCCTCTTGCGGATCTCCGAGAAACCTTGTCCGGGAATCGAAAACCAATTCGATAAATATATATCGATTATAATTGGGCCACCCCTTAAAATGGACCACCCTTACCATTTTCGTCTTCGACTATAATTTTAATAGAGATAAATGTTTCATTATGTATCCCGTCCCCTAGAACGAAGCTATGTAGTATCTACCATTACAATTGCTGCTCCAACTTTAAAGAATAAAATTCCGGGAGATTTTTAGTCTTCAAGCCATTTTAGATTAAAATGTTCTGAAGCACTTATTTCCTGAACATCAGTTATTATCGGTTTGTGGTCTTGCTACTGAGCCATTCCATGTGAAAGTGAACAAATAAGTTTAATTCATTTTTATTGAAAATATCACTTATTGTGTATGAAATTAAAAGGAAAACTATGCAGAATTTGGAATTATTAATACAAACATTAGTCTCATGGCTTTAAAGTAATATTGTCAAACCTATTACTTTTTATAGTAGAAATTGGATTTTCTATGTGGTGTTTCCACTTCATTTAGTTTCATTATGTACACCATAAGACAACAAAAATAATTCTAACTTTGTTCTAATTGTCTCATTGTTTCTTAAGCTCTGAAGAATCCTACTTCATTCCTGATACAAACCTTAGTTTGAAGAATATATTTCTGATAATTTTAATAGACTTTGCATTGTTGCATAATCCTACATGTGCATGATGTCACAACCGTCACAGGTAAAAAATGTTTATAAAAAAGTATGTACTAATATTTATACAAAACTAAAAGCATCCAAATGTCGAGTAAAGTTTGCTTTTTGAAAATATAATGAAATTGTTTCAGTAAACCCATAGGCTACATTTCAAGTAGTTTTCTGAAAGACTGAGGAAGGTTTTGAAGTCATCAATATACAGATACACAGACTCTTCTGAGGCCGTCATATTATAACAAAATTCTTCAAAATTAAATACCTATGTACCAAAAACTAAATTTGAAAATTAGCATTTGACATAGTAACTGAACACGAACACTGAAACGCACTTAATCCCACTGTAACATATTATGAACTATTAAATCTATAATGAAGCAAAATTGGATGGAGTGAATTAAAGGAGTCTCGAGATTTTGACTCAGCAATGCATTGTTTTCATTTTCTGCAGCTTTTAGAAGTTTGTTTGGTTTGCAATAACAAATTCCTTCACTCGCCAAATGCATGTAAAAAGGTGATAATAAAAAGTGTAATGATACTAAATCTGGTCAATCCGGAAGAGCAAAATTTGCCCGGGAGATTCCCTAATTCCATTCCATCTTGAAAAAAAATCCTGCGCTACGTCAGATGTACAGTGGGATTCATGATTCATGAGTATTACCGTGCAAATTGTCCATCACCATGTTCGTGCACTTTATTTGACCCAATAAGAGCTTCAAGAATTAAAAGAAAATTCAAAATAAGCTGTTCACAACTTCTGCACCAGCATACATAAAAATCCATCGCTTAAAAGTACATAGGATGTAAGAGAAAAAATAATGAGAATAGTCATGGACAATTTGCCGAGCAATACTAGTGGATCCCACTGTACACTCAACGCCAAAAGAAACAGTAGGTGAATTATTGTCCAGCACCATTTTCATTCAGTCTGTTTTCCACAATGTGAGGTCATAGATTGAAACAAATAGAATCAGAGAACAACATCTGCTTCACATCAACAGAATTCCACATTCCATATCTTTGCCGTTATAATGCAGAATCCAAAATGACACTATGATAGTTACATGTTAATTTCTGTAAAGTTCCTAGTGGGACGAGACAAGCAAGTACGGCAAATGTCGATGAATTACAAGCTTAAAAGCTTATAGGAACAACATAAACGAATACATGGATCAACATGTGTATGTCGATTCACACATTTTGGGTTCTGTGAGAAAACCCCCGCCGCCATTGATGAGGTGTAAATACATATGACCTTATTAGTAGGTGGGGTCACCATACCACAAGTGGCGGATATTCTATGCAATAGAGAAAAGTTAACACACTTTAAACTAATATAAAAACCACTCATTCATTTTCTCCCGAGCGTCTAGTGTTTCACTGTTTGCTGTACTGAATTTTCATCGCCAGCGAATTGTTATTGCATTTTCCAGCAGATTAGACATTTTCTCGTTCTAGAATCAAGCATTTGTAGGATCTACGTGGAAATATATTTCGGGATGAGTGCAGCGGGTACAATTAGGAGTGGTGCAATGTTCCCTATACGCTGATGTTGTCAGTTTCAAAATACGCAGATGACATTACATGAAGCAATACTTCCGAGTGGTGACTGAAAAGTTCTCGGCCTACCCATGAAGGGTTGCCAGGAGCTCTATTGTTCATGACTATTTTTCAACACAGTCCCCTTTCAGCGCCACACACTTTTGCCACCAGTGCTGCAGGCCCATGATACCTTCCTTGTAGAACGTTTCATCCTGCACTGCAAAAAAGTCCTCCACCTCAGCCATGACGTCATCATCTGATGGAAATTGGATTCCACCGAGGCGTTGCTTGAGTTTAGGGAACAGATGAAAGTCTGAGGGAGCCAAGTCTGGCGAATAGGGAGGGTGTCAAAGCAGTTCGAAGCTGCAGGACTCGATGGCGAACATTGCAATGGTGGGCGTGTGCTCGGGTGCATTGTCTTGGTGAAAAAGGACGCGCTTCTTCAACATTCCACGACGTTTCATCTTGATGGCCTCCCTCAAACACTTCAGTTGAGCAGCATAATACGCACCGTTCACCGTTTCACCTTTTTTTAGATACTCAGCCAGGATGACACCCCTCGCATCCCAAAAAACAGAGACCATCACCTTGCCAGCTGATTTCACTGACTTGAACTTTTTGGGGGTGGGGAGGAGGGGTGTTTCCACTGTTTTGATTGGACCTTGCACTCTGGCTGAAAGTGGTGGACCCATGCTTCGTCCATGGTTACAAAACGTTGGGGAAATATCTCAGGATCAGCCTGATTGCTGAAGACAAGAGGTGTCTCTGACGTTTGTTCTCAGCACTCAACATTTTCGGGACCCATCGACATGACACCTTGTGCATGTCCAGCACAACTGTTAGTATGTGTCCAACGTGTTCCTGGGACATCCCCACTTTCTCTGCGATGTAACGTTCTGTCACTCGCCGGTCTGCCATAACAATATCCTGTATTGCTGTGATGTTTTCTTCAGTACAGGCCGTTGCCGGCCTTCCACTGCGAGATGCATCTTGGACAGAGGTGCTCCCCCTCTTGAATTCCGCCACCCACTTTTTCACAGTAGAATGCGATGGGGCATCCTCCCGCAAAGGTTTCCATCATGTCCTTGTAGATGTCCTGTCCACTCATGCCTTTTTTCAGGAGGTATTGGATAACCGCACGAATGCTCACTTTATCCATTTTTCAAAAAATGCTCACCGTCTTCACTTCAAACATCAAAATCTGAAAAACAAAAAAGGATAGCACTATGAAATATGGTATGGGGCTTTGCAAAGGCATATATTATGATTAGCTAAAGTAACATTCAGCTACGATAAATGCATCATGGATAGGCAGATAACTTTTCAGTCACCCCTCGTATATCATGAACAAGTTTACATTTAAGAAATCCAGCAGGGAAATGCTTTTGTTACTACATTAAATGTGGCTATTATCTTGTTATTTTTTTCTGCTAGTAATAAAAATGTATCTCTATTGTAGGGACTCCAGTCGTGGGGTTAGAACCATAAGAATTCGCATCCACAACAATGCAATCTCATTCCTCCAAAATTTTGAAAAAAGAAAATATTAGGGAGTCAATTTGGCTCCACTGTACCAATTTAGGTCTATTTTGACTGATGTGTGAAGTCTGGACCTTATCTCACTTTGAAATATGAAATTATGGCAAATGCACGGTCAGAACCGTACGGTTGGCAACTATGTTTTGTGTTGCTATGACAATAAATCTCTGGGTTTTCTTGGAATGTCTTAACGATACGGGGAATTGAAATCGCTACAGAAAAAGTCTCTCTTGCAATCGCTGATAATTTTTGAGACAAAGTAATATATTTCTTAGTAATAAACAGTGCGGCGATCAGGTGGGGGGTGAGGGGGTCAGTTTTTCCTCCCACTCTTCGCCACTTTTGCCCCCGCACTATGCTAAACCTTACCTACAAAGTGAAATATACTGTATTTGCCCCCAACCAGTTTTGGCACCTTGCCCCCCCCCCGGTTTTGGAATCCAATCGCCGCCACTGACCGTAAAGCATAAGTAAGATTCTGGCGCTTATTGGATGATTATTTGCAATTTTCTTTACTTCTTAAGGACAATTGGTGGAAATCTGTTGTCAGCATGGCACAGATTTCTTATGATGAAGTTCATAGGTAATAATATTGTCAGTGATATACTGATATCACTATACTCCAACAAACACACTAGTTTAATTGATTTATTTTCTGTTCGTTACAGGGTAGCCATCGCTTAGCAACGCTCCAGGCATGGAACTGATGACCAAGGTGAAGGCCTGACCACTTTGAAGCAGGTGAAAGACCAAGGTAGGTGGGCATCCACTTTTCTCTTCAATCTTGTTTGTCCAACATTTCTGTAAATTGTAGAGAAATCGAGTTCAGAAATTAGATCAGGACTCGAAGCAGTTAGTGGTTATCACAGCGCACTACGACGCCAGAGATCCTGGGTTTGAATCTCGACCAGGGCATGAGTGTCCCTTCTTTAATGTCATCATATCATCTCTCATCCTCATCGTCGCGATTAGCCAAAAGTGGCAGAATAACACAAATCACATATAATCGAGGCCACCAAATTTTTCATACGTGGCAGCAATCTTCCAGATGAGCTACAATCTGTGGCACGAAATTAGGCGGTTGCTAGAATTTGCTATGTTGCCACATCGGTGCTCGGAACTGGATTTGTTTGTTCGAAAATTAACGACAAAGTATGTTCGTAGATTATTATCGTGCAATCATAGACATTTTGGTTATTATTATTTTCAGAAATTAATTTTATATGAACGGCATAACCCCTCCCCCCACAAAAATTTCTAGCAACGCCATCTCGTGTCGACTGGTGAGGTGGCTCTTTTAGAATATGCTTAACTCTTTGCGGTACGGTATAATTCTGGAAATTTTCACAGTAATGTACAATGTGCATCACTTATGTGTTTTTTTTTCCTTCGAAGCCGAGTGATTCCTTCTCTAAATCACCTTGCTGTAAATACTTCCGATAACTGCCGCTAGGTGACAGTTGTATGCAGGCTCACTGATCCTAAAATACAAATTTCACATCCGTTCCGAAGAATGAGCTAGTGCTATCGTACCATTGGTGCATGACCTTCCTCCTACCGCCCCTCCCGTCGAAAGCAAGTCATTTTAACTTGGCTTCGTATTGGACACAGCCGTCTCACCCATGGTATCTTGCTGCAAGGGATGGACCCTCCATTGTATTGGTCTGTAATGCCATTCTTAAGTGTTCGGCATGTTCTTATTGAATGTTCCGAGCTTGTTTTCCTCTGACAAACTTCTAATCTTCCCAACTGCTCATCATCCATGTTGGGAGATAATGACAACATTTTAACAAATGTCTTTAGCTTCTTGAGAAAGGCAGGCCTCTTACACTGCTTCTGATGAAGTTTTCAGAATAGCCTTACCTTTTTAATGTGTTGTGTGTGTGTGTGTTATGTACATGTCCCTTTACAGCCCTACACACTTACCCTTTCACAAAGAGCTCCTTGATAAGAGGATGTTCTTTCTCGTATACTTTGAAGAGTACAAAATGTTCATACGTGTCAACGCACCCAAAAATTTTAACTTCTCCATTCATTGTAATAATTATAGGGATGGACGATATCGGAAATTTGATATCGCGATATATCGTCAAGAAAATATCGTCATAGACGATACGATACGATATTTTTTTCCGTATCGTCATATCGGCGATATATCGTCTCCACGATATATATCGCCCAATATCGGTCCTCCCCGATGGCGTAGTGGTAACGTCGTCGCCTTTAGCGATCCCGGGTTCGATACCCGGTGGAGGCACATGGCACAGTGCTTCGGATTCCACTTTAAACTGTAGGTCTAGTCCCGATTAGCCTTTCTGTGCAGAAAGTGGACTTAAAACAACAAATCAAACAAATATCGTGACGATATATCGCCTACACAATATACATCGCCAAAATATCGTGACGATATATCGTCTAGTTGATATCGCCTGGACGATATTTTTTCAGTATCGCGATATATCGTCAGGGCCCAGCACTAGTAATAAATGTAGGACATTTTCAATGTATTTTTTCATTTAATCTTTATATTTTAAAATAACTTGGTAATACTTACGAAGAACACAAAACATACACTGTATATTATTTCCAAAGAATATAAAGGTAACACATACATGCCTATATAAGGTAGACGGCAATCAATATTGTGTCATGCTCCAATAATATTCTGTGACTCCGCGTACACATGCACGAGTCTGTGATAAAACTGCCATATTGGACGTTCGATGCAAATCAGCCAATAAAAAGACACTTGAAAATTTCACACCAGGAAATCAGTATTTCCATATGTAGGCTGTGATTCGTGCTGCCGTAAGGAACAGCCAATAGAAGTTCTTTACTGCCACCAGTAAAAAAGAGAGAGAAACAAAGGAAGAACGCCATGCGTGATACTGTTTATATAAAATGTAGTTATGGCATGTTCCACCCTGACGCCAGACCTACTGGAGACATAGTGGGGAAAGGGGGGGGGGGCGATTCTGCGCATTTTGCTATCCGTGGAATAGTTATAATAGGAAAAAACTATGTCGGCAAAGGAGTTGTACACGCTCCTCATGTTTTATGCTGGACAAAGTAAAAAAATGTCAGGTAAGTTTTGATTTGTAATTTATTGCCTGAGCTAAAGTTATAACGTAACAGTTCTGTCACGGAAAGCAAAGATTATATATATATATATCCACACACACAGACGCATAAGAATTTTATATTCAATTATTCAATAAGAAGAATATACGGTTTCGATTTGTACTGTCTTCAACCTCTTTGGAATACAAAGACAAGTTATTAACAGAGATTCATGTTTGTCGTCAGAAAATTTCTTAGAGGAGGGTTAGGTCGATGATGTAATATTGATTAGTTATAATAATAATAATCAAAACACAATTATTATTGCAAACTAATAATAACAAACTATTATTTTATTCATGATGTACACTACTATATCCCTAGGAAGACATTTCTACTCTATGCACAGAATGTGTGAATATTCATCATCATCCTTTGCTGTTTCCTGCCTCTGGCTGAGTCGACATAGAAGTCAAGGTTCTCCATTTTTCCTGGTCTTCCACCACTCCTCTCTTTCCATGGTATTCCAATCTTGTCCTCTTCTCCTAACACTCTCCGCTATCTGCTCTTTCCACCGTGGCCTTATTCCCACTCCCTGTGCATTGTAAGCTCTTCTTACTGATAGTCTTTCTGCACCCATCCTCTTCGTGTGTCCGAACCATCTCATCTGTGCCTGATCTATTCTGTCCTGAAGCTTCACCACACCCACTGTCTGTCGGATCTCCTCATTCCTTATTCTATCTCTTCTAATCTTCCCCAATATACTCCTTAAAAAAATCATCTCCACTGCTTGCATCTTTCTTTTGTCTCTCTCTGTAATTGTCCAAGTCTCTGCTCCATACGTAATAGTTGGCATATAGTATGTGTTGTATATTACCTTCTTGCATTTCATAGGTACATCCCTGTTCCATGTTAATCTTCAAATGCTTTGATGGAGCCCACCACCCATTTGTCCTCTTCTGTTTACCTCCTCATGTACTCTTCCACTTCTCTCAATTATGCTTCCTAGATATGTGAAGCTCTCCACTACCCTAGACTCTTCCGTGTCCATATTTATTCTTGGTTCATTTCTGGCTCTGTTTCTTGTCGTTATTAGTGAATATTCGTGAATATTATTATTATTAATATTAATATTATATGTGAATATGCAACACAATTGCTTCAATTAATAGTGGTAACATTTCACACAGATAACATGCTGAAGTCTACCTCGCAAGAAAAATTTAGAAGTTGGGGAAAAATGTTAATGTTTCGATTTAACTTACTTTTTTGTTAATCTGCTGGAATACTAATTACCTGAACTTTATATTTGTTCTGATTTAAAATAATTATTCAAATTTCCAAAGGAGGGGGAGTGGTCGAATTATTTTATGAATTCCGTATTAATCATAATTCATACATATTAGTACATTGTAAGTTATTGTTTCTGCTATATTTTCCCATAACAGACACTAATACATTGCCTTTTTTTTTTATCGAAACTTGGGCCATAACCGAAAAAAAATTTCGCTTCGATCCAGAGTAGCATTCCCGAATAGATGGGTGATGGAGTACATGCAGATACATAAATGAATAATAAGGAAAATGGTACTTCGCCTCTCCGATAACGTAGTGGTAAAACAAAACTGAAACTAACAGAGCGAGTCACATTTTTCCTGCGTTCAGGCCCCGGTCGCTGTATAGTTTGAAAATTCTTCCTTCTTTAATTATAAAATAATGTAATTATAATATATTAGGGGGGATATGTGACAACCAAGCTTCCAATACCGAGGAACTTAGCTAAATTTGACAATAGCACTATCAGTACTGAGGGACGTTGGTAGATATAAGAATGGCTTTTTCCAATAACAAGATACATTGCTTCAACTGAGTGCTTCCAAATAGTGGGCATTAACGGTTATAACAATATTGTTTCCAGTGATGCTTCATGAGACATCATCATTTCCATAACGTATGAGAATATCTCTTCCAATAACGAGACACTTTGCTTCATATGACAATAGGGCTTCCAAATATTGTTGTTGTTTTAAGTCTACTTTATGTACAGAAATGCTAATAGGGACTGGACATACAGTTTAAAGTGGGATCCGAACCACTATGTCTCTCCACTGGGTATCGAAACCTGGACCCCTTTATCACAAGGCGATGACGATACCAATGTGCCATTGGGGAGGCCCTGGCTTTAAAATAACTAGAGGCGTTGCTTCATATGAGAATGACCCTTCCAATAAGGACGTTACTCTGTATGAGAATAGATATTCCAATTAGCACGTTACTCTGTATGAGAATAGATATTCCAATTAGCAGGTTACTCTGTATGAGAATAGATATTCCAATTAGCACGATACGCTGTATGAGAATAGATATTCCAATTAGCACGTTACTCTGTATGAGAATAGATATTCCAATTAGCACGTTACTCTGTATGAGAATAGATATTCCAATTAGCACGTTACTCTGTATGAGAATAGATATTCCAATTAGCACGTTACTCTGTATGAGAATAGATATCCCAATTAATACGTTATGTTGTATGAGAATAGATATCCCAATTAGCACGTTACTCTGTATGATAATAGATATTCCAATTAGCACATTACTCTGTATGAGAATAGATATTCCAATTAGCACGTTACTCTGTATGAGAATAGACATTCCAATAACGAGGCACTTTGATACATTTGGCTAAAGATCTTCCATTAACGAGGGACGTTCATTCATGTGAGAATAATGATTCCAATAAACAGGCATGCTGCTTCATATGACAATAGAGCTTCCAATAACGAGGGACGTTGTTTTATGAAACAATAGGGCTTCCAATAAACAGACATGCTGCTTCATATGTAACGAAGGACATTTCTTCATATGACAATAGTTCCAATAATGAAGCAAGTTACTTCATATGGCAACAGGGCTTCCAATAACTTATTCTCAATATGAGAATAATGATTCCAATAACAAGTCACGCGCGTTTCTCCATATGAGAATAAATCTTCCAATAACGGATCTTCCAATAAAGAGCCACTTTGCTTCATATGGGAATAGGGTTTCCAAAAACGAGGGACTTATCTCCATGTGAGAATAGTGCTTCCAATGATGAAACATGTTACTTCATACGGAAATATGGCTTCCAATAACGAGCGACGTTGCTCCATTTGAGAAAATAGCTTCCAATACAAGAAACGTTGCTTCATACGACAATAGGACTTTCAATAATGAGGGGTGTTTTCTCATATGACGTTAGTTGTTTCATTAACAAGAGACGTTGATAAGAGTGATTCGAATAGTATTTGCTGTGGGCACGGACGCCATAGGATTGTATATTTGCAAGAATGTAGTTTTGCAGTGTGTACCGCTTACAAGAGAGATTGCTTCATATGGCAATAGGGCTTCCAATAACAAGGAATGTTTCTTCGCCTAACAAAAGCTCTTCCGATACGAGTGGTTTTGCTACTCCGGATAAGATAACGCTCAGGCCGGCTTTAGACGAAAGCATTTCCTTTAGCCTTTTGCTAACATAAATGCTGTGTAAAAGCTTCCAAAAATCTTATAGCAAATAGTACTTTACACGCAAGCATTTCAAGTAACTTTTTGGCTAGCTTTTGTGATTACAATGTATACAGCATGAAAGGCACGTCGAGTTACACCATCTATAATGAGCGCACGATGTTTACATTTGAAACAACTAAAATATTCTTCCGTACGTGTACAGTAAATGTTGTAAATTGTGTATTTGATCAGCGCCATTGTTTTGTACCTAATAACGTTTTACACGAAACGTTATTCCTCTCGGTTGAATAGTTATCGGCTTTTAAAAATGTGAAGTGATACATTGTTTACATCTCACGCGGCCGCCATTACAACTGCACTCGTGACCTAGACCTCGCCTCTGATTGGTACGCTACGAAAAATGATACGGACCGAGCCTATCCTTGAGACATTCCATAAAATATGCCATGGCATCTGAAATGCCTTAAATTTCTCACTTTACACGGTAGCATTTTGGTCATGTCATAAATGTTAAGAAGAATGCTAAGGAAAATGTTTTCGTATAAACGGGCTTAACAATTTCCTACGTGCATGAGCCACATGAAACACTCTCAAAGCCAATGACTCACAGTGTCCAAAAAGGTGCAGGTGGGGGTATAGGTGTAGTATGTCTTCACCCACATTCTCGACATACGAAAATCGGTAGGTTAGGTTAGGTTAGGAGTGTTTACTGGTGATAACTTTTCTAAGTCATGCTTTGGAAGTCTCCTCTTAGTCATGTTCTCTGCAAACATTTTCATCATTCTTCTAAAAGTCCTGATTGAGTCAATTTTCTGATTTGCAGTGTTCACTTAACACTCGCTCCTAACCTAACCTAACCTAACCTATGTGAAAGTAAAATAAAGAAAACATACAAAAATGAAGAACTTCCTACCTATTCAAATATGGAGACATACTACACTTATTGTCTTTCCTCTTCTTAAAATGTGAAGACATACTACACCTATACCGCAGGTGGGATGGTAGGAGCTATATGCCTCTCAAAGCGCCTCAAATATGTTAAAGTACAATATTTTGAAGTTTTGGGGATCGACCCCCATTTTCTTGCCTCGCCTCAAAAATTAAAGACGTATATAGCCTATATGCTTGCACATTGTCTCCTGATTGTCACCTTAATTTTACTTCGCATCAAAACACCTGGTATAGAGTGGAGGCCTTGCTCCGAAACGAAAATGGCCCAACTAAGGGACACATGTGGATGAACAGGTGATTGTTAAGGAAAGCTCAGAATCTGAAGACAGAATCGTCTAAGTGCGGCGGGAGGAAGAAGTGGGGGGAGGGGGAGATGACAGCCAGGAAGCAACAGTCTTGAATACCAACGACGTGAAGCAGTATATTCCTTGGCGAGTCTAATGTATTAATTTCCTCTGTTTTTATTTATATTCCTGGATTAAAATTCAAGACAGCGCTTAATGGGGTAATTAAATTAACGCGACATGGCCATCTCCCCCCTCCCCTCCTTCTGTACACCAATTTTTATTGACACGTGATGAATTAGCAGCAGACGTTTATACTGCCTCGATATAATTAACTGCTGGAAATGCCATTCCAAGAATAGGCATAATGACGCCTTGAACCAGACATGTCCTGCAATTAACAGCCTCATTATGGGATTATGAAACTCAGACATGTGCTTTTAGGAGTGTCATTTTGCCTATTCCCCGTCTGGGAAGCTTCCACAGTCAACAGCGAACATTGGCGATGCTGATGGCTGTAAAATAAAATGTTTATTATTTTTACATCGGATTTAATGGTCTCCACAGTCCAGGAAAGAACTCGTACAAGATAACATGTGCCAAAAAAATGTTTCTTTTTATGTGGTTTTTAATTGTTTTTCTAAATGAGCATTCAGGCCGTTTGCGTGTTGTTTGATTTTTTTCTTCTTTTACGCGGGAGGGAGAAATGCAATTACGATTTTGAGTCTGTGCAAAATGGGTTTTTGATTAGCTTTTCGTGATGCTGCTGGATTCGTGGTACGGTTTTGTGTAATCTTGGTGCCTTCTTTTTAATTGCGAGTGTTATGATCCGCTCAAGTTGAGAGAAGTTAGATTAACTCGTGTTCCTTGTGTTCGTAAGTAATTGGTGCCTCGCCTGTCGAAGTAGAGACATTCCAATAGGTACAGGGTGTCGAGGAAAAACCTGACAACTTTTTCGTTACACTTGCGAATCAGTGAAATCCATGGGCGTCCAAGGGAGGCAAGGGGAGGCCGCGCCCCCCTGGAAAATGAATGTCCAACTAAAAAGTATATATTTCACACTTAATTTCATTTCAGTCACAGTAATTTATGCCAATTATTTTAAAGGCGTTGAAAGTACATGATAAATTCACACTGAAGCAATGTTTCTAGAGGGGGCATCACTATTTTGGGGGAAAATATGCCTCCTTTGCCCCCCTGGAAAAAAGTATCTTGCTTGCCCCTCCCTGTAAAAAATCCTGTGGACGTCCATGGTGAAATCTAAATGTTGAGCATTGCTTGTAGCTTGTTTATGTATTTATGCTTATTTTACGTTGCTTTTTCTGCCAGTTTTTGGCTAATAGGTATGATGAGGATGGTAATTAAAGGTGGCTACTCACCGGGAATTCCTTGAATTCCGGAAATTATGCCTGAATTATGACTCCGCGAATTATGCGTGAATTCAGCATGAATTTTTCTCTGTAGATGTGAAAAATTGCAACTTTTTAATATCCAAATATCATTCAAAATATACATATTTGTAAATACAGTGAAGCAAGTTTTTCACACTTCAGCTTTTATTTTTGTCGAGGAATGAAAATAAAGCTGCGTGGAATATGAAGCAGAATTCTCTAAATCTTTGTTAGTGTCCTTTGCAGAACAATCTGTCTGACAGACGGAATATAATTGCAAATTGATTAGTTACATTTGAGTTTGAAATTATTGTACAATTAACATTTGTGTATCCCGTAACATATGTGACTTATGTTTGTAAATGTATTTCGAGTCTGCGTATGTGATATAGCAAATGCAAACTACACCATTAAATGAAAAATTCTAAATGCATATACCGTTTAATTGAATTGAATTAGAATTTTTGGATACATTGGAATCACACAGACCATTTATATTGGTAACATATTGTTTGTGTGTACATGTGTGAGTGGTGAGAGGTTGTAATATATAAGGTTGAAATTGAGAAAACATCCTTGAATTTTTTGAAAGTTCGCCTTGAAAACCGAGAATCATACTTGAATTTTATCTTGGTTTTTAGAATGACTGCCCTGTAATTAGACGATGGAACATATACGGACAGGGGGCCCTTGTTCCCTCCCCAAAAAATTCTGGTTTATTAAAATTTACAAGTTAGGGGACCTTAGGAGCAAAGTAATAAAGAGTAATATTTGTAATTTCGCAAACGTCTGTTAATTAGCAAATAATCCTGGACGCTGTTTTTATGGGATGGAAAACTTTTTGTCTCTCTTCCCCGAAAGTTAAGCCCCAGGTTTGATTCTGCCCCCTCAAAAGTAGGTCCCAAGTTACGCCTGTGCGGACAGAACACAAACTCCAAAGGGGAATATATTTGCTGTGGGTACGGATGCCCTAGTCTCGTTTACCTGCAAAAATGTAGCTTGCAGGATGTAGTACGTAGAAGAGAGATTGACGTTTGAGTGTTTTCCAGGAAGATCACCTCCTTGCACCGAATTTTGTTTGCTGTTAAATAAAAGATAAGACAGAGTGGATGATGAATACATACGTCACCATGACATTATGTAGTTGAGGAGATAGAGATTCGTAAATTAATTTATGCGACAGGTAGTATATTTCATTACACTGAAATAAAGGAAATTCGACAAGACTGTTTTCGAGGGGGTTGGGTGCATACCTCACAAATGCTCAATATATCCTCATTTGCAGATGAGGCAGACAGCTATCCTATTTCGTCGGAACGGTGTAAGCATTTCTCTATTGATAATAATCATTATAATTGCCATGGCTACGATTAATACATGTTTCGAAGTTTTGTACGATTATCGAAGAAGACAGTATCCACCACGAATCACCGCCATCTTTGCTACTACTGCCTCCTAGTGGTAAACCACGGCAACTACGCACGGCATGTTTCCTTTGCGTACCGATTTTTAAGTAAGAATTACCACCAATCTGTTGCGTAATTCATGAATGGTAGATAAAAAATAAATCCAAACCGTTTCATTCGTAAAAGTGCTGCATAAAGAACCAGCTACCAGAACTACAGTGACAGAAACAGAACTACAGTGAGAGGTGCGTACTAATATGTTGGAGGCATACTTGTGTCAATACTTAACAGCCTACACAATAAAGCAACACTGAAAAAAGAATTGACCTGAGAAGCCTAATAATTTAACAACCTTTTGCACGAATGTGGAATGGATTACCCACGCCTGGTTGTGTCTTTGAAAAAGAAACGAAACATCCTGTGTTGTGCAGCTGACACAAGCCATGGACACAGACAAATGACACGAAAAGAAGAACGTCACGCATTCTGCACGCCAAGTCAATCCACCACCAATATGAACCCGGCAAACGAAAAGAAGAAGAAGAAGACAGCAAGAGGAACCCTTGTTAGAATACAATCTGTCATCGAATCTAAGAAGGGATTAGGAGCTTCAGTTTGCCCCTGACAAAAAGAAGAAATGAAGAACCAGTTAAAAACTTACAGAAGCAAAAAGCTGTTAATCATAGCTGCTTTAACTCGCAAAATCCTTCAATAAATCATGTTGAAATGGAAAACTCTATAAAACAAACTACAAATGACGACTTTCTAATGTCGAAATTGTATCAATTCTTCACATTGCGGCGCAAAACAACCCGTACCAGAAATCGTTCTGAATATTTAACCCAAAAAAATGTGTACGTGCTACACCTTTTCAATAACAAATGGATATACTGTGGATTCGTGGAAACTGAAAGAATAATTTAGCATTCTTTATAGTCTGTGATGGCCATTTCGGTTTGTCTTATCTTCTTGCCAGGCACGTTTTGACTTGGTGTGAAGTAAAAATCTGCGTACAAGGACTTTTGAATTCAAACTGCGAGCAGGTTCTGAAAAAATAAAGTTAATGAATCGCGTATGTATTATTTATTTATTTATTTATTTAAATATCGAAAACACTAAAGGTCCTAATTCGCTGCATTAATTTGACACAGGGTTTACACAAGGATCTTAAACTGGATTTTGTGCAACTATTTGCATTAATGTTACGTTTCTCTGACAACATAGAAATATTTGATAAAATGCAGGAAGTAACAGCATTACTTGACATTTCCGCAAGTTTTAATATAAATTTGGTTGTGGTGATAAAATGGGTAAAACAGCTTAGTTTAATTGTCTTGGGAGAGTCGAGGTACATTCATTCCAAAATGTTTTACGTGAGAAGAAAAAAGTAATACTATTACTGCACGGAACTTGAGCTACTTGACTACTCAGACGAAGGGCCAGAAATACCATAGTTTCTTAGTTTTTTAGAAAAGAGCGTATTTTGTAAAATTGTCTCACGACCGGATCAAGAAAGTGTGGGACGTTACCCCCACACACCCTATACGCCTTCATGGCGTGGTGCTAAGCACAGGGGAACACTTTACTTTTGTTATGAAAATAAACTAGATAATGGTAAAAATCAAGTAGCAATTAACAGTGCAAGGTACTTTTTTAGGATAGTTGAAAATTGCATGTATAGCCCTAACAATGACAATTTACTCATGACTGACTATAGCTCCTGTCACTATGTACGTAATGTGTGATTTACTGTATTAAAAAAATGCCCTTGAACTAACCATTAATGTAGTTGGACATATAATTTTTATTGTATATTTTTGGGGGGTTCGGAATTACGTTCCGTACAGAGGTATGCGTTCCGACATTCTCACACATATATTTGCAGCCTGTCTGCATCTGGCGGCCATTGATGAAAGTGCGCATGCGCCAAATGGGCGAGTCCACTGGCAAATATAGGGGCGACGGATGAGAGAAAAGGGTTCCGTGAAAATCGTGAAACAGTATTGAAGTTTCACGCATGTTAACGTCTCCGGCAAAATAGTTCAACAGCCATCACAAACACAACAGAGCGATCGATAATAAACAAAACAACCAAATATATACAAACGAAATATTGACCGTTGTTTCGCACATGTTCTTACCTACTTCCCTTTTCTCTTGTAGTTGCGTCTTGTCAAGCTTGTCTCGTTTTCCACGATCGGACAGTAATACTTCTGTTGTAAGTCCCTGTGTGCAAACATCATCGTTAGATCATTGAGGCGCTCTTCACCACGTGACAGGAAGAGTTGCAGCATTCCGTGGACAACTCTTCGTCATAAATTGGTTTGTTGCACCGAAGAAACTTGCATCATTCGTACAAGTACTGTATTCTCGGGTTATCAACCTGACTGTTTACCTGAGAACACTTGTTCGAATCACGTTGCCAGGTAAGCTACAATTCTTGCATCACATAATTGTTAGCTCCCGTCTGAATTTTTACCAATTGTTGGTTGCTTCCATACTGAAACCTCAGTTCAAATAGACCGGTCTAATGATAAATATGTCTTTGGAGATGATTGACTGATTTAAATTGTTTGGTTGCGTCGGCACGTGGGACCATTTTGGACACTTCAGTGTATACGGGGAAATTCTACAATTCTTACCTAAGAGTTAAAAAAGTGGTGTAAAAAGCCCCTTGGGAAAAATTAATAGTGCAAGGTTGTAAAGTGGCAGCACAGGACAAAAACAACACATTAAATTGGCAGAATACACTAAAAATTTCCTCACGGACAGTGGAAGACAGCACTGTAGTGTTGAGATATTTTTTCAAGCATTCTCATTCTAGATAATTTGGCAACAGTGACCCTGAGCCACATGCCCGGCTACGCCCCTGTCTGTGCAAGCAAATGCGTGGGTGGCTCTCTCAATCTCCATCTAACCTTCCTAGCCATGATGGCAATTCCTAATAGGTGCATCTTCTTTTCCAGATTCCATTATTATGAAACTATCCCACAGAAGGTGTTGTAAATCATAAAATTATGAATATACAGTTGAGACTGCTTTATACGTAACTCAGTTCTGCGTAATTCTGTTTTGTACGTACAAGTATATTACTGTAGGTCTCGACAAAATATAATATAAAAACGTGTTAATTAAACCTTATTTGTACGTAATGAATTTATACGTAATTCGGTGTTATGCATACTAATTTTCATAAAATACAGTTGATTTGTATACAACCAAGCTACAACAATGTCACAGAAGTTAGAGTTTTCAGTTGCTACTGATTGGTCATGGACATCAGGAAGAGGGAAAGTTACACGCTCGACCAGAAAGTTAAATTTATAAGGGAAGTGGATGCTAATCCATATAAAACTAAAACTGAAATATCTGCAGATTTAGGCACAGCTTGCACCACATTTTGCATAGTCATTAGCAAAAGAATTGTTATTTTAGACGGTTTTTTAAAGTTGTATAGTAAAACTATAAAACCAGTGGCGGCGATTGGATCCCAAAACCGAAGGGGGGGCAAGGTAATAAAACTGGGGGGACAAATACAGTACATTTCCCTTCGTAGATAAGATTTAGCACAGTGTGGGGGCAAAAGTGGCGAAAACTGCCCCCCCCCAATCGCCGCCACTGTATAAAACTATAGTCTCTACTGTAGTATTTCAGTATCAAAGTGTTCACTAATAAAGTGGCAAATGTAATGTATTTAAGAATCAAACTTTTACATTCGTTAATTTACCACTTCAAGTCAGAAATAACCTATATTACATATATATTGTTTCTCAAAATAGATACAATTACAGTATTTTAATAATTATATAACATGGTATCTAATTCTGATTCGTCAGTAATTCTCAGTTATACGAAAAACTCAATATGCTGACCAAGGCTGAACTAAACGTAACGTTTCAACCTTCTAGCAAGGTCTTCTTCAGACTCTGTACCAAGTACAAATTAAACGAAGTACAAAACAGGAATCACTCCCCTCCAGACGCAAGATTATTAGAAAGTTGTTTATTCTGGAACATTCCAGCAGGTGGCCTTAACTTGTCAACTGTACTTTCACCTGACAGGCGATTTAACTAAACATTTCCTATCATCTGCAAAGTGGTTGGACTCCTTATCTCACGCTCTTCTTCCTTCTTCTCTCCTCTTTCGCTCTTGTCCTTTCCACTCTTTCTAACACCTTCTTCCATTCTTTGTTTACCTTCAGTCCCGCATTCCAGTTCATTGTGTCTTCTTTCCCTTTCTTCTCTATTTCCTTGGCCTCCTTCCATTTTCTCACTAGTACTCTCTTCTCCCTTCCTATCTGCTTAGCCTCATCCCACTCTATGTCATGTCCTGTTTCTCTCGTGTGTTTAATTGTTTAATTTGTACTTGGTACAGAGTCTGAAGAAGACCTTGCCAGAAGACTGAAACGTTACGTTTAGTTTATGTTTTAAAATAAAAATAAATGTTATGCCTTGGTCAGCATATTGAGTTTTTCATATCATGGAAACAAGGCTTAATGGTGTTATAGTTTCAGTTATACGTATTATTTTCTCTTCACCTTGATATACGTATAGCCCAGGAGCGTATATTCAAGGCTAGGTAGGCTATCTGCGAAGCCTGAAGTCTAGAGAATAAAATACAAGGGGAAAATCGACCAGAAATTGTAAATAAAATTATTCATATCAGTGAGATGATGATTCTGAAGTTGGTTACCTGATTTCTTATGAGTTGGTAACCTGATTTCCTATGAGTTGGCAACATGATTTATTATGAGTTGGCAACCGATTTCTTATAAGATGGCAACCTGATTTCTTATGAGTTGGCATCCTGATTTCCAATGAGTTGGCAACCTGATTTCCTATGAGTTGGCAACCTGATTTCTTAGGAGTTAGCAACCTGATTTCTTAGGAGTTGGTAAACTGATTTCTATTCGTAGCCTAGGACAACGTGACATAGTGAGATAGCCCAAGTCCAGGACTCAGTATACGTCACTGGTATAGCCTATCTCAGGTTCAACTGTATCTAGAAATTATGGCCGTGAATGTAATGAAAGCCGTGAAAAAAACCACGTCATGTTCAACAGTAACATTTCTCTCCCATTTACAAGTTCAATAACCTCTTCCAGTTGGAAGTTGCGAAGAGGACTTTAAGCTTCCATAAAACTCTCAGCACTTGTATCATCACCATTTCCGTCTCGTTCAATAAGTGAGAAAGAGCCTTCACTACCGAGGGATAAGCCTTTTGTGTGGGACGTATTAAATGTACACTACCATCCATAAAAGTCAGGGACATCCATGGATGCGGGAACAAGTAATAATTGCATCCAGAGACAAAGACTCGGAGTTGATGGATGTCTCGTCGATCAATCCAAACAGTATATTCGAGCGGTTATTACTGAGGAAGACGCGGTTATGGAAATGTTCTTATACACCATCCCTCGCGTGAAAGTGCAGAGGGACCGTAGGGATTGATTGGTTTTTATGAAGGGAGGGACATAACAGTAAAATTGTATGCTAGTGCCTTGCCTATAAAACATCCATTCAACCGTAAAATGCCTGCCAATAACCTGAGACGATGTTCCGGCGATAACAAAAAAGTTCTCTCTGTGTGTGTGTGTGGCGGTTTTACTGTTTCGAGAGATCGAGAGAAGTGTCCTCTGCGAGAGATGAACAGTTTACGACGGAAACCCCGAAAGCGAAAACAAAACAACAACAGCGGCAAGTGCCAACAGCCAGGTTTCTGGTGGTGTCACCCTCTTCTGCGGTTCTGTTTCGAGGTGCGAAGCTCCCTCCTTGAGTTGTTCTGACCGTCTTTCTACCATGTTATGAGTCATTCGACTCTGAAACGCAGCGGCGACAAAAGACGTTGTGAATGATGGACTTAAGGAAAGCAAGCGTTCGATAGAGTGGTTGTTCACTGCCAATGCATGTAAAGCGTCCTGTACATATCAATACCTGCCCATTTAACATGCGTGCTTGAAATTCTCTTCTGCGGTTATGTCCTAAAGTGCAAAATTTATCTGTAGATAAACTTACTCTCTTGAGTTGCTCTATCTTCGTCCTATGTTACGACCCATTCGACGTTGAAACGCAACGGTAACAAAAGATGTTGTGAATGATGGACTTAAGGAAAGCATTCGATGGGATGGAGTGTTTGTTCACAGGAAATTCATATAAAACGTCCTGTGGTATCAACAACTGCGTTTTTAATATTTGTCCTGGTAATTTTTTTTTGGTCTTCATCCTTTAGATTATAGTGAAGCTGTCAGAATGAAAACAGTTATTTTAATTTTGTTAAATGTTTAAGCAAAATTTCGGTTAGTGGATATTCTGCACCAAAAATAAGCTGTCACATCTTTAGTGCACCAGAACTGCAACCTATCGAATTGGTTAGATGAAGTTTTTGCAAATGTAATGAAGTTAGAGTAGGTGTTTGAATTTTAGTCCACTTTATGCACAGAAAGGTTAATCGGGACAACAAATGTAATGGAATTCAACAATACCCTGACCTCAATTTATTTATTTGAAAATTTGAATTTCTTGAACCATGCCAAATTTTATGCCACCACTTTTCCTGAACATTATCTGGATGTTTCACATTTCTGTTGTAATACTTACCTGCAACATGTCACCCATTCATTGAAGTTTTGTTTACTCTGAGCAGGGAATGTGTACAATAAAGAAGGATTCTTGACGCTTTTGTGCTTTTTTTCGCTGCCATTAATATTTATATGAGCTTTTATTTATGCAAAGTGTACTTCTTTACCATTTTTACTCAAGTTTATACAACAGTGTATAACTTTATCAACTTGATTTTCTTCTTCTTTTTCTTCTTGCACGCTGTACAGCTATTGTCACTGAAAGTATGTAAATAAAACTAAATATGTTTACGAACTGTACATTAGCAGAAGGCAGACATCTATCTGGATTTTAACGGTTCCTTATGACATTTACCGCACTCCAAGTTTTGTCACCGTTAAGAACATGCTCTTGTCGTGTCCGTTGTGTTGAATTCTCAGTAATTGAAAAATTGTACCTTGACAGCATGACAATACCAAGTCCAGGATTAACGAAATATTCACATGCTGGCATGAGGACAATGTATATGTATTAGCACCCATTAATGGCGTACAAGAGGTAAGCACTGGATTGCTATTGTATCCACACGAGAAAACATTTTGTAAGCGGAAGTGAAAGATGCAGAAAAAAGAAGAAACTTTAAATGTCATAATCAGCTAAAGAATAATGTTAAGGTTGTGAGAATTTCGCTGATGCAAATTGCAAACCTTCTTTTCTCCTCGTTGCTCGTTCTTCTTTCTTTAATTACCTTCTGTTCCCCTTGGATGAACTTATTCAAGTTAGTGCACTCGATTCTGATGTAGATTAATTCAAGGAGAACACTGGTTAGCAGGGACATCAACTGTTCCTGAACCCAGCTATGCGAGACAGGCAGAGCGCTTCCTGTAAAACCACAAGAAGTGGGGGAGCATGTTGAGTAGAGACTACAATTGTATTATCCTTGCCTCGCTACGACAACTGATAGTTTCACTCGGTAGATCACTGATCTCTTGTAGCTCTTACAGGAAAATCCATGTTCCTACGACTCAGTGACCTCACCACTACTCCGACAATGGCTATCCTATACTTCGCACATGTTAAAATTGCTTTCCACCGATTGTTTTGCTTCCAAAAACCGTGCCCTCATGTTCCACATGCTTTTGTGCATATGCATGCTGGTCTCATCGCAGTCCACATAGTTCACTTCCTCTTGGGAAGGATTGGAGGAGGTAAAGTAATTCAGCATATTATATTGTAATGGTGCAACCGGATAAGATTGTTTTTTCGTTCGTTTCCTTTGTGTCCAACCAGCGTTACCGGCAATTAAAAGTATATCTAGAGCTTGTTAAGATGCTGAATTTTGAATTTTGGATGTGGAGCAATCTTCCTTGATCGCAAATCCTTAATAACATATCAGGGTCTTCCTTCATAGTAATATAATGGAAACGGCATTAGATAACTTTCTGGGCTATACTACGCAATCGACCCTTGTGTTTTACCGTTTCGGCGTAAAACAAATATGTTCACTCATAGTACTTAATTCGTGCATCGATTTGGCACTGTGCATTTTTCAATTAGAAGTTCCTGTTCTGTGAAATAATATAAACTTTCTTACATTACTTACCATAGGAGATTTCCTTTATCGAAATCCATGATCTAAACACACAGTATTGCCAGGTCGAACTTTGGTTTTTAAGCTGGATTGTTTGCGAATTTCCACTAGGATTCAACTTTCTTTATTTCGCTTTTTCATCCGTATTTATGTTTTTCATTTTATTTTTGGATATTGAAGATCTTATTTTTTAGCAGCTGTAAATTATTTTCATTATTTTAAATTGTTTTTCTTCATTTTGATTGGGACATAAGTGGTTTTTGGTGATTTTATTGTTCAAAGTTCTTCTAGCTTTGTGCGATAAGGGAGACCCTGACCTCACTTGTCTCCCTTATTGCACAAAGTAAGAACAACCTTGCGTTGTGACGTCACTCGTGGAGTGCCTACGTTGTTAGGTTAGGTGTGTTTTAGGTTTGGTTCTCTTAGCATAAATACACTGTAAATGTATTATTTGTATTAAGATAACTAAACCCAACAAGCCTAAAATAACAAATTAGGCATCTAGCCTTACATCTGCACATAAATTAGGCTCATTATGTTTCATTTATAATGGAGGTTCTTCAAACTTAAAACTACTTTTTTTCCACTTCCAATTGTTTCCTCACCTTAAATCCTACATTTCTGGAATCCTTCATTCATACCCTTTCCAACGATGTATGATACATATTTCTATCAGGAATGGTCTATTCGACATGCTTACCTCTTTCTGTTCAGACTTGGACAGATGGCGTTACAGGTTGGTTGTCTGTGGATGAGAAGCTCATTGATATCCTGGAATTAGTAGATTCTACCTGAAGTTTCTTTGTGAGTGTAAAAGAAAGTTATCCTCCCCGAAGACGTAGTGATAAAGCTGTCGCCTCTACATTCTCGGTGAAGGCACCACAGTTGTTAAACTGTGGACTCAACCCCGATTATCCTACGTGAACTTACTTTCACTTTTTTGTCAAAGGATATGTCCTATATTGGAAAAAAAAAAAAAAAGATAAAAAGCGCCATTTTACCGTGAACGCACAGTACCGTAAAGCCTACTGATGGTTCACCGAAAGTTCATTCTACAGCACTGGGACGGAGGGGGATCTGATGGGATTACTGCTCATTACGAATTTTTTTAGAAAATCTTCTTCTTCCTCCTCTTTTCGTTTGACCTCACAGCGTCGGGGTTGCTTCTATCCACTCCTTCCATCCCTCCTATTCCTTTGCCATCCTCTTCAATTCTCTTATTCCTTTCCTTTCTTTTGTCCTATTTCTTCTATTCCTTTTTCGAATGTCTTCCGGAGTCTACCTCTTGTTCTCCTTCCCTCTGTTCTAGCTTCCATTAATTATTTTGCTTTTCTGTCTTCGTCTATTCTTACCACATGTCCGAACCATTTTAATTGTCTTTGTGTCAGTTTTTCTTCTATTGGCTTCTGATTTAATTCTTCTCTGATTTTTTTATTACGTACTCTATCTTTTCCCGTTTTACAAACTATTCTACGGAAGCATTTAATCTCAACTGTTGTTATTTGTCTTACTTCTTTTCCTCTTACTGGTCAGCTTTAACTTTCGTATAGTAGAATTGGTTCCACTACTGACCAACATTTGTAGTTTAGTTTTGGTCTAAATTTTAAATTGAATGCAGTCAGAACTCGGGAAAAACAAAAGTGGTAAGTGCAATGTTTCCTTAAACGATGGTTAAAAATGGTAAATACGTAATATTTTATTGTGCATCCACCCCCCCCCCCAGAACGCAGCTATGTAATATCCTCTTCTACAATTCCAGCCCCCTCTGAAAAGAAATCCTACATACGCTAGTGTTCTAGAGTATTTTCAACGTCTCTGGTTCTAATCCTGGCCTGGACATGGATGTCCATTCATCAGTTTCAGCATATGATCACTCATTCCCATCTTCGCAAATTAGCCAAAAGCGGCACAAAAGGCGAAGTAAATAAAGCAAATCAATATAAAATAAACAATTCAACGTAAATAAGAGAAGCTTAAAAACACTGAATCTAACTTCCAAATTAAACTTACCGTACATGGCAACAAATAATTTTATATGTTATTGTAGAACTGTTGCAAAACGTTTATTGTTGCCGTGCGGAGCGCCGTTTGATACTAAAAGGCAAAATAATTTACGTAGAAGTTGATATTCAATTAACAGTGGTTTTACACAACTGCTACTGGAGGGCACCACATGGAAACAAATGAAACGCGAAAACGCTGAGCCGTTACTTTACCTGTGCTTATGGTGTTCTTCTTAACTGCCGATAATTTCACAGTAAAAACACGGTCAATTTGTTAATGTAACAAATTGTAACATTCAAACCGTTTTTAGTCTTCTCTTGATATGTATAATTCTGGTAGGCACTTTAGTATTATACCGACTACCTTATTTGACTTGGTTACGTTAGGTTAGGTTAGTTCATAAGTGTTTCTCTTGCTTTCCCAGAAAACAGACGGTCTGAAATGAGGTAGTCCGTATAATACTAATGTACCCAATTCTCAAAACATCTTCGTTTGTTGCTCTATCTATACATTGTCACAGAATGTTTATGTTTACATGCATACATGTAAAGAACAATAAAGAAAACTACATGAGCATGATATAAATAAATTCGTTGGGTTATTAAGTTTAATACACTGAATCTGCGGGTTAGTAACTCGTAGTACGTAAGTGCAATGGTATTAAAGCATGCAGGTTGCCCACTCGTTACTGTACTAAATAACAGAACACAACATTTGCTTTCACCAGGAAACATGTTGTAAGAACCGCATGGGGCCTCGTGACTTTGGGTTTAGCAACGACAAATACCGTCATTAAAAGCAACATTATAATTTTTAAAAGCACCAGCAATATGTTAACTTGAATTAAGCGCGTCGAGAAGGATAGCGGATACCTCGTTACAGCATAATGTCGCCATTAACAAAATGGTGGTGTGTCTTCATATGAATTTGTTCTCTTGATACTTTAAAGTCTGGTTTCTCTCTGTGGAGTTCTTTCCATATACAAGCAGTAGGTGACCCAACTGCAGATTTATGCAAGCAGTATAGTGGGGAGTTAATGCAATGTGTTCATGTTAGTGGCTGCTTTAATAATAGCCTTGATATATATTTGAATATGTTTATTAAACAATGAAACAATCATCGCTGCGGGGTTCATCATTGTTTTTTACACTTTCGTGCACAAAGATAAATAAATGCATTAATTAATGAAAGAAGTGCATAATAGCTGTAGCCTCAAGAAAAAGTCTACTGCATAAGATATTATTATTATAGCACAGGATGCATCTACCAATTATGTTGAACATAATATACTGTGCATACAAAATTATAAAATAAATACTAGCTGATTGCCCGGCGTTGTCCGGGTATTTATTTATCCCAATCTTCTATTAGGAAAATAATGAATTCTAACTATAGTGTAAAATGTAACTAATTTTAATTACAGGTATTTAAAAGTATAAGTACAGTATACAAATTATAAAGTAGCCGGACCCTGTAGCCGGGCGGTGCCGGACCCTGTGGCCGAGTGGTTAGCATAGCGCGCTACAAAGCCAGGGGTCCCGGGTTTGAATCCCGCTCGGGCTTGGTTGTTTGTGAATGTCCATTTATCAATTTCATCATTTCATCACTCATCCTCATCTTCGCAAATTAGCCAAGAAGCACACAACTCGAAGTAAAATAAACTAAATCAATCAATCAAATTATAAAGTAAAATTATTAATTTAACTCAAAACTTGATTATAAGGAACATTTTTAGTTTCACCTAAATTGAACGGCATTCGTAGTGTCACTCTTCATTTTAGCGACTCCGAAAGCTATGGATTCCACACTAATATCGGTTGTTTTCGATTATTTTTACATGTCACCCCTTTCCCACCGCCACCCCTAGGGTGCCAGGGGTGTCTTACCCCCACAGTATTTCTTTCCAGATTGTAAGTCATATGTGTACCAAGTTTGCTAGTCCATATAATACTTGAAATTGCACCAGGCGTTCGAGAGTTATGCCGGAACAAACATACATATATACACACATACATCCTTTTTTATATAGCCTATATACGTATATAGATTGAGTTTACCATGGTCATATTTAAAGGGGTTGTAGGGTTCAAATCACCCCCGCGAGACTCATGGCTTGTTCAAATAACACAAGTTCAGAAACCAAATCGGGATCTCATTTTTCAAACACTTACTATCAGCCACCGTGGCGGAGTGGTTAGCACAGCGCGCTACAACGCCAGGGGTCCGAATCGTGTCCTGCAAATGGGTGTTCCTTGTGAGTTCCTTCATGAATTTCATCACTCATCCTCACCTTCGCGATCAGCTATACTTACTGTACCAAAACCAGATTCACCTCTTTAATCTCAAATAAAGAAACGCACGCTTAGAAATAAATTAATGTTTAGATGTGGTATGGAGCATTCAACATTTAAGTTATTCGCAAAGTACTGCATCTTCGGTAACTCAAATATTCAGGTGGTCTGCTCTGCTCTGTGGTGCTGGACAATTTATTACGTTTATTATTTTACATGTGCATCTTTGAGTATGTAAAGGGCATGGCAAGGGCCCCCAAAAGGCTTGCACCCCCCTTCCTCCCCGTGTTGCTGGATTTTGCTGTTTGTAGATTCTGCACTGCGTCTAATTATGACCCTTCCATAGTTTATATATAATAAAATTAAACCTTCGTGTAAACTTGTAGGACCAACACCCACTGACTTTTTTTTGTAATTTGAGTATGTTTGTTATGTGTGTGTTTATGTTTTACGTGTATTTTTTTACTTTTCTTAGTGTATATTGTGACAGTCAGATTTACCGTCATTATTATTATTATCATTATTATTCATGTATGTAGCGGTAAAAAGACGTGTTGATTCAAAGTGTTGAGTGTTTTAATTTGTAAGATTACATATTTGATTTTTGCCAAGCCGACGGGAGGAACGAGACGTTCGCGTGTGTTAAGGGTGAGCACCTGAAGGGTCACGCTATGCGTCTAAAGCTTAGGAAATTCGACCGTAATGACAAACATTTAAATATCTCGGTTTCCAACGGTCAGATTCATGTGAAACTTATACCAGCGCAGCGGCATGTGTGCAAGGACGGATGTGTGGAGTTTCGTCACGATCAAGCGACAATTACGGACGCCAGATGAAATCGGTTCTAATTGATCAGTTTGTGGACAGCGATTGCAATTGAGCTATGGGCGACAGCCAGGCGGAAGCTTAATCCGCACAAGTAAACTTCGGACACGGTCCGTCCTAGTTTGGAGACAATAGAGCGTGGTGGAATAACCTCTCCGGAAGCGTCACTCCAACTTGCGCCTAGCCTCCTTTTTCAAAATCCAAATAAAACGAAGGACATGGTTTTTCGATACACAGTCTTACCGCGATCCTTGTAGCGAGAGCAGCTCCGTGCTACCTCTCCATATACAGTTTTGCCGCGATTCTTGGAACGAGAGCACCTTCGTGCTACCTTTCGTGTACAGTGGACTTTGTTGTGTTGTGCGAACACCAGTGTGTGTGTGATAGGCAGTAAGTCTACACGAGTGCGCCTACCTCAACCGCTGGGGGAAGTTGAAGCGAAACCGTGTTTCCGTGATTACCTTACGCCATTTATAATTTTTGACAAACGAGGAACACCGGAAACTATGGCGGGCTGGAGGAAGAAGAGAGATGAGGGCATTACGTCGATTCGCCCGATGTCAGACGAGACTACGCCGATGATGCCTACCCGCCACGGAGAGAGGGAGAGAAAGATGAGCAACGCCGACGATGCCTACCCGCCACGGAGAAAGAGAGAGGGACGACGAGCCACGCCGACGACGCCTACCAGCCGCGACAGAGAGATGTAGAGAGGGATGTTGACGCCCCGACGACGCCGACGACGCCTACAACGACCGCTCAGATGCGACGTCCGAACCGCGCCATACCACGGAGATCCACCGATCCCGAGAGGAAGAGGAGCCGGGGAACTAGGTGTATGAATGCTTTTTGCATCTTCATCGTCGCGACCAAGGAAACCTTTCGCGTGGATACTATGTGTTTTCAATCGCCCATAAAGACGCCAGGATGCACCCCGGAAGCTGAGAGATGGTAAAGTATTCATCTGTGTGAACCTTAACACGTGACGGCCCGATTGATTTAGAGAACGCCCTTGAAATTCGTCGACATTTTGAAAACGTCCACTCAACTCGAACTTCATACCAAACTCCCGTCGCGCTTGTCATTTGTAATCTATTCGTCTCAGGTCAATTTTTCTTATTCCTTGTGATATTTTTTTTATGATCTTAAATTCATTGTTGTTTGTGCTCCTTTGTATTTGTTTAAAGTGCGTACTATTAGAGTAAAGCGCCGCCCGCTTAATTGCATAATCTACTTGAGGTTTGTTCATTTTTATGTGTCAGTGCTGTGTCGCTGCTAGCTACGTCAGGTCGCATATGTGATTGTTTGTTAAAGTATTTGCCTGGTAATGTGAATTGCTCGTCGCGGCGAAGTGTTTAAGTCCCGCCTGCTAGAGAGTATATGTTTGCGTCACTCAACGGAGGTTATTTGTTATGTTTGGAACCACGTGAGGTCTTGTAAAAGGAAAACGTCCGCCCACGTGAATGTAATTGCCGTTGAGACGCCTTTGTTTATACTGGTCAAGTAATGTATTGTCACCGCGCCGACTAGTTTCTTTTTCTAAAAACAAAAGGTGAACTTAAGTAAGGGCTGGCTAGGATTTAAGTAGCACTGGAGAAAAATCACAAATGACCTGATTAGACAAAAAGTAAGATAAAATTAATTGAGAATGCAATAATTAGGGCTTGTCGTCATAAAACCTGTACATGTCATGTATAATTTCTTGTGTCGATGACCCCATGAGGATTGAATCTGAGAGAGAATGTGAGAGTGCAAGTGTGGGGACCTGTAATGATTCCATTTTTGTTGGTTATGAATAGAATATACTTTTTATTTTCATGTTAATTTTGGGCTATATCATTTTCGTATGCATGTCGCTACCCGTGATTTTCAGGTATGCAGCTAGCCGCTTCCCGGCTACAGGTAAAGAGGTGGTAATTTGAAAGTACATATGTCTTTGTTTTTATTCGATATGGCTTATTACTATGCACTGTTGGTCACCGGTTCCTACACACGAACTTAACCTGGACCGTAACGCTATTTCGCTTGTCCGAGGGAGATTTTGCCGCCTCTATCTAGGTAGTGGTAGCATTTGTTTTCCCGGGCAAGGGAGGGTGTTTCATTCATTCTTACAATATGTATTTTTCTTGTGTTTATATTTTTATGTTAGTTTTTTTGCGTGTTTTTCTTTTCTTTTTTTCTTGTTTTTTTTTGGTATCTTAATGTTTTAGTTTTTATATATTTCACAAACAGCTATAACAATCATTTATAAAATGTAAAGTAGAGATGGAAGGAATAAATAAATAAATAAATAAACTGATAGTGTTAAATATTGAAAAGTATATATATGGGTGATGTTTTATAATACAGAAAATGCGCTGTAAATATCTCTTTACGTTTTGCATGTTATAAACGATAAAAGTTTAGGTTGTGTGAGGTTTGAAACTCTCTGTAGTAGGATTAAGAATCATCTTCATGGTCCCGAGAAAACTTACGTCGTGCATTACCTACTTGTACACTCAACGCAAAAGAAATGTTAGGCGAATCGGAATTGTCAATCATCACTTTAATTCGGTCTACTTTGCACAATGTCATGATCACAAATTTACATAAAAACGTCAATACGAAGATAACTGCATTGCATCCACAGAATTCCATTCTTTAAAACAACACAGGATGTAGAATAGAAAAGAATGACAATAGCGATGGACAATTTGCCTAATCTTTGCAGTAAATACCGTATCTCACTTTACGTACCGATTAGTACGTGGATTGGTTTCACGCAGTGGTGCCAGGTCATCACACAAGGCTTTATTATTTTGGAAATGGGGAAACTTTGCAGGCACGAATGCTGATAATGCGCATATGCTCTCATAAATAAAATAATCCTTATTCATTGCAACGATACTGTTGAACACGGTGTTATAAAACGCTTGGTCGTCGAGCGTTAATGTGCTTTATGGACACTCGTAATACATATTGAGGAGTGTACACACATAATTAAGACGACACACGTGAACGACAACGACGCTTGTGATACACACGTCATGGATGTTCCACATCGTGATCTTGGGAAGTCGTGCGGCTGTGATGGGCTAGCCACGCCCCGTGATGTGGTGGTTAGGATACTGCGCTGCGTTTGCTCAGAGACTAGTCCAAGATTAGAGATGGCAAGAGTATCTATCATTTTTAATCCAAGAACACCATCATATTTGGGTCACCTTTTTTGGTAGCTACGCCCAATCGGCTTCAACTGCGAATGATTTGTGTTACATGTCTGTAGCCTGTGATGTGTAAACCATCGTTGCTAGAACCGAAAAAGAAGAAAAACAAGGAGGAGAAGACGGTTTATTTGGATCTGCCAACATCCAAATGGGTTCATTCAATTTGTACTCAAGGACAACAAAGAAATGGATGATGGTGAATCTACATAACATTAACGCCTGAATCAAAACATTACACAATGAAGTTCCCATGATTCAATGCGCCACGATGGTTTCGATGTTTATTGAGTGAAACGATCTCCCAGAGACATATTATTTGAGAGATAATACTGGAATCACGCCATGATACTTAACAATTTGTAATTGCTTCATTAATTAAAATATTAATTCGCGTTTTGTGTTAGTTATGTGCGCGGAGTGGGGAAGGCACAGACGAAATAATCATGTGCAAGAACGTAATTTGCAAACGAACATTCTCATTAATTGTCTCAGAACGTCGAAACAATTATCTAAATGCGATTTAAGGTATTCACCATGCCGTTATCTGTAGTTGTTAAGATGGCTGACACGCCGTTTTCTGGACAAAAACCCACATAATGAGGTGAATTTAAGATCGTTGAAATGTCTTGTGGGTTTTCAAAGTGTGCCGTACAATGGGGGAAGGAGTTGTGGGTCTTCTGGAGCAAGCATACATAAAGTCACATTGGAAGGATTTTATTTTTTAGACAAGTGTGCAGTAAGGGGGGGGGGGTATTAGACAAAGGGGGAGATCGAGACGGTGTCGCGTCGTTTGCGCCCAGTCATTTGCACCGAGGCTTCTTATCGGTTCATTTCCGCCGTGACATATGTCAAGACCTTCCTTGGTGGGTTTTCCCACAATCCGGAGTGTCATCACCGCCGCGCTCAAGGTGCATAGTGCATAAAGTGGACTTAAAACATAAAATCAAACGTGTGTTTATGACGAAGCACAGCTGTATTTACACTGCAATGTTAAACCTATCCAGAGTGTCATATATGACTTTTCTTTACTTATTTCAAAATACGTTACACAGGATTACTTGTATCAATTTTATTCCACATCAGAAAATACATAAATCAGTATCAGCCTATTAACTATTAATCATTTATCGTTAATCGTCAAAAAAACATTGTAAATACATTATTGTTAAAATATTGAAAGCATTCTACAAGTACTACGTAAATGTACACTTTGGAAGCAACATAAATGTGCCAGTCTACACTTAATTATTATACACTACATAAAATCGTCAAAAACATTATAAATACAGTGTAATTTTTTGCAAACATTATATACGTAATAGCTATGTATATATAAACACAATATTTTGATACACTTGCACAACAACAATACAAACCTTATTTGAATTCTTGTAGGTATGCAAATGCTCGAAGGCATTGCACGCGTTCTATCATTTCCATATCCTCAGCCATCTTGTCTCTCTAAAGTCTCACTTTTACATAAATACTAATTTCTCAATATATATCCCTCATATATACTTTCATCTTACATTCATTTACCAATCACCTTCATTTTCAATCGAAGATAAACACAGCTGGAGCTGGGCAACGTCATAAACACACATGCGCGCGGCGGTAATGACACTTCGGATTGTGGGAAAACCCAACAAGGAAGGTCTTGACATATGTCGCGGCGGAAATGAACCAATAAGAAGCCTGGGCGCAAATGACTCGGCGCAAGCGACACGGACTCGTCGAGACCACCATTCCAAAATCGAAACGTTATCAAGATTAGACCTTATGAAAGACGATGTCTTGATGTAAATACAATTTAATATCTGAAAAAAGTCTCCACAATATACCTATTCCCCATGTTACATTTACATCTTATATTATGCTCACAGTATGATCCAAGGTGTATTGATTTAAATCAGGTTCATTTAAATCGCGATTTTTTTTTAAAAAAATCACTGATTTAAATCACTTTAAATAAATAATTTATAGAATAATGTACATAAGGATTTTGTAGATATTAGAATCACTTTTGGTGAAAGCACATTAATCTCGTAATCATTTAATAGTGTTTATTAGTCTCTAAGAAAGGACAAGAAAGGACATAAAATATATAAACTGATAGTGTGAAGCTCATACGAAAGAAATGCAGTATGTAAACTTTAAACACACTTAAATTTCTCTTCATTTAAAATTCAATAATTTTTATAGCAAAAATAGGAAACATTTTGTGTAGAAAAATATACAAAATACTAATAATGTTAAACCGTAAATAGTGTCATTATCACTAAACTGGAAATAAACATGGCATTAAAAAAATTGCCAAAATTCAGCTACAAAGACCATAAAAATATTTTAAGTTACAATTATACAATGTTTTATTTTTCACTGGAAGAAAAAGTTACTGAAGTTATTATCATTAACACACACAGCGAACATTTCCATAATAGGTTCATATTCAGTATCAGAAACATAAAAATGTATATTTGCTTTAATCAAACTGTTCAAATACTTTACGGGGCATTTTACCAGAGAAAGTCTTTCAGTAAAGAAAAACATGTATCTATATGTATGGTGCCAAAAACCATACAAACAATTTTAAGCGTGTTTTTTTCAAATCTATTTAATTTTTTAAAAATAATTAAAAATGATTTTTTAAAAAATAAAAATTATATTTTTTTTCCACCGTGATATATTCTGTGCCCCTCCTAGGAGAAAATTCTAGATTCGCCTATGGATACGACAAAAAATTATTGTCACAGAAATTTAACGGTGGAATAACAATTTGTTTGTTATTTTGTTTTACTTTTAGAGATAAACAAAGACCGCACCATCCATCGTAGACTTTGTCCTCTGTTTCGTGAATGCGATTATGCTGTTCGTCCATCAATAAATCAATGACTTCATTTCGTACGTGGTTCTTTTGTTAATCTGCTTAACATTAGCAAGAGTTCTTCAATGTGTTCATTTGCACGTCTTTTCCAAATATATCTTCCACTTCGACACAGAGCGAGAACTAAAGACTTCCATTTTTTCCCCTTGCACAATTAGCAGCTAGCAGCGTTCTTACACGAATACGGACAGAAGAAAAAGAGGAAACTCTTGCACCAAGAGTAGCCTGTGTGCCACGATCAATCACAACGTCGATATCCGTTGGTCATGCACACCTCTGTATTTGAGGCCAAATGTACGATTGTATGAAAACTTGATACCCTTCTAGGTTGTTCACATGCGTTCTACCTGCAGCTTGTGTGCGTTGCTGCAAAGTTCTGCCATTGACGAATCATGTTTTCGTAGGATTTCATGATCGTTGGAAGATGGAGGACCTATCAAACCGACACCTTCATGGCGCCAGACCAGTGATTAATTCGATTGATTCGTGATGCTAGTCCAGGCCATTTCCTCATAGAGCTTTGCACACGATTTCTTTTAGTCAGGGAACTGTTGGAAGTTCTCACCTTCCCCCTTCCTACGAAACATGACGCTACCTTTTTTCATGGTTGTAATACTTCCATACTTGATTTCCCCGAAGTACAAGTGCTATGTTGCATTGCTAGTGGATAATTGTATTCATTCGAGAAATATATTCATTAAGTACGAACCAGTTTCATCTATTTCCTGAATCTACCTCATCTCTTAATGCAACAAAACCTTTCTTCAAAGCTGAGAGTGTTAATTCTGATCGATTTGTATTTTATGCAAGTAAAACATTTCTGTACAAGAGATTTGCCAAACATACAAAAAATTGTATTTTATATAAAAATTGGAACAAATCCTGCTCGATTGAGTATATTGTTCCAAACATGTTCCAAAGCAGAATGCAGAGTAATTCATTTTGTTGTTTGAGCATGTTTCATACTGGTGAAGAAACAAGTGAATGAAATGTGTTGTTCATTGAACTCAAGTCACGGCGGTGAAAGAAATCACAGATTATTTTGAAGGGACACATCGTAACCCTTACCAAACTTCAGAGACGAGACCCCCCCCCCCCCCTTTGCCTCTAACAATCGAGACGAACATTCATTTTGCGAATTATAGGTTACTGACCAAACTAATTTTGTTAGTGGTAAATGTTCAATTTAATCCAAAGAAGAAGTGGAAACTACAGTTTCCTTCTTCGGGCAATGAGAATATCTGGCTAAAAGCTAAAATCTACCTACTGCCTGGAGAGGGCCAAAAGAAGCTTATTTTGCGTTTATAAAGAATTTGTAATTTCATTTTATGCTGATTTCTTACGTGGCACAGCTTTCCGCTGTTGAGAGCAGCGAAGCTCAGACGTCAAATATTACGTTCAAATTTTAATATTATTTACATTTAATCTTCAGTTTTTTAGCGTAGAAAATTTATTGAATTAGATTTCACATTATGATTTTTTTCATTTGCTACTACGTGATTTGCTAAACCAAATGTTTATGATGTGTATATTTGAAGAGGGTTCAATACGTCTGTAAATGACTCTGTAAGCACGTGGCAAATTCTCCTCTAACGAACCCGAGTCATCAACATACTTCTACATTTTGTAACATGAGTCGTTCTCTTCACATGACATGACCTTAGAGTGGGGGAGACCCAATCTGCATAACCTGACAACTGGTCCATCATGTATTTCTTCGTCCACTCAGGGGAACATTTACATTCGCGAGTATTGTGCTTGGCCACGACCGTATCTTGAAAAACGACATGTTTCCTTGCAATAAGGTCAGCTGGTTCGACGACCTTGCCCCTCAGGAAATAACAATAAAGAAAAGCATTCTTGTTTCCCCTCCTTATCTCAATTGTTGTCGATTGCCATTGTTCTAATTCATATCCTGTTCTTTAGAATGACTCCCGCACTAAGTTATCGTCGCTAAGTGAAATCGACTTGTACAACAGTACGCGACCTTATCTCTCGTGTGGCCTTAACATTTTCTGTGGCTTTTTAACTGCTTTGTTCATCGTGCTTGGCCGTGACAAAGGCTTGTCGAAAGTCGATTTTAAAGTTTAGACCAGCGGTTCCCAAAGTGTGCGAAATGTTCCAATAGTTTCACTGAAATTCAATCAATGATATGATCGTTCCAAATATGTGCTTACCTTAGTACTTTTTACATGCAAAATGTTTCTGAATTTAAAATATATGTTAATTTTTTTAACTTAGGGCAAGCAACCTAACCACACTAACTGAGCGTTGCAAGTGTTAAGGGGCCTACATTCTTAAAACACTAAGGGCGCCGGGGAAAAGTTTGGGAACCCCTGGCTTGGAACCTGGACTTATTGTCAGCAAGGAACTTTTAGAAGATGTCTCTAACCTGACCTTGCGGCCACTACGGTATAGCCTAGGACAGCCTTTAGTGTCAAATCCCCCTGGAAGAAAGGGTCACCCGTTACTCCCCCCCCCCCCCGCTCGTAAGTGCGAAACCTCAAAGATATGTGCATTCAGGATTCTCCACCAGACACTGGCGTATGCAGGGTTTTTCGGGAGGGGCTGGAATTGTAAAGTTGAATAGTGCATAGCTGCTTTCCAGGAAGTGGTATACACTAGGGATGGCCAAACGGATCCGGATCCAAAAGTTACGGGTCTGGATCCGGATCCGAAAATCCGGATCCGGATCCGAGAGTTTCGTATCTCAATCCCATTATAATATTACCACACCTTAAGAGGTGTTATGATCTTCGATTACAAAGAAATTTTTCGTTAGTCCTACAAGAATTTTTTTCAAGTGTTGTTCCTAAAATACTTTGCTACACATCGGCTAACACACTCGTGCACAAATGTCAGAGGTGATTTTGTAAATGTCATTGAAACGAATATGTATTCATTCGAATGTATTGGAAATGAAAACACACATAAATGTGAGACATTCCATTCCAGGATGAAACCTTTAACACATATAACAAGATAGAAATGTTATACAAAAATTATACAATTGTTCTACAGTTACAGTTTTACAAATTAAAATAAAACATTATAATATATGCAGTGTTAAATAATTACAAAGTGTAAGACTAACAAGGGAGGTTATCTAAGTGTCCCCCTCCGATTTCCATGAAACTTGGCAGTATAGTGGGGCCCAAAGGAACAATTAGGTGTTTTTTTTGTTTCAGATAAAAAACTGTTTTAGGGGGCAAAACCCCCTCAAATGTCAAAATGACGACAAATTGAAGTGAGGATCTGACCCCTGTGTCCCTCCCATTTCCATAAAACTTGGCAGGTGTATAGTGGGACCCAATGGAAGAAATACGTGTTTTTTTTGTTTCAGCTAAAAAACGGTTTTAGGGGGCAAAACCCCCTCAAATGTCAAGATGAGGACAAATTGAAGTGAGGATCTGACCCCTGTGTCCCTCCCATTTCCATAAAACTTGGCAGGTGTATAGTGGGGCCCAATGAAAGAAATACGTGTTTTTTTGTTTCAGCTAAAAAACGGTTTTAGGGGGCAAAACCCCCTCAAATGTCAAGATGAGGACAAATTGAAGTGAGGATCTGACCCCTGTGTCCCTCCCATTTCCATAAAACTTGGCAGGTGTATAGTGGGGCCCAATGGAAGAAATACGTGTTTTTTTGTTTCAGCTAAAAAACGGTTTTAGGGAGCAAAACCCCCTCAAATGTCAAGATGAGGACAAATTGAAGTGAGGATCTGACCCCTGTGTCCCTCCCATTTCCATAAAACTTGGCAGGTGTATAGTGGGGCCGAATGGAAGAAATACGTGTTTTTTTGTTTCAGCTAAAAAACGGTTTTAGGGGGCAAAACCCCCTCAAATGTCAAGATGTTCTGGATCCGGATCCGAAAGTTCTGGATCCGCATCCGAAAGTTCTCGATCTCGATTTGGGGGGAGAGGCAGGACATTGCCCCCCCACTTTTCGCCACTTTTGCCCATGCACTATGCTAAAGCTTATGTAGAAAGGTAAATATACTGTCTTTGCCCCCCCCCGGTTTTGGAACCCAATCGCCGCCACTGTACAATACGGTATTTCGTATTTATAACTTTCCACTCTCAAAAATGGCAATCGGGGGTCATTTTGAGGGGTGTTGTATTTACCACTCTTGTTTTTCCCGCACCAGAGACTCAATAAGCGAAACCAGATCATCAGCATATAGGTTGCAATAGAGTACTTGAAATTACAGTCATGGACAATTGGCGTACACGTTTCTTTACGGGCGCCCATGTGCGCGTAGGTGGAGAACACCGAGCATTGAGGAGTTAAATTGACGTCAAACTGACACCAATAGTCCATTCTTGGGCCTTACAATCGCTTCGCCCGCTTGTTCGATAGTTATTGCCAGCGTGTCGCGATGAGCCATTCCGTCCTCCATATGTGGGGGCGGAGGGAAGGATCCGGGAGCCATCTCGCACTCGGGTCACATGTGTCGGAAACGTCATGCAGCATGTAATATGCCCCGTGATTACAATCGAGCATAAGTGCTGCCATAACGAGATATGTTGTCCTTATGGAAGCGGAGGTGTCTCGAAGCCGGAAACGAGCGGGACACGTGCAAGACCCGCTTCGTCGCTTCGACGTTCGACGACCGCCAAAGAGGCTCCAGCCTCATTGGGAACTTCGTCGTCTTTGCCGAGCTTCCTATGACTCACAGGAAGCCAGGAGGCAGGAAATCCAGCCACATTGGGAATGGTAAGTGTTTTCATGTATGAGTGAAGAAAATGTTGAAATGTGTAGAATTTAATGACACCAGTCTTTCTCACTAAATATTGAAGTGAAGGAATAAAGAATTTGGTGATACAATTATTTCCCCCTGTGTAGTGCAGTGAAGGAATAGATCAGTTGGTGATGTGGGTCTTTCTCACTGTGTGTTGAAGTGAAGGAATAGAGCAGTCGGTGATGTGAGACTTTCTTACTGTGTATTGAAGTAAAGGAATAGATCAGTTGGTGATGTGAGTCTTTCTCACGGTGTGTTGAAGTGACGCAATAGAGCAGTTGGTGATATGAGTCTTTCTCACTGTGTGTTGAAGTAAAGGAATAGAGCAGTTGGTGATATGAGACTTTCTTACTGTGTAGTGAAGTGAAGAAATAGAGGTGTTGTTGATATGAGACTTTCTCACTTTGTATTGAAGTGAAGGAATAGAGCAGTTGCTGATGTGAGTCTTTCTCACGGTGTGTTGAAGTGACGCAATAGAGCAGTTGGTGATATGAGTCTTTCTCACTGTGTGTTGAAGTAAAGGAATAGAGCAGTTGATGATATGAGACTTTCTTACTGTGTAGTGAAGTGAAGAAATAGAGCTGTTGTTGATATGAGACTTTCTCACTTTGTATTGAAGTGAAGGAATAGAGCAGTTGGTGATGTGAGTCTTTCTCAATGTGTGTTGAAGTAAAGGAATAGAGCAGATGTTGATATGAGACTTTCTCACTTTGTATTGAAGTGAAGAAATGGAGCTGTTGTTGATATGAGTCTTTCTCAATGTGTATTGCAGTCAAGAAATAGAGCAGTAGGTGATGTGAGTTTCACTGTGCAGTGAAGTGAAGGAATAGAACAGTTGACGATATGAGTCTATCTCGCTGTATGTTTCAGTGAAGGAATTGAGCAGTTGGTGATGTCTTTCTCACTGTAATGGAGTGAAGGAATAGAGCAGTTGGTGATGTAAGTCTTTCTCAATGTGAATTGAAGTGAAGGAATAGGGCAGTTGGTGATGTGAGTCTCTCTCACTGTGTTTTGAAGTGAAGGGAAAAGAGCAGTTGGTGACAGGCGTAACTCGGTGGGGGCAAGGTGGCACTCACCCCTTAAAAATTTCCAGACTTATTAGAATTTACGTTGGGCGTATTTCTTTTCAACCTTCAGGAACCTGAGGTACATGTTCTGCTCTGCTGACGTTACGCTGCTGACTGCAACAGTCCAGAATTGCTATTTTTCCCAATCTGACACTCCAGTCGTTAACCTGGGATGACATTTCGACGACCAAGGAGGAAGCCAGACGCTGGCAAAGATGTCGCCACAAGTCTTGTATGCCTCCTCCTACAACAAGGCACTTTTCGAGTCTTACAAGGGGTATAAATCAAGTCTTTCTCATTGTTCCCAGGTGCCAAAGCGAAAACTGGCAGGTTTCGCAGCCAAAGAACACGCGTATGGATGTGTCTCGGTGTCGAACGCTTCCTGCGTGCTACGTACATCTTGTTCTCACGCGTTGCAGTGTACCATATCTGCTTGGTAATACGATGCTGTTCTTACCCCGTGATTTTTCTTCTTTTTTGCAACCATGTCGAAGAAGATGAATCGTAAATCACGTGGCGATATGTCTCTTCTTAGTTTGAAGACCTCGGATAGCGTGGTGGTTCGGGTGCTAGTCGAACGTCTTTTGTTTCTGCTGTTGCTTCACTGTGGCATCACGATATCCCAGTTTCCTGTATCATTGGGATGTTGAAGACATGGGAGAGTTCGGCATTCATGTTGGTAGAACAAATCATCGGTGCTTGTGACTCTGATCTAATAAAGCCGACAGATCACTGTCATGAGCGGAGACTGTTCACTCAAGTTGACAGAGAGAGAGAGAGAGAGAGAGAGAGAGTAAAGGGCTGGAAAAGATGAGAGGAGAGAAGATATAAAAAGAACTGGAGAAAGAGTAAGATATAGGAATAGAACATGGGGAAGAAAAGTGTAAGCAAAAAAAGGGTTAAGACAGGAAAAGAGATATAGAAATAGAAAGAGAAGGGAGGAAAGTCAAGCAAAACGGAAATAGAAATGGGGTGGAAAGTGAAAAATAAGGAAGGTAAGTGAGAGAGAGAATAGAAGAAAATTAAAAAGAAAGAGAATGAAGGAGATGGAAGGAAAGTAGATAGAAAAGAAATGATGATTTGGTGATGAGAGAAGGAGGAAAAGTAAAAAGAGAAGGAAATAGAAATTGAGCATAGAAAGGAAAGAAAAATGAAAGAGAACAAAAGGAAGCATTAAAGAGAAGAATGTAGGATGATAGAAAAGTGGTGAAGTACAGAAATAGAGAAATAAAATGGAAGGAGATTGAGCATGAGTTGGAAATAGAGGGAGGAAGAAAGATGAGCAAAAATTACTGAAAGAAACTACAGGAGAGAGAAATGTGTGCATTTCTTGCAGATGCATTATGTAAACAACTGACTGCCATGTGTTGTAACGAAAACTGCCTTAATCTTAAGAACATAGCTAATAAGATCCACCAGCTCCCATCCAAAGTTAGCGAAAACTAATTTAATTTTGCCACGCAAGTGATGGAGATGTTAGCACAAATTTCAAGTTTTTGCAAACCACTACACGGACTGATCACGGAAATAATCAAAATGTAACCTGCCTAACCTATTCACGTAATTAATTCGCTATTAGATGCATGCGTGGGTAAGTTAGGCAGGCCGGTTTGCTGCTATTAGCACATATATCCAAGCTGCTAAGATCTTGTTACCCGCAATTATTCAATGGTATCCCCGAAAATTTTTCAATTCACACTGACTGTATGAATCTCAGTTTATACAAAATTTGATGAGAAATAGCATAATAATCAGGACACGTATTAAAATGTGCTTTAGGTACAGTGGGATCCATGAGTATTACCTTGCAAATTGTCCATGTCTACTTTCATTAATTTTTCTCTTACATCCTATGTGTTTTTGAGCGATGGATTTTTATGTATGCTGGTGCATAAGTTGTCAATAGCTTGTTTTAATTTTTTGCTTAATTCTTGAAACTCTTATTGAGCCAAATAACGTGCACGAACATGGTGATGGACAATTTGCACGGTAATACTCATGGATCCCACTGTACAACACACACCTTGTACGAAAACTTTGATCATGTCAGAACACATCCTTTTTTCTTTATCGTAACTCAATTTGTACATTCAAATGAGTGCATCGTGTTATGAATATACAATCTATCCAGTGACATCCAGCACGGACCTTTTGTTCCGATTTATAAGGGCTTCTACCTTACGTCATACGAAAATTCCCCAAGAACACATTGTCCAACAGGCCCACCTCTGTACATTCCACCTTTCCACCTTGGATTAAACCAATTCATTTCTCTCAAATAAGTTCCGAGTGCTTGTTTGAGCTGAGAACACTCGACAATCATTCAGTTAATGCTTCAAACATCCATTACTTCGCGTACATAACCTTGTTCAGAGTCAACCATGTGCCAAAAGCTTAAATTATATATGCATCTCGTGCATTGAAATGCCCTTGTACTAAAAGCAGAAAGAATCGGAATATTTCGAAACACGTTCCCGGAAAAATGTGTTGGATCATTTGAAAGTGTGCAAAAGAGCGAGGTACTGACAAGAAAAAAAAATATTACCGCGATGGATATCGGGAACAAGAAAGTTTCTATTTTGATGCCTGGAAGAAAAGAACGAAGAAAAAGAACGGTCACGTCATAATTCTATGCAAATAGAAACGGAACAAAAGAATTGGAAAATCGAAATTCTAGTTCTACTTTTTTGCTTATCGCGAGTGTCAGGAAACAGCTACGGAACAAGGGAACAGGAAACACGCCATAACACACCACCTCAAACGTTACTACGTGAGTCGAAAGTTTTCCCTTGTTTCCTTACTTCTTTCTTTTGCTTTAAACAGAAAGTTTGATTGGAAAAGCAGAACGGTTTGAAGAAACGCAAGGGCTACGAAAGCCCAAATCGTCGATCACAAATACTTGCCTCCCCACCAACTTCCAATGCGAGAAAATATTGAATGCCATTCCAAGAACTTTACAGAAAAGTAGGAATCGTTTCGGACACGAATGTCGTGATGTCTTACCGCTTGCTCGTCCATATAGCTTTGCCGTGAATGTTTCTTCTCTTGCAGTGGAACGTAGTATGTGCTTGAGTTCGCATGAAAACTCTTGTTTTGAAATCGGGTAGCCATTTTATAAAGCTATTGTGACTTGGATCTTGCAGAATTTCCAATACAAGTACCTTCATCATTATAAGAAACTGCTCCACTGTACGATGTCAGGAATGGAGCTGTGATGGAAATTAACTTTTGGTATGCACTATTCATCGTAAGGAAGACAGCTTACCATGGATTGTACCGAGACAAGATCTGGCACAGTCTTATATCGACTTACAAGCTGCTGTCTCGTTCGTTGTGCTTTTCCTGTGCAGTTACCTGTACAAGCCTAAACTTCAGTGGCGTAGCATGGGCATTTCGGGTGGGAACGCCAAGTCCGAAGAAAGGGTCGGCCCTTTCTTGCTTAATAATTTACTTATGGTATTAGTCGCCACAGGTATTGTTTGCGTGAAGTCAGCTGGGTTTTCAATAAAACATCATCCATGCATGTTTTAGCTAGAAAATTAGATGCCTCATTATGCCACAAATGTTTTGAACTCTGGTGTTTTATACCTTTCTGCATGACGCAAGTCATTAAGAAACCTGCCTGAATCACAAGCGCCTATGAACAACAGTAGACATCATCGTTGTGGGCGATCCAACTACTGATTGGTTTGGTTTATTTTACTTCGCTTTTCTACCACTTTTGGTTAATCGCGAATATGGATATGAGTGATGATATTGATGAAGTTGATGAAGGGACACTCACAAAGAACACTCGTGCTCACCAGGGATTCGAATCGGAGGCCTCTATGATCTTGGCGCGCTGTGTAAAACACTCTGACACGGAGGTGGGTGGATGATTCAACTGTAGTACACGCAAATGACGTAACAGTGCCGATTAGTAATTCAGACCACTGTTTATTACATCTTGAGAATGTTGATAAACATTTTAAAATAATTTTGTCCAGAGATCATTCGATGTTAAGTTTTTTCAAATGAATGCTAAACATTTCCATTGACAGATACTAACGAAAATAATAATAATAATAATAATAATAAAAAATAACAGTTTTGCGGGTTAAGTGGTAGATCAGCCACAGGCTAAACTTCTACCACGACATCACCAACTTATTTGACAAAAACTGTGTTGATCTTTTAGTTTTTAATGCACATCGCTGTTCGTGCGATAAATTATACAATACCGTGGCCATTATGAAGTGGTATATTTGAGATCGGTAAAGTTAATATTGCGTATTGTAGCATCACATAGCACGAGTGGCACGGGCGCGAAGAACTGGGTAGGAATTCTACCGCTGTCGTCTGCTTCAGAAGGCAGGAAGGGTCACATGAACCAATCCCCGTAGCCCTCTGCTCCGTACGCTGGCGTACGAGAGAGCATTTGCGCGCGTGCTGTAGAGATCCAAGCTTTCCCCCCAGAAAGGCAGCAAGGAATATAGAGTCCTTTACGCCGAACTTGCCCGGCGTCCAGGCAGGAAAGGCATAGAAAGAAAATGATAGAATGAGTGTTGTTAGTGGAGCGTTGCAAGCGGATCGCGAGAAATAGCTATTACAATGCCATGAAGGTCAAACATATATGAAATTAGTCAAGTTTTACTTTATATTAACAGCATTTACGCATTTTTGAAATTTTATATCTGGGAACACCAGGCGTACGGGCGTACTATAACGCTACGCCACTGCTAAACTTTAAAGTAAGTATTTTAAATAGGAGCATTTTTACACACAAATTGGCCATACGTGTAGACCCATCCCAAAATTTTAACTCATCATCATTATCAGTCTCGTTTGTTTCTCTTTAGTTTCTTCAGGGTCCTTTTCTACCACTTTTGGCTAACGGCCACGGTAAGAATGATTATTGAGTAGAAGAAATGGATGAAGAGAAAATCTGTAACACGAATGGACAGGGCATAGGACGCAAACCCCACAGAAGAGTCCCACGTCCAAATTGTATCACCTCAACACAGGGGTGCCCATCCGCCCACACAAGGTCTATGACGCACTCCCCCCAAAAGGTAGAACATCCCCCGCCCCCGCCCCTTTTTGCCGAATTATTCACTCAAATAATTTTGGTCAGACAGAATTTGCGGGACAATATAATACAGACATATTTAAGCAATATACGTTTACTTTAGATACTTTAGGCTCACTGCCATTGTTAGTGTACTGAACCTTAGTCTTAGCAGCTTTTCTGTTTGACTAATCTTGTATTAATGCAAACAGCACGTCGCTCCCTTTCCAAACCGATTCTAAAGCCATACGAAGTAGTGTTTCATTTCAACTCCATCGCAGTGATCACCCACAGGTAGGTAGAAATACTGTACATAAAAACCATAACTAAAAATCAATAACACGTCAAACAAAGAAACAACCCCCCCCCCCATTTTTATGTGGAGATATATAGAATTTGTATACAATTTTGTCCCCTTAAAAAATTCCCATGACGCAGGCGCGTCATGAATCACCCCCTGTAGACACCCCTGCCTTAACAATGAATCCGAGATCCAATATCAAAATCCCGAATGCTGAATTTTGGATCAGGTATCAAAATCCTGAATCTGGTTCCGATATCCTCATTATGAATCCAGGATATCCAGATCCTGAATTCAATATCTGAATCGAATCCTTGCATCCCATGTCAGAATCCTGAGTTCTTGGATCTGATATTCGCATGCTGGATCCAATATCCGCAACACGATTGCAATATCCGAATCTTGAATCCTTGGATCAGATACCCAAATCACGAATCCTGGAGCTCTATCGGAATCATGAATCCGATATCCGAATTCTGAACCCAATCTTCAAAACATCAATCCATTAAGATCTACAGTGGCGGCGATTGGGTTCCGAAACGGGGGGGGCAAGGTGCCAATACTGGGGAGCTACTACAGTATATTTCCCTTTGTAGATATGATTTAGCATAGTGAGGGGACAAAAGTAGCGAAAAGTGAGGGGGGGGCAACTGCATCCCCTCGCCCCCTCTAATCGCCGCCACGGGCTTATCTACACATAATAAAATAGACTTAGACGTTGTGAAACTTTGCTTTGATAATTTCGTCAACAGCTATTTCGCTTCTCACATTGTTGTTCTTTCTTATTGCGCCTAACTTTATTTCGCGGTTACTCTCGCGCTAATTTAGAGTTTTGTTTCACTTATCCTTCTTCTTCAGTCTTATCGTTGTCATACTTTCAGCTCTGTGCTATTACTTTCTCCGTCATTCTCTTCCGCTCCAACACCATCAGCAAGAGCAAGACCTCTTGAGAGAGTGCGGACTTTTCTTTCCCGCAAGTGAGACCTCTCAGACGAAACAAGGCCCGTCCGATGGAAGGGAGGCTTAACAACCCCCCCCCCCCACAATACGAGCACTAACTCGCTTAATTATGGCGCCCGTAAGATATCTTCCGGCGCTAAAGTCTCGTTCTCACTTGCTTCCAGGGGACGTTAAAGGGGGAATGAATTTCGAGCGGCGAAATCAATTCCGGGACCCGTTCGAGAGGCCGGATCCCAGGGCGTTTACAATTACCGAAGACAGACGGCGGCCCAGGGGGGGTGTAAAACTTTCCGGGAGAGGGGGGGGGAAGAAAGATAACCGAGCGAGCAAAGTGTATCCTCCGCTTGAGTGTACACCAAAAGCTTTCTGTGCGATTCGACAGTGTTTATCTTCCTTCGCTCCTAAGAGGGCTGGGTGTAAAAGGTAGTGTTCGTTAACATTTTTCTAAGATTCTTGTATTATACTGATCGCGAGCCCAACTGGAGGTTGACCTACATAGCTCCATCTGTCCACCAATCGTCTCCAGAGGTGTGTGCCTCGATGAGTGTCAAGAACCTCAGTGCGAAGTAAAAGCTGTAGGGGTAACATCGCTCTCCATACAACGTTGCCAAGCGTACGTCTGTTTTTCTCAGTTGTTTTCATTAGGTTGCTTGTACAGTGTTTTAGTGTTTTGTGTACTAATATTACGTGCTTTGTGTACTATTGTCCAACTGTATCCAGTAACGGCGCTGGTGAACTCTCTCTCTCCCCCTTTTTACAGTACATTTGGCAACATGCTGTGTATTCGTCGCTCAATTGTTTCGTCCTCCAGCAAATGGACAAGTGGAGAACGTTCCAGCGTACTATGAGGTCACCTAAGACGTGGGGTGCACTTTAAGACTTTTAAATATGACTCCATAAAATCTCCGCTGCACTCACAAAAGTGAAATTCTGGTTCGAGATAAAGCTGTTGCAATCTTGAAAATGTTGACTTGATTACACTAACAAAATCATACATTTCAAATCAACTTACATCAACCATCAAATTAATAATTCACATCACCTAGCAACCGGAACTGCAACATTTAAGGTTAGCCAATAACCATTGGAACGGATTACAGAATTGCGTCAAACAAATTATGACGTCATACTATGACACAAGTATTTATACTTATATTTAACATATTAAACATTGTATCCATGCACTCACATCCCCTCTCACGTGGTCTAACCCTCTCGAGTTCCTACTTGCGGAGATAACTTCTTTTCGTTCGTTTGCCCCATAGACTCCTGGAACGGACACCATCTCCGGAAATAGTAGATATTGCGAATGTGTGGCGCCTGCCACCAAATACCCCCCCTCCATATGCCTTATCTGGTACACTACTCTGAAGAGCATATTGCAGACTAACGAGGTTCTGGCGCCTGGCCCACAGCCAGTACAAGACACTCTGGGACTCGTGTTGTGTTCTGCCCAGGTGTGTAGCTACTTCTCCGTTCCCCAATTTCATCTTATCGCTTTTGAATCTTCGCGATTAGTCAAAAGTCTCGGAATAGCTAAGTAAAATAAAACCAATCAATAATTCAGTGCATATTCCCTGTAGATTTTCACTGCTACTAATTTTTTACAAAACCAGTGTGCAATACACCACATCTTCTTTTGTGATATTTACACAGATATTAATTTTAGTAGCCGCGGTAGCTCAGTCATGTCGACCTCCGTGTCGGAGTGGTTAGCAGAGCGCGCTACAACGCCAGGGGTTCCGGGTTAGAGTCCCGTGTAAGACATGGATACTTGTGATTGTCTGTCCTGAAAAAGTCCTGACAGAAATGTGAATTAAATTATATGAGTGAATGAAGTTTGATGGGGAAGCTTCTGCTTAGGGGCTTTCCTTTTTTTTAAAAAAAAAAAAGTCATTAGGGCGTCTGAGAGAGACCCGGGTTCGATCCCAAGCGGGGGAGAACCGGGATTCTTCCCACCTGTTCAAGCGGCTCCGGCGTCCACCCACCGTCGTACGAAGTGGGTACCTGGAGGAAAATCTGGCGGGTAAAGGCGGCCGGGGGCGTGGTGCTGATCACATCACCCCCACCTTCGGCGGTGTCAAGAAAGTGTGGGGCCCTAACCCCACACCCCCTATGCGCCTTCATGGCGTGGTGCATAGCACAGGGGAGCACTTTACCTTTTTTACCTTTTTTTATTAATTTTAGTAATAAAAATCAAAGAGTGAAATACGATATGTGATGAACCATTACGGTACTATATCTGAAACACTGTAATGTCCGTGATGTGATCATGGCTAGGGAAGACTAAATCCGCATAATTTTTTATCCAGATTTCAAATATCGTGACAAAGGAAACAAGTTCTCCACTCTACGCTTCTTTTTGTTTTCAGCTGTATCCGTCCCGCGAAGAAAATTCGACTCGCATTCCCCTTTTCGTAGTAATTTCAAGCACATGAAGTTTCAACGGGTGGAGTGAGAGACGGGGAGCTCGCCTTGGAAAAGTTTATTCGGCGCACTTGAAGATTCCTACTCCCGCCTGCGCTCGCGGATGTAATTTGCCGAGCCTTGAGATCCAACTCCCAGAGCACTCTGGTGCCCAAGAGGTCGGGACTCCAGGGAATATAGATGGTGAAGAAACCCCCTTCCCTCACTCCTCCAGCCCACCCACGCAGGGGTCACCACGTTCGGTTCCTCAAGTCCAATATCACCCACCTCATCAACCAGCTCATCTGACTCTTCAAGTCATAGTTCAGGAGCTTCCAGAGCTCAAGACAAAAAGAAGCGGGGTAGATCCTTGTCCCCGACATGACGGGGCTTGGAAATGTTTGTACAGAAACAAGCTCCGCGCGATTTTACCCCTTCCACCCTCGAACCCTTCTCCCCTCCCCCCTCGCTCCACTTCTCTGTTAGAGTTATTATTGGTATTTGCCCAGCTCTTTTACCCCTCTCGTCGCCGGAGGGGGGGGGTTAAATTATAGGAGCGGGTAGGCTTTATTACTCTCGCTCAAGTACTTCGCGAACCCACAATGGGAGTTTCATGAAAATTAGCCCTGGGAGGGAAGGGGCCCCCGAGTGGCTGCAGAGCAATACTCTCTGCCGTGACCCAGACTTTGGCAGTTTCGACATTTCTACCACCAGAATTAATTTTATGATTTCGTCAATCCTCTAATTCCTTATTAGGAATTATTGTTCCTTGTTGTTGATTTTCTTGTATTTTCCTACTCACATACCTCCGTGCGGAGTGGTTAGTACTAGGGATAAAATTTTATTCGGATATCGGATAATTTTCTATCGGGATATTCTGATATCAGGATATTCTAATTATCCGGATAACGGATATTCGGATATCAGGATAACGGATATTCGGATATCCGGATAACGGATATCCGGATAACGGATATTCGGATATCAGGATAACGGATATTCGGATATCAGGATATCCTAATTATCCTGATTATCTGTTTATTCGGATTATCCGAATTGTTTGATTATCCGGATTCGGATTATCCAAGTCCGGGTATCCGAATGTGTGCATTATGAGGACAGTTTCATCGTTTATCCGTTTAAAACGCTACTCACATATTCTTTTATTTGTCATGTTCTTATTTCAATGTATGGATTTTCTACAAAGCCTTCAACAAATCTGTACTATCAGGATATCCGAATCAAATTATCCGGATATCCGTACTATTCTAATTATCCGGATATCAGAATTATTCGGATTATCCGTTGCATCCGAAGCCGATATCGGATAATTTTAAATCCAGTTATCCATCATCCTGATTTCGTTGCCATTCGTAGTTAGTACAGCGTGCTTCGAATCCCGGCCTGGGCATAGATGTTCTATGTGAATATGAATTTTGAATTTAAAATTTTGGGTGCGTCAGCACTTAGGCTATTTTGCACCCGTCACTTTATACGAGGTCCAGTCCCTTACTTGAACTAAAATGTAAGTAATAGCATAACTGTAACGTTGGAAGACTAAAATATTCTGACTTAGGTTAACAGAACTAAAATAACATAACTGCAATGTCGTCGTAACTAAAATATTAAAATATTCTGACTTCGGTTAAAAGCCATAAAGAGGCTCTCAGCACACATAAGGACAAGACACAGGACAACACATAGAATTATACTGGCCATGGCCTGTCGCCAAAGCCTCGTTCGTCTGCAAAATGCAGTCCAGGGTGTACTATACGTGGAAGTGAGGTTGACTGTTGGGCGCCTTAGCAGGAGGTCGCCCCCTTATACCTCGTGTTCTTTGTGAGTGTCCCTTCATCAATTACATCATATAATCACACATCCTCATCTTCGCGGTTAGCCAAAAGTGGCAGAAAAGTGAAGTGAAGTAAAATAAACAAAATCAATCAATCAAATATTCTCCTATTAACGCCACTCTTGTCACTCTTTGGGTTAATCGCACGATGACAACATGTCATGATACGAAGAACGGGTTTCGCGAATGACGGGGAAGCGTTTGCTTGAAGTCCACTTTATGCACAGATAGGATAATCGGGAGTGGATGTATAGTTTAAAAGAGTGGGATCCGATCCACTATGTAGCTACACCGGGTATCGAACCTGAGACCCCTTGATTACAAGGCGGCGACTTTTACCATTACGGCATTGTCTTTAGGAATGGACAAGATTTCAAAATCTTTCTTTTAATTTTTAATATTTACCGTCACTTATGTACCACTTTCCGCTAATCGCGACTATAAAGATAACTAGATTAGAAGCTGATAAAGCGACTCTGACGGACAGCACCCATCCCACAGCCATGACTCGAACCCGGAACGTTTGGATGCGGAGACCTTGAGTTGACCACTCAATGCGCTGGACAGTTAAACCACAGCAAAAATAAATTAAAATGTAAAGTTTGGCAAAGGGTTCCTCCCAAAACATTTTACTTTCACGAGGCTCTTAGCGTTTCAATATTTTCCCGTGGCGATCGAGTCAGAATGTAGGCCTATCTACAATTAGGTTGTTTTCATTAAGTTAAAAAATTAACACATATTTCTAATTCAGAATCATTTTATGTGCAAAAAGTACATATTTGGAACAATCGTATCATTTCAGTGAAAATATTGGAACATTTCGCGGCGACCCTGGAAACAAGCCACGGCTCACACCTTGGAAACCACTGGTTCAACACGTTAAAAAACCTCTCTGCTACCCCTTTCATATATTGGGGTAACGTGATTTTACACAGGTCGTTCTCATTCCTTGTCGAGTCCCAGTTGCATCAGTTGTTTCCCCAGACGAGTTCAGAAATTGTCACATTTCGATACCGTTCCTATACTGCGGTCTAAACTCACCCCTTCATTTGAAAGGGTTGATATGCAAAAAAGCAGTTGCATCAAATGGATCAGTGTGTTCACAATTCCCATTTTAGTAAATACCATGAGCAAGATCTTCCCGTAAATGCGATGTGTTGGAACTAGAGATGGAAATTTGAATCTGAATCCAAAATTAAGAGACTTCGACTTGATCTTAGATCAGAATTCCGAATGATGGATCCTATATCCGAATCTTATATCTTGGATAATGATATCCGATTTTTAAATTCTAGATTCGCTCTCAGAGGATCCCGGGTACGATACCCAGTGGAGGCACATAGTGGTTTGGATCCCACTTTAAAACTGTAGGTCCAGTCCCGATTAGCCTTACTGTGCATAAAGTGGACTTAGAACACCAACTCAACCCAACCGACATCTGGATACCGTATCTTGGATAATATATCCGAATTTCGTATCATATATATAGGATATGCGAGTCTTGTACAGTCACGGACTCTACTGGGTTGTACCGATTCCATTGAAAGTCAGTGTATTCATTACAGCCCTGAAGTGTCCGTGACTGTACTTGGATAGGATATCCGACTTTATAATTCTAGATCTGATATCCGAATCCCGTATCTTGAAAAATATATCTGACTTTTTCAATTATACGTCCGATATCGGAGTTCAATGCCTTGGATAATACCTATATCCGAATTTCGAATTCTAGACCCGATATCCGAATTCTGTATTTTAGATAGAGGCTTTCCGACTTTTGAATTCTGGATCCGATATACGAATTCAAGTCTTGGATTGCCGATCTCCGTGGTGGAGTGGTTATCGCAGGACGCTACGACGCCAGGGGTCCCGGGTTCGAATACCACCCTGAGCATGGGTGTTCTTTGTGAGTTTCCCTTGATCAATCTCATTCTCATCGATTCAGTTAGTTAAAAGTGGAAGAAAAGCGATGCTAAATAACAGGAATCAAGTCGAGTGGATCCAATATTAGAATTTCGAGTCCACAAGGAAGAGGGACTCCCATCTCAAAGGAATTTCCCTGACCCTGAGGTGGGAACCTTCGGCGGACAAACCCCTTCTCCACAGCAAGACTAGACGCCGAAGCAGATGATTTTTTTTACACGTTCCACGAGCGTTATGAAAGCTGCTACACACCCAAATGTCACAAGGAGTTACAAGGAAGTTTATGGTGGCGCTGGGAGCAGTAAAAAAAGCACCATCCGACCATTGTTCGCGTAGTGATTGAGCGCCGAGTCAAGCAAATGGTTTCCTTTCAGCCAGAACGTTTCTTTCTCTCCCCCCTCCCTTTTCCCCCAAACGTTTCCTCTTGTCTTTTGCGTTTAATGGTCACTTCATTTCGCAACCACACACCAGCCAGAGAGGCGAAGAAAGGAACAAAGAGGAAGACGGACAATGCGAAAGAGCTCTTCGCCAAAGAACGATAAAAACCTCGAATACAGGAACCATCTTATTGCCGCTTGGAGCTAGCTATTGACGCTACATTGCGAACAACTTACAAGCATCGTCTCAAGGGCTTACCTCACACATGGCGCCTACATGTGGGGTCCGGCTGATGCCTACGTGTCAAAAGAATCACGTGTTCCTGGTCTCGTCAAAAAGCCGTGTTCGTGCATACCAGAAGCTCATGTTGTGGATGTCTCGGACGGGGAAACCGGGCAGGAATTTGCTTGTAAAACGTCCGGCGGTCTGACGGACATCTCGAAGCGGTACTGCAGCAACCCCTAAGGGTTGTGTGCACGCGCGCGCCAAGGGGGTGGGCGGGGGAGAAGGAACAATGCAAGGGGTTTATCATCTAATGAACTCCAAAAAAAAAGGATGGCTTCAGGAAATGCCAGTTGTGTTTTCTTTCAGAAAATAAAGGCAGATGCTGTTTTCATTTTTTCTTGCAGCGCGTGTATCACTGAGGGTACAGGCAAAAACCATTGTAAATACTCCCCCCCTTCTTCCCTCCCAGCTTTTTTTGCTTGAACAACAGTACTGAGTTACAGCCCGTCGTACATGGCCGTATGCTTGTAAGATTCCTTTCATGGTCTCTGCAGATCATGCATCTGCTTCAGCCATGGTGTGTGATGATCCTAGAAATATCATACAGGAGATTTGATCAAATCCTTACTCTGATAACAAGCTTCCTCGTTCTGTTTTTGGAGTTTTGATGCCAAATGTACCAGTTTTAAACATGTCTTCTAACTCAGCCTGGGGAAACATGGACTGTACATTGGTTCATAGGCGTGCGCGCGGTAGGGGCACCTTGCAACGTCTCCCCGGTTGTACACCAGTCGTCACAAAGTTAGTTCGCTGCTACTTTTGTCGGGAACATGAGACGCTTTTATCACTCATCAGGGCTTGCTGGGTAGAAAAGAAACACAACATTATTTTCAAAGTTAAACGCAGTTTTATAATCGCTTATATTTCCTAATCACTTACCAATAAAACACTAGAACATTCAATACTAACGTTGGGCAAATCACTCGCATATAGCGAAAGTCAAATTACATAATTAATTGCTTACTTTCAACTTATCGGCCAGAAGAAAACTCGAAAATTGAAAATCTATTCTTGAATTCTCCCCGTTTCCCAGTTCTTATTTATTCTTCACCTTCACCTGTTTTCCAAACTCCGTCTGTCGTCAGGTGAGAAACATTCAGGTGGGTTCACTTCCTCTGCTGAGATGAGAAAGTGACGTCAACACGAACAGATTATGACGTATTTATAAACATCTATACAAGTTCCAAACACAACTTTATCAATCTAACTATAGTTGTCTGTGACAACTTGTACATTATTTGAAGTAACAAACATTTTAAAAATCTTACAAATATAAAACCTTAAACTCTCAGGTTCGTTACAACCTCCTAATGTAACCTAAAAAAATTCTTAAAAGTGTAAAAACTACCATTAAAGTAACGAAAATAACATCAGTGTTTTTAAAAAAGTAAGCTATTTCGTTTGTTTAATTTGAGATGCCTCTCTCCCTCCCTCACCCCCCCAAAAGGAATGTGACATTGTTTACTATTCTAATGAGTAGTCACGTAGTAAAGAATATGTTCTTCTCTTTATAAATCGTACAGAGTATTAACTATGAAGTGACCAGGTACAATATTAAATTTTATGAAGCAATGTGCATTAGAGAACGAAAACTGAGCCTACAAATTTATTTAATGGGAGGGATTCAGCTGGTATTGCCTGTAGAGATATAGCTTATCCATTGTATTTCATTTGTTTGAGTTTTACACCAATATAGACTTTACTTTCATTATTTAAATAACATAGATATCGTCACAATGATATAAAAACCTGTGTTAAATTAGTAACGAATACTCAAGACATTATAGTGTTAAAAAATTTCATGTTCATAGTTTATGTGAAAAATAAACATGATGTTGCAACACTGTCCAGATAGGGAATTGAGGCACCTCCAAATAAATTAGTCTGCGCATGCATACGTTTATCAGAGGTGAATTTAGCTGATTGGTGTTCCTAGGAGAAACCTTTGCGGCTCATTATTTAGAAATTAATGTACTGTATCACTAACTACATTAATATTAATAACAATAGCATATTGAACTTACCAAGTGCTAATCAGGCAAGAAGTCTTAAACAGCACATCAATTTTTTTCACCCTTTCTCACCACCTCAGCTTTCCTTTCATTGCCTTGTCCATCGCCAATCGGTATTGAGAAACATTGAGGTTTGTTTTTTCACCGAATGTCACTCATTTTTACACTGATCAAAACTGAAAACCACGCGACTGCACTCATTAACGTTACCAATTAACGTTGTCCGGCAGCTAAAGAAAGCATTGTCGCTTGGCATTTGAATACTTCATATTTATCAAATCTTCATTGTTGCGGGGAGTAAAGGAAGACGGGTGGTTGTAATGATCAAAAACCTTAAGGTTTATAGCTTGTTTCAATAGGCCTACTATTATTGTAATTTCTGTGTGTGTCTACATTTCGATAGAACTTCATAATTTGTATTCATGTCCAGATATTATTAGAATAATTAAATCAAGACGATTTAGATGGGCAGGCCATGTGGAACGAATGGGAGAGGAGAGAAGAGGATTCTTGTTGGGAAACCTGATGGTAAGAGACCTGTAGGAAGGCCAAGACGAAGATGGAGGGATAGCGTTGAGATGGACCTAAAGAAAATGGGTAAGGATGGGAAAGATTGGATTGGTCTTCGCCAGGACAGGGACAGATGGAAGGCTTGTGTTGCTGCAGCCATAAACCTTCGGGTTTAAGAACGCTAGAGAGTTAGTTAATCTATATGTCGATACTATAGACGGGTTCTGAATTGAGGCGAGAACTAGATTTTGTTCACGGCCTCGTCTCGCTGATATACCTACTTGACCATTACTTAACGGAATACGCCGTTGACACTTGGACTTCTTCGTCCAGGTCTGTAGATAGAGATAGAGGAGATAGAAAGAAGGAAGACGAAAATGAGAGAGGGAGAGAGTAGAGTGATAGAGAAAGAAGAGAGGAGCGCAAGAGATAGAGAAGTGAGAAAGATCTGGGGAGAGAATAGACAAAGAATGAATGGAAGAAGAGAGAGAGAGAGAGGGATCTAGGTAGGGAACAAGATAGAGGGATGGATGTGGGGAGAGAAAGTGAAGGGAAAAGGGAAGGAAGAGAAGTAGAGAGAAATAGGTAGAGGGGAAGAAAGAGGAACTAAGATAAGAGAAGGAAACAAAGAAGAAAGTGGAGAAGGAGACAGATATAAGAAAATAAATTTGATTTGATTTTCGTTATTTAGCGTCGCTTTTTTCCCACTTTTGACTAATCGCGAAGATGAATGATGACGAGATGGATTAAGGGGCAATCACAACACGAGCCCCACAGAGGATTCTCCTGGCTTCAGGCGCCAGGGCCTCGCTAGTGTGCAATATGCGGTCCAGGGTGTACTACGTGGAAGAGAGGTTGTCGTCTGGGTGTCTTCTTACGTCACAGAGAAAAGAGAGACATTGGAGGGATCCACGGAAAGACAAAGAAAGTTTGGGGAGAGTTATGCAGTACAAGGCTATTCAACATCTTGATGGGTTGTAGATTTAATAGTAGCAACTATGTATTTGCAAATGATTCGAAAAAGAGACCTCTGTGAAACGTTTGCAGTCCTTCGATGTAGTCACCAGCATTGTGTACAACCGTTGCCAGCGATGTAGAAGTCGTAGTATTTCTGTAGCAGTGCATGTTTTGTTGATGGTTTGAATGGAGAAGAATGCCTGAAGAATCTCTGGAACAGTTCGGACCCTTCATCTTAGGGATCAAATCAAAGTCACAGGGGCTTAAGTCCGGGGAGTATGGGGGATGGTAGAGCACCTGCCAGCCCCATCGAGCTAACAAATCAGCGCCCGAGCATTGTCCTGCAAATCCTGGGAGGATTCAGCAGAAAGTATCACTTCTTTCGCAACGCAGATTACCCGAACGCCTCGCAAACACCTTGACACTGTCGTGCTGTAGGGCCGCGAGTAGGTTTACCAGATCGCTGTAAGGGAAATGTAGGACATTAAGTCAAAATGTAGGACATTAAGTCAAAATGTAGGACGCAACACATTCTCAACAATTAATACATATTTCTTAGAACACGTTAGGAAGTAGTTGAAAAATGACACTTTTCAGTTTTTTAAAAAAAATATTTCCCAACGAATGTTTAAATGCAAAATTTCAAAACTTGCAATCGTACTAATCAATGCACCTCTTACTATTTGATTTAAGTGGTACTTCTCAGAGGAGACAATTTTTATCAAAATTTCAGGTTTAGTCAAACTATATATTTACGTTAGAGTGGACGGTCAAACTCTTTGAAATTATAGGGACCAATACCAAACATTTTACAGACTTTATGAAAAATAATTCTCTCGTGAGTCTGTTGTGCTGATGGTAGTGAAAGTACTCTCTCAACATTTCAATGATGACCTGTAATGGCAAACAAATATTCAGCAATTACTGTAATTTAAAATGGTTTCATATTGGGTAGTTTTTAGTTCATAACAGGGTGTCTACCAAAATAGTACATCCAGAAATCTTGACTTTTTCTGGACTTTTCTAGATCCTACTTAGGTAAAGTTGGAAATTAGTAATTAAGAAAATAAATATTTATTTAATGAAAATGCCTACCAAAGGGCCAGTTAAGATGAAAACTGAAGCTGAATTTAAGAAGAGAATTAGATCTGCTATTTCGTATTAATGCATCCTGAACTGTGTTTGGCAGACAAGCGAGGCTTTGGCGTCTGGACTCACAGCCAGTATAATCTTATGTGGGGTTTGTGTCGGTTGTCCCTATATGTTTATGACTATCCATTCATCCATCTTATCTTACCATCATTCATCCTCATCTTCGCGATTAGCCAATGGGACAGAAAAAAGTGAAGTAAAATAAACTAAATCAACCAATCGATAGCAAAAATTCTTGACCACAAGAATAATTGATTGCCTTTTTAGTGACTTCTTGACCTACTTGTTGATTTCTTTACTTTTTCTTGACTTCCATGACTTTCTTGACTGGCAGACTCTATGCATAACTTTGTTCTCTATACCCCTGCTTTAGAATCAAATTATATTGAATATTAAATAAGAATGGACAACACCTTGTTCCATCAGTATAAACCCTAAGGCAAGAAATTCTGCTCAGTCATTGAACAGTGACGTTATCAGAAAGTGGTCCCAAGACTTTGTTCATTAATTGCTTCCGTTTTCCCGTTTGTTTAATAGCAGGACAAACTTTATTCTTTTTGTGTAATGACTGAATCAAAATAAATTTCACTATTGAGTTTGGAAGCGCAGTCCATAGACTTGTAATTTGCATTACTTTTTTCTGTTACGTATTTTCCTAATTAATATTATGTGACTCTCAAAATGCAGGACATTTATAATATTTTTCAAATTCCTCCCGGACGTCGGACATAAGGCTAAAATGTAAGACATGTCCGGGAAAATCCGGACGTCTGGTAACCCTAGCCGCGAGAACATTCAATCTTTTTCCAACTAGGATGTTGCTGCTTCGGAAGCATTGTTGTGACTACTGACTACACAACTACACAACTTTAGACCGCCTCTCGTCACTGCGCATGCACCTAGAGTGGAAGGAAGAGTCCATTTACGGGGAGCTAGGTTAGATATCAAACTAACGTGTGGTATAAGTGAGAAGCACCGGTTTCGTTTCATGGCGTATATACAACAGTGTTGCCACTATTAAATGTTCAATCCACGTAAATTCGGTCACCATTCCCTCCTTTTCCTCATCAATTTCGAGAATTATTCTTACCCTGTTCAAACAAAGAGAGATAGCCCCTCCGTGAGTCCCTGGTCCGATGCCCGGCGGAGGCCGTTCAGCAGATCGGCGTTTCTCTAAGAGTCCCCGCAAAGATTTGCCAGCCACCGGAAGAGGCTTCCCTCCCTTCAAAAGCCTCTCTGACGTCACTGGCAGACATTTCCCCAAGTCAAGACACGTCCCTTTTCACTGTTAGTCATTGTTTCAGGGTTGCCTTCCTCCCGTACACCATGCATTCACAGTATGTGCCTGAACAACGAGGCAAAAGGCAACACACATTCATTACCTGCTCTGGAAGAAAAAAAAAATATCTGGAGAAATTACGTTGTAAGACCGTCATTTTTTATGTCACCCCCTTGACTGTTTTTAAAGTGGTAACATAGTTTTGCAATAATTAAAGTAATGGTTGGTTGATTTTGCGTTTCAAGTCCACTTTGTGCACAGTAAGGCTAATTGGGACTGGACCTACAGTTTAAAGTGGGATCAGAAATGTGCCTCCACCGTGTATCGAACCCGAGACCCCTTGATTATAAGGCGACGATGCGCCATTGGGAGGCCAAATTAACATAATGTCACTGATTCAATTTGCTATATATATATATATATATATATATATATATATATATATATATATATATATATATATATATATACACATACATACATACATACATACATACATACATATATATATATATATATATATATATATATATATATATATATATATAGTGCACAACAATGTATAAACATTATATATTTTTACTTAAATTTATAAGGTTTTTTTATATGGCTCGATTCTCTGTAGTGCATGAGAATGGACTAGATTCATTGATTTGTTTTACTTTAATTAAGTTATTATAATTGTTTTAATTCAAACATATTTATTACTATTATTATTATTGTTGTTGTTGTTGTTGTTGTTGTTATTTAACAATTGGTTCGGACTCCGCCCCTGAAGTATCTTCATAGACAAGGTACTTGATTCCTGCTTCAATTATTGCTACCCATTGTCGATCATTTTGAAGGAGAAAAGTAACTCCATTCCGATATTGCAGTGCGACCGACCCTTTCTGTAGCTTCCTGTAACAGTCCATCATTCCAACCGCCGTCCGCCCCGGCGCTCGCAACGTGCCGCGATTGAAATGACGGCCGACATCTTTTGGAGACGCTAGGGGACGTCCTCTTCTCCTTCTACGGTGGTATGACCTCAGACGCTCCACTATAACGCTACGGGGCGCGGGAGACGCTACGCACCGAGATCGTAAATAATTGTGGCGTTTCGCCACGTGGGGTTCCGAGGATATTATATATTTAGTGGACGCTTTGGGGAGCTGCAGTTTAGATTTAGAGGATGTGAGATTTATAAACATCTGTCTTGGTCTCGAGACCTCCAAGAGCAAGTCTCGGTTTCGTCTCAATGAGTTTTCGTTTTAATAATGACAATAATAATTCTTTATTTCCGTTGACCCATGTCCATATGTATGGAAATCGTCATATAATAATACATACAGTAATAAAATATTAGTACAATTTTAGACAGGAATTAAAGTAATGATTTGAAGAATTTCTACATGAAAGAAATCCAAATAAAGGAAGAATACACTATAGGAATACAATTACATATAATATTTAAGGCGAGCACTATAATAAGACAATTTTATAATGTAAAATAAAATGTAAATGTAAATATGTAAGTTATACAACATGAAATAAAGTGGAAGAGTGCAAAACCGAACCGATTAATGATCATTTAGGCACAATAATAGCATATAGTGAATAATTCGTATATGATAATATAAATGGTATAATAACCTTTTCTGTACAATCGAACTCTCTTTGTTGACAATTTATATAATTATAAATATTTACAAATTTAGAAATTCATTTATTGAATAAAAACAATGTTGTAATAAGAATTTTGATAATTTCCTTTTAAATTGGGTACTTGATATCATTGTGTTCATGTGATCAGGTAATTTATTATACAGGTGGTAAAGATAAAGTGCTCCCCTGTGCTTAGCACCACGCCAAGAAGGGGTATAGGGGGTGTGGGGGTAACGCACACTTTATTGATCCGGTCGTGAGTGGGGATGATGTGATCAGCATCACGCCCCTGACCGCCTTTACCCTCAGGGTTTCCCTCAGGAACCCTAGTCATTCGACGCTGGGTGTGCGCCGGGGTGGATAGCTACGAATTTAGGTTCGATACCTGGTGGAGGCACATAGTGGTTCGGTAAAGTGGACTTAAACCTCCAAATCAATCAATCAATCAAGACGTACGAATTTAGGACCTTTTTAAAAAAGAATGGTTTTGTGAGTTTGTATAACCACATTGTAATTTTTCTTGTGTTGTATTGATGTACGTCAACTTTATGCACAGTATAGCTAATCGGATCTACTGTTTTAAGTGTGATCCGAACCACTATGCACCTCCACTGTGTATCGAATCTCGGACCTCTTGATCACAAGGCGACGACGCTACCATTCCGCCGTCGGGGAGGCCAGGTTTCGCCTCAAGTATAAGCTATGAGAAACCCACACACACACCAACAAACAGTGCTTTTTTCTTAAAGATTCCGGTACTTTTCAAGTTAGTAAGTTAGTGTGTTTTTGTCTTCATTATTAAGAAGTGTTGCAAATATTGTGGTATGTTTATAATAAATAATTACGCATGCATGTTGTTAAACTCACAATTTCTTTCGTTGAAATAAAATGTTATTCGTTTATATTCTCACCTATAAAAAAGGTGACGGCACGGCGTACCGCCAGAAAAAAAGCACTAGTGGTCCTGAGTTCAACATCTGTACTATCTCGCTATAACACTTGGTCCTAGGCTAGGGAGCCAATTAGGCTCTCATAAACGCCATGTGTACGTGGTTAGACACTTCCATTTTGATCGTTCTCTGCATCTTCGTGGAAGACACGTTGCTATGCCAACGCCAGCAAGGTTGCCAACTCGTAAGAAATCCGGTTGCCAACTTCAGAATCACCATCATCATATTGGTGTGAACATTTTTATTCACAATTGATAGTTGATTTTTCTTCAATACTTTAGTCTCTGTGGTTGAGGCTTCGCAGATAGCCTAGCTAGCCTAGAATATACGCTCCTGATATATAGGCCTATACATATATCACATGTAATCACATATTCACGATTATCTCGAAAACGGCTCGTTTGCACACCCATGTCTACTGAGACTTTTTTGCTTCTATTATCGTGTACTTTCACCTGTGTCAGTTTGCGCTATTACTTTTGAGACACCCTATATGTTTTATTCGGAGAACCATATCTCCACTTCCAATCGTTATCCACGTATCTCCATGCAGGGGGAGGCATGGTGGAAAGTCTTTCCACCATGGGGGAAGGTCATCTCGCCCACGGCCTGTGCTCTGGCTTAAGACACAACCGAGAAGAATTCCTAGTTCCCTGATATGTCACTAGGTGTCTCTGTATCGCGCCGGGCCAGGAAAAATTTTTTGATGCCAACCTCCAGGCCACTCTTAAGAGTCAGACATATTCGTAAGTTAGTGGTGGTTAGCACATCTCGCAACGACGCCAGGGGTCCCGAGTTCGAATCCCGGCCTGGGCATGGACGTTTGTGAGTGTCCATTCATCAATTTGATCATATCATCACTCATCCCCATCTTCGCAAATTAGCCAAAAGTGGCACAAAAAGCGAAGTAAAGCAAAGCAAATCAATCAATCAATTCCTAAGAATGGGTTCACATTGTTTCTTCTCTTGTGTAAATTTGATAAAGTTGTACGTATGTGGGATGTAAGGTGTACCTACTGGTAAGGCAACCAAACGCCAACCTCACTTTCACGTAGTACATCCCGGTAAGAACTGCTGCTTGCAGGGTAACGAGGTTCTGGCGCCTGATGTGTCGTCCTGCGTTTGTCCTTCTTGTGCTGAGTGTCCCGTTGCAGCCTCCGGTTTCGAGCGTCTCCTAGGGGAAGCGTAACAACGTGAGCGTACAAGCACGAGGAGGGTGGGTTCGTCGTGCTGACCGCACGTCACCCCGTAAACTGTTGGATGATCTCCCTCCTCGGGTGAGTGAGTGAGTAGGATCAGGTAAGAGTGAGGTCGGTAGATAGTCACGGGCCCTCAGTGGGCCGTTGCCCCACGGGTTATTATTAGTATGAAATAGTTTTAAAAACTGAGTAAAGAGGTTCTTGTAAGACATATTTTTCTTTTCTTGTTAAGCGTCTGCCAAATCTTGTTTTAGTTAAACGGCTCTAGGTGTCCCTGTATTGCGTGAAGGACAAAAACAGAGTATGTGCTGATGTGGCCACACTACAATAATCAATCAGCATGCGTGGAGGTGTGTGAGTGCGTGTGTGTGTACACAGCGTCCTCAGAAAGAAAATACCTTTACTAAATTTCCTAATTTTGACTACTTTTTTTTGGTAACTCCAAGCATATCCCTCCCGCATACCATACTCTCGCGACTCTTTCGAACGAGAACCATTTTGGGGAGAAAGTGGTTGCTGAGCGGAAACCTAAGTAGCAATTATTATTCAGGCGTTGCTATAATTCGGCCAAAAAAAAGAGAGGCGTCTACACTTTTCCCAGAATTCTCCTGGGGAACCAGCATTAACCGTCCTACACATCACTAACGGTTTATTGCATCATGGGCATGGAACGGAGAACCCACTTCTACAATTTTTAGATCTCTTTGAAAGTAATTCTACCCTATTTTCCGTGAAATTCGCATTTTCGAGATTACTTTCCGTCTTTTCTCTGAGGAGGGGGGGGGTATCTTAGCGATTCTCTCAGCAATTTTGTTAAGTGGTGCTGTTTTGTTCCACCCCCTTGAACTTTCTTCCGCAATCCCTCCTCATGGAAATTCCCCAGAGGTGATACGGGGCGCATGAGCATCAAATACATACTCCGTTGGTTATGTTCTTGTAGAACCAACCCCTAAAAATCCTTCTCCCTCAGCCTTCGTGCAGGTCGACAAACTACCGGGTAAAGGGGGCAAGAACCTGGATGAAACAAGACCAAGCGTTTCTTTCTTCTTCTTCTAACTTTCATTTCTCTGTGCCGGCGTAAAGTGGTATGCCAATATCATTTCCAACGTAGATTCTCAGGGGTAATTGTCTCTTTGCTTCAAAGTCTCCTATGAACGGCTTCTTCAGTTGAACATCTCCCCCCCCCCTCCCCCAAATCACCCTTTTTCTCTAGCCAGGAGCCTTGCATTCTACTGCACCTCTCCAGTCTCTATCTCTCTCACTCCCAGAAAATTCTGATTAGTTCACACTTCTATACAAAATGTTGAGGGTGTTGATAAGTTGTAAGGCTAACCATGTTTTTAAGTTTCTTGCCTGATTCAGCTCAATGTAAAGCCTACATTTTCCAAATTGATTGCAACGTATTATAAATTAGTCACATGCATGGTGATGGGTACATTGTAAGTTACTACTTTGACTGTTTATAGGCGACGCTAGCTTCGTTAACGACCGGCTGGCCTTGGAGTCCACGGAGCGCGCCCACCACCTGCCATGATCACATTCAACGCACAGTGTTGCCACGCATCTACTCTACGCCACCTTGTCCCTCCGCGCACAAGCACCTTCCCACGGTCTCCACATTGAAGTTGCAAAGTACGGCCACAGCGTATCCGCAGACATGTGACTGAGACTCCACGTGGAGGAGACGAGCAGAATGACAGCTGCGCCCATTGGCTGAAGGTTGAGTGTGATTGGACGAAAACAACTCGCCCGCAATTTATCCCCACCCACGTTCGTGGCGCCGTCTTTCTTCAGTTCTTCGACGTTAACGAAGTGGACGCGTGGACTATAGAATAAAACTTTCATTTTATTTTGAGTACGACTTCTTTATTAGAGAGAATTAGTTGGTAAGTGTTGTACTTTTTCCCATTGTTGATTTTTTCCAGATAGATTATTAAGCCTGAACAACGAAAGCATTATTTCCTAGATGAACACAGCATGGGGCACTTTGCAAAAATCCTCAACTCATTCATTCGGCACAATTTCGGACCCTGGATCTGGTTACGTCAATGGTTCCTTTGCCGACCTCCGTGCTGGAGTGGTTAGCGCAGCGCTGGGTATGGGTGTTCTTTGTGAGTGTCCTTTCATCAATTTCATCATATCATCACTCATCGTTGTCTTGGCGATTAGCTGAAAATGGCAGAAAAGCGAAGTAAAATAAACCAAATCAGAGGCCGATTGTTATTTCTCATGGTGGTTTGTGTACTATATTTGAGCATATTTTCGTACCTAACGTTTAGTGTTGCCCACGGGACGAGACGGGACAGGCTTTTAAAAATTCGAGACGAGACGAGATTGATCATGTGTCCCGAGAACAAATTAACATTTTCGAGACGAGACAGCATTTCACAGCATTTCCACGAGACGAGACAGGCCAAAGTCTCGTCTCGTGGGCAACACTACTAACGTTCTAATATTAAGGGATTTGAATCAAATAATCCCTCACTAACCCTCCCATGGTGACGTCACCTCACCTCACATCTGCATTTTATCAGCTGGAGGTTTTTTTTAAGGAACGGTGGGATTTTTTTGGGAAAATAAGTTGGCAACACTGACGAAACTCCTAATTTCCTCCCTCTCCGCTCCTTTTTTTTCCTCCCCGCACCAACACTTTGGTACTAACTGCTCTTTCCTAACCTCCATTTTAATCAAAAGCGCAGCGGAGTTTACGCGAAGAAAACTTGGAGGACTTCAAAGACGGGAGCCTCTATCAATCTTCATAACATTAATCACGAAAGTTGAAGCATGTGCCCCTCCCTCCCCCTCCCCCCTCAGCACCACCTTTTGGTTGGTGGATGGGCCTCGGAGCGGAAAACCAATTGTAATAATGGCAAAATAGAATAACAAGAGGAACGAGTCTTGTGGAACAAACTGAATATTCTACCAAAGTCTCGAACAGAAAACAGAAGAGAAAATGCATCAAATTTACTTTGTGAACTTCAAATGCATTTATTGATGCATCCTTGATTGATTTGGTTTATTTTACTTCGCTTCTTGTGCCACTTTTGGCTAATTTGCGAAGATGGGGATGAGCGATGACGTGATGAATGGACACGCACAAACATCCATGCCCAAGCCGGGATTCGAATTCGGGACCCCCTGGCGTCGTAGCGCCACGTGCTAACCAATCCGCCACGGAGGCCGGCTACGTAATTGGACGATTTCACTTCGTTCTCCAGCAGTTTACTTGTTTTTAAGACTCACACATTCTATTCGTTAGCCTAGATGTGTTACACCCATGTGGAATAAATTGGTCACACATTGGAAAAGAACAAATTATGAGTAATTGTTTTGAATCTTCTGTACAAAATCATGTTAATATGCAAATTAGTCTGAACCACAGAGAAGGAAAATAAGGGGGGTGGAACAGAGATCTTTTGTGCCACGGAAGCTGGAATTCTTCTAATAGAGTCATTTTCGATCGGTCCGGACACACGCCCGTGTCCAGTAAGCGTCAATGGAATAAAACAGTGAGATAGAAAGAGGTTTTTTCATTCTCCGAGTGAACTTTCATCAAGGTTTATGCGGACGCCTACACTCAGATAACTAAATTCATCATATCGATTGATACACCAGAATGCATCGATTGATGCACTAAAGTGGCTTCTTCAAAGAATCAGATTCACATTCGATGCATTGGTGCCTTTTTGTATGTCGTGAAAGAAACACCAAAGTGCATCATTTGATTCAAGTGAGGATTTCTTTCAGTCGAGATGCACTTAAATGCAACAGCTGATGCGTTTTGATGCACCAGAATGCATCTTTTTTGTTGATGCAGTCGTTTCGTCTGAGCTACATAAAGTCTGTAGCTCAGACCAAACGTTTAAGTGCATCATCCAAAAAGATGCAGGAAGGTGCATCAAGGAACATCAACTGATGCATTGAAATGCATCTCGACTGAGAGAAATCCTCACTTGAATCAAATGATGCACTTTGGTGTTTCTTACACGGCATACAAAAATGCACCAAAATGCATCAAATGTGAACCTGATTCTTTGAAGAAGCCATAAAACTCACTTTAGTGCATCAATCGATGCATTCTGGTGTATCAATCGATATGATGCATTTAGTTCTCTGAGTGTATGACGATATGAAATTGATTAAGGGACACTCACATTGAACACCCATATCCAGGCTGGGATTCGAACCCGGGATTCGTGGCGTCGCAGCGCGATGTGCTAACCACTACACCACAGAGGTCGGCCGACACCCTGGCATGCAATTGCAGATTTAAAAAGACAATTTTATCATTTGTTTAAAAAGTCCATTTTATGATTTAATGCTCAGAAAGTCTAATCGACACCGGTGCCTATCAGGACCAAAGTGTAACGTGTGTTGCTTACAAGGCGACAGCGTTACGATACAGTGGAACCATAGGTGTAACTTGTCGGGGGCACTTGTCCATAAAAGACGCGCAGGAAATGTATTAGCTAAACTTGCTAAAAGAATTAACTTTAGGTTACTAAATTTATAAATTAAGGATACTTTTCTTAACCTGTTGAGACCTGGGTAGCAAAGTATTGAAGAATATATTATATGATTGCGCAAATGTAAGATAATTATCAAAATAGTTTTGGACTTTTTACGGGATGGAAAAATTGTCGATCCTGCCTTCCAAAGTCCCAAGTTTGATTGAACCCCCAAAAGTTAAGTCCCAAGTTTGATTCTGTCCCCAAGAATTAAGTCACAAGTTTGATTCTGCCCCCAAAAGTTGTCACAAGTTTGATTGAACCCCCAAAAGTTAAGACCCAAGTTTGATTCTGCCCTCAAAAGTTAAGTCCCAAGTTTGATTCTGCCCCCAAAAGTTGTCACAAGTTTGATTGAACCCCCAAAAGTTAAGACCCAAGTTTGATTCTGTCCCCAAAAATTAAGTCACAAGTTTGATTCTGCCCCCAGAAGTTGCCCCAAGTTTGATTCAACCCCCAAAAGTTAAGTCCCAAGTTTGATTCTGTCCCCAAAAATTAAGTCCCAAGTTTGATTCTGCCCCCAAAAGTTGTCACAAGTTTGATTGAACCCCCAAAAGTTAAGACCCAAGTTTCATTCTGTCCCCAAAAATTAAGTCACAAGTTTGATTCTGCCCCCAGAAGTTGCCCCAAGTTTGATTCAACCCCCAAAAGTTAAGTCCCAAGTTTGATTCTGTCCCCAAAAATTAAGTCCCAAGTTTGATTTTGCCCCCAAAAGTTGTCCCAAGTTTGATTCTGCCCCTGAAAGTTAAGTCTCAAGTTTGTCCCCGAAAGTTGTCCGAAATTGTTTCTGCCCCCGAAAGTTAAGTCCCAAGTTCGATTTTGCCCCTCTAAAGTTAGGCCTCAAGTTACGCCCATGAGTGCAACCACAGGCAAAAGGACCTGCGCAGAACCGCGTGTCCTGTGCTCGCGCATGGAGAGGAGTAGAATGGAGTATGCTTCCTTATGGGCTGAGTTGAACGAATGGAGGCGAAGATGTATGAAGGCTTTTGTCCGAAGTGTCCTTATTTGTGGTCGCTCTATATCACTACACCATACGGGGTGGGGGCTTTAGTACTGCAGGGAGGAAGAGGGTAAAAATGATGTTACTATATAAGTATCCTTGTAGCCTTCCTCAATAATCAGAGGGCGAGCCACAGTGCTATTTGGTGTGGCGAGAATAGAACTACCGTCTGGATATATTTCGTGACACTCAAGGAGCGCACATCGAATGTATTTAAGGTGTGAAATGGCAAATATTCTTCTTTTAAATTATGGTAATATCAAATATTTCTGTTCACTATTGGTGAAAATATGGCCTTCCAAAATCGAACAATATTTTTTGCACACCCTGTATTATAAAGACAGAAACGCGTCATCAAAATCAGACGAATAACCATACCATGAGGATTTATTTGCCAGGACGAAACAGGTTTTGTTGTGTTGTTTTGAACTTGTGCACGTAAAGTTATGCTGGGAAAAACATGCAAGGCGCCAACTTGAAATAAATTTTGGGGGCAAGGTTGGTAAACGTGAATTTAATCTCCTATGCTGCAGAACACAGATGAGATACTTCTGTAAGCAGTCGAATGTCTTTATTGAGTTACAAAGTATCGGAACTCGTTGTTAGTACTTACTCAAATTTGCCTGAGTGATAAATTCACAACGTAACCAAAATGGAAACGTATTGCTTTTCACGCTTCCGTGATGACGTAGTGGTAACGTCATACCATTGTAATCAAGGGGTCCCGGATTCGATACCGAGTGGTTCGAATCACATTTTAAACTGTAGGCCCGGTCCCGATTAGCCTGCCTGTGCATATAGTGAGTGGACTCAAACTCGGCAACTCAGTGAGGTGCATCTGTGAACAAATAGACGGGAAGAGTTAGTTCAGCTTCGTTCTTTCGTTTCCGGAGGCAAGTCGCCTTATTAATTGAGATTTCTTCAAGCGTATTAAATGTTTTCACTGCGCAGGAATGGGGCATTTGTTATACGCAAGTCTGCAATATCCTTCCCCTCCCCTCTCTTTCACCAGTTAATTACAGGCTAAGACGCACTCCCCCGGCGCAAATACGCCGCACCACACATCTCCGTCACTTGCCGACAGCAAACCTGCAACAATTCTCCCCTCCCCTCGCTTCCGCTACCTCCCCTCCTTCCCCTCTCGTGCCCAGCGAGCCGCATCCGCCTTTAAATCGTGGCCCCTCCCTCCCGTTTTTCCCCTTCGAAAAATTCTCTCCCCCTCCCGTCGCGCTCCACACCTTTACGTGTTTAACGATCATCATACGGTGCATGCTGCCATCTGGGGGGCGCTTTGAAAAATTCAGATAAGTTTGCAACGCTTTGGACGGAATGGATTGGTCTTGCTGCGCCAGCGCGTAAAGTCACTTTTTTTCCCCTCCAGCGCTGGGTCGAGTGGCTATTATATCCGCCGCTTCACTTTGTTTCCAGCGCCCCCGTGACTGTCACTTGTTCATAGCTATTTCATTTTTGTTGTTACAGCTCTCTTCCCCTCCATTTTTATTTCGCACATCCACTCCCGCTTGTTGAAAAATCGATAAGGAAACACACAAGTCATGCAGTGTTATCAAGCCCTGTAGATATGTGCGTTAATTATTATTCTCATTGAGACAGTTAAGCAACGTTTTGCTCGAAATTGAAGAACACTCTTCCATTAAGACAAGATCCCCGTGGGTGGCTAAATGGCTCTCTTGTCTACGGCTTAATGCGAACAAAAACAGCTCAAATTACGCGTGGGCTTCTGAACGGAGCCAAAATTACTTTGAAGACACGTGGAAGGTAGAGGGGGAGAGAAAGGGGGAGAAACGTAACGTTTGTTTATGAAAACAAATGACTGGCGTTGTGCGTCTTAAGAGGTCTAATGCTTTTTGAAGAGAAGGGTTTTGTAGTGCTCGACGAGTTGTAGTTTTTCGCTGGGTGAGTGCGGGTGTCTCTCGAAGAGAGCAAGGAAGGTAACCGCCATTTCGTGTTCGTTTTGCGGTCGAGACTTTTCGACCATTACCCAGACCGTTCTTCCACGGTGTCTTGCGGTGGCGCTGGCTTCTTTTTCGCGCCCTCGTAGCCTTTCCTGTAACCCTGCTTGTAGGACTAGGTCGACTACAGGGGGAGCCTGGATATAGTCTCGCCGTGTCGGACAAGTGAGTACAACGGGGGGTTACAGCTGTAGCATAACCGATCTATCATCCGCGTATCAAGTAACATGATTGGGCGAGATGCGGCATTCGCGCTTCGTGGGGGCGGGGCGAGGACCTATCATGTAACCTATCACGGTCTGCCTACGGTTTGACGTAGAGGGGAAAGGAAGCTAACAGGAGGTGGTGGGGAGTGGGGGGGAAGAAAGAAGGAACAGCAGTGTCTCGGTGGAGAAATATGCAGCAGAAAAATGTAACTGGGACTCTTCTTGAGATGTCCCTCAGGGTAAGGTTTAAGGTTCTGTAAAGCGGAGAAAAGGACAGCAGCGCGCCGGTTCGATATTTTCCCCTGGCGCCCTCCCCTTACGCTCTCTCCCCCCTCCCCGCGGAAAAACCTTTCTTTCTCCCCCCTTCTCGCCTTAGCTTGAGTGAAGACCGCGCTTATGCATTTGCCTCAAAACTCTTTTTAAAAGATTCCACTTCACCCCCCCGGACTGGCTGTTTGTTTAAGGGGGCACCGATTATGATTGGTCGTAGACAGGCGAAAGGCTCGCTTAAACAGTGTAGAAACACTTGAACCGCAGTTTTTCGCGAGCGCGTACAGTTTTCCACGTTTCCTTACCCAGAAAACTATGGTTTTCAGTTCAAGTCGGAGAGAGAGGGGGGCGGGGAACGTAACGTACCGATAACGAGTTAAGAGGTTACAGCGCGCGGAAGGGGGGAGGAAGAGGAGCGGTAGCCGGAGTGGAAGGGGGAGAAGAAAAAGAGGAGCTGTGATTGCGTGGTGTGGTCTGGTCTGTTTTGCCCCGCGAAGGACTGATTTTTTTGCCATGCCCTACGGGTGACGGACGAGCAAGAACTACGCGCTTTGCGAGGTTTTCTCGATATCCCGGCTCGGAAAATACCTCGCCCGCAACGTGTCAGTTTTGTACCGTGTTGACTGAGAAGTGCCTACGGGGTCGAGCCCAGCTGTGAACCGCAGAAAAAAAAAGAACTGCCCTTTCGCTTACCCAAATAGCACAAAAGTGTTGGAAGAAGTTCGGTTTTTGAGTTGGAGTGAAGTAGACGCAACGTGTCAGCCAAGAAGAGACTTGCAGAAGTGAGTGTGTGTGTGTGCGCATCTATGAATGTGTGTTGTCTTTTTTTTGTCTTCGTCGTGCGTGTGTATGCGTGCGCGGTGTGGATTTTTTTTTGCTGGAGATACCCCCTCCCTCCCTCTCGCGTCTGCATGTGTGTGTGTGAGAGAGAGAGAGAGAGGACAGTGTACATACCCTGAGGACAACTTGTGTGCGAGTGGCAAAAGGGGGGAAAAATAGAAGGGGGGAAAGAAGGTAACGTTTTTCGATTCGAGGCACCAAGTCTTACAGGAGCGGTAAGGTCAGGCCCTTATGAACCGCAGTTCTGAGCCGGGGGCTTCGCTGAAACGTCCCCTCGGGCAATCAACCACGCGTTCGCCGACAACCGCAAAGAAAAGAGGCCGGGCAAAAATCCTCGAGCCGGTAAGTGCTTTTTTTCTTTCTTTCCCCCCACGCTGATTCACTGCCTGTTGTTTTTCAACGTCAGGACGTTCTTTATTTTTCTTTTTTTTTTCCCTCTCTTTTCAACGTCACATAAACTAAGTGACATTAACGTTAGGCCTAACCCAACGAGCTTGGTGGTTTGCGGTAAACGACTCGTGCCGTATGTACACGCTTGTGACTGGTGTGTCTCTCTGTGTGTATGCATTTGTCCGTTTGTGTACGTGATGCGAGCGAAGCACCGATGGGGGAGGGGGCGCTGCGGCCCACGCTGTTAGTTGCAAACTCACCCTTGACGTCACAACTTTTCTCTGTACGGAAAATATAACACGAGCAACACCGTGTTAAAGAAATTCATTTTACAAGAATTACGTTGCTAGTAATAGTGTTCAATTTGTCAGGAAGTACATTTTAAAATTCGGGCTACCGCTTGAAAGAGATGCAAAATATAATCATATTTTCCAAGGATATTTTTTCGCCGGACAATAAAATGTACAAGGGCTGTGTGAGCATGTACGAAAATTCTTTATAATTGTTAACTACTTTATCTTCGATGAATTATTACGTAAATATAATTACCCTGCTCTCTTTATTCAGTTATTTTATACATGTATTAAGTATGAATACAAAATGACAATGCTTTTACTAATTCTGATTTTCTTCTCTTCCAGGTATATTGTCTGAATGAAATGCACTGCTAATAGCATATGACTTCCAATTAAGTGCAAGGGCAAGAAAGTTGGACAACAATACCGTTGCTGAAATAAATCCATTCTGAAGAAAGCATCTCAGGATTTGTTGAATATCTAATGAAATGAAAAACACTAGTGTTACTGTGACGATCTCCACTAAAGTTTATTGTGTGTACTTAACAATCTTGTGTGCAGTGTTAAATTTGTGACGTCAGAAGTAAAACCGCATACGTGAAAATTAGCTCAAAATCAAGCAGACAGGTTATGTCAAGCTGTGTTCCAGAGTGCATATGTGTTTGTGAATCTTTGCAGTCGACACAGAAGAAATTATACTTTGTGAGCACAACTGGAAGAAACAAGAAACTGAAAATATCTCACAGACGTGTTACGCCAAAGTTAGTTAATTGCGAGTTGAAAATCACACGCCCGCACTTATATTGTAGCAACAATGGATGTACCCATAGTGTTCGCTGCTCAAAGAACTTGTAGAATAGTTCACCCCAGTCTACGATGAAGTGAAATAGTTCGTGCACGTAGGACATTAAGGTGGTGAGGAACAGGAGTGTTTCGAAAGGAATTTTGGTTTTGTGTGTAATATCGAAGCAACGGCTGATACGTCATAACTAAAGATAAAGGTGGACAGACAGACAAAAATATAATCACCACTGGCTATTATTTGTGACATGGCCCAGTTCAGCTTTGGCGGAGTTCCTTCTGCTCAGGTAAGATTTTCTGACTTCATTTGTGCTGTAGTTATTTAGCTGTTACATTACTGTGGTCCGTCTTACATTCACACATAACGCTAACACAGAAAAAACGATTTGTCGTGTATTTGAAGTGCAATTTTACGTTCGTTAAAAATGAAATAGTGTAGGTTAGGTTTTTACAACGCGGGATTATACAGATATATGTTAATGCCTAAATCGCCACATTAGCGATATACTCTGTACTGATTACCCCTAATAGTGACATTATTCTTTACTATTACTCATCGTGGCCCAGTGGATTGGACCAGAAGGGTTTCGGCAAGCCGCAAAAGTGTAGGAAGGCAAGAGCATGCGCAGTTGTGTGCGGCGTTACCTTTCTCAGCTATACTCTTGTGAAGTACGACGGGGTATTTGCGAGCTGTTACGTCACGTGTTTAGAATACAAGTAAATAACGCACTGCCTTTTTGTCTTTCAAGACAGAAGCAGTATTTCAATATTTCACTATTCTGCCCGATGATGTGCTGATAGATCGGGCTAATGCTCGTTAGTCAATCGCGAACGTATTAGGTCTATGCCGTTAGCTAAACGTACGGGTTAGCCTTCACCCACTAGTTTCTGCGATGCAGCTTTATTGTTGATATTATTCGACTACACGCGGTTTTACCATTAAGCTAACCCCGGCGATGAAACGACGACGAAAGCATTGTTGGGGTTCGAACCACGAAACCGGTGATTTCACGCTTTACATGTTGGGAATATCATTGGAATATTGTCGTCTCAGATCGATTATGCGTTAGGTTTCTCGTATTTTTTTTTTCATCCTACTCATTTCAACACATAACTATCTATCACTTCATATAGCCTATCTATGTAGTTCAATTTAGTGTAAAAATAGTTCGGCCTATGGACATAATAGAATTTGAATCTACAACAGAATGTACCAAATTACAAAGAAGCGCCTAGTAATGCAATGACAATTATGGCAACTTATTCTAATCGTGTTGAAATTAATTAACACTAAACATAATGCCTAAACGCGAGTAGTAAGAAATTTGCCCGCTACGAATAATGAAACATTCTGCTTTTTCATTTGTTGACTAAATTCTACATACTAGAAAACCAACATTTACGGAACAAAGAAAAACGTCCACTAACAAAATAAAAAATTAAAATACGCACCATTGCTACAAGTCTCGAAAGCATATATTTTTCGTTACAGAAATAGCAGGCAGAATTTGTGAATTCTATCTGATTTGCGATTGGAAAAAACCTTCAGTAATTGAACCTTACATGTCTAGAAGATAACTAATCAAATGTGAAACCTAGGTCTGTAGCATCAGATTAGACTAAGTTTAATTCAACTGAAATAAATATTCACGTATTCGTAGCTATAGAGTCGTATCAGATATTCACATTTATTCGAGGAAGCAAAAAAATTCAGGTTTCGCTAACTTATTTAGTAAATTATTCCCGAGAGTACACAAAATTTGTGCCTATTTCGTTTAGGTTAAGTTACATTTGATGTAGGTTAGTTTGGGCATGATATTTGGTAAGTCTCGCTCGGTCTCCCTCGTAAATTTTATGTTTCGTGTGAGGTGCAGTATAATTGTGAATGCTAATAATTCTTATTGTGTTGAGGAAAGTTACATGTACACTTACCAGAGTTGTCTCTCAGTCCCAAAAACCGATTTCCACTTTATCATAAGTTACGTAGATTCGTTTTCCGTTCATCAACTCTTTCCTTTGTAAGAAATGTCCAATTTGCTCACAGATCTTAATCGTTTGCGGAGCTTTTCAAACTGGCTGCGACCTCATGCAACCCAGTTTGAATTTGCTGCACATTTTCCGCAGATATGTGTGGTTCGCTAAAGGCGCAGTAGACTGTGTATTTAGTGATGGATTGTTATATGCATGTGTCTTCAACATTGCTCTTACCACTTACATATAATGCACAGAAAACTCCCTTCGTGTCAGCACGTTTTTATTGGTTTACACGTTATTGACGAAATAAAGAGTGTGTGCTGTCAAGAAAATGGAATGATATTGTGGTAACATTTGTATGCATACCCTGAAGACTTTTGAAATTCCTTAGTATTGCTATTCATTTTTCTTAACATTCACAAAACTAAGAAATTGATATTAACAATTGTGTAATAATGAAACCCTAATTTTATGGAAACTTTATATCCAATAAGAACGATATGATTTTACAATGAAATAAAATAAGAACTATTTCAGATACAACCAAACTTTTTATATTATTTTGAAGCATAGTTTATTACATTATGTTTTGAATAACACATCATTTCAGTGTCCACCTCGACTTCGTGCACACGAGTGAATTCTATGAACCCAATTTTCGATGACTTTGTGCAATAACTCGGGCCTAATGTCACGAATGCAGCGTTCGATGTTCAATCTTAATGCATCAAGGATTCGTGGTCTGTTTGCATAGACTATAGATTTCAAATAACCCCACAAAAAGCAATCTAAAGGAGTTAAATCACAACTTCTTGGAGGCCAACTAACAGTTGCATTTCTTGAAATTATCCTTTCACCAAACTGTTCTTGCAATACGTCGATAGTGGCATTAGCAGTGTGATATGTGGCACCGTCTTGTTAGAACCACATGTCCTCCAAATCAAATTCATTTAAATTTGGCCATAAAAAATCTGTTCAATCGGTACTGCTCACCAGTCACTGTAACTGCATCTCCTACCTCGTTTTGGAAAAAAAAATGGTCCGATGATGTCACTATGCCATAAACCACACCATACAGTGACCTTTTGTGGATGCCATGGCTTCTCGTGAATCTCTTGTGGTTTGTTTTCACAACAAAAACGACAATTTTGTTTCTTAGCATATCCACTTAACCAGAAATGAGCTTCATCTGAGAAGATAATTTTTTGCCCAAAATTATGTGATGTTTCAAGTTCAATAGAACGTCTAATTTCATAATTTTTTTTTGGATAATAACCAAACGTTCTTGAAGCGTGTATTTAGCCATGATGAATTGCCACAGTATACTAAACACAAATGACAACTAGTGACAGTTATAACAATGAAGCATAGTTGCCAGTTCATTTCAAAATCATATCATTCTTATTCGAAAACTCTTTAGTATAAGTATTGTTGCTGACAGTATAAAACTACAACAATAACATTTTAAAAGTAAGTTACCTCAAAGAATTTTCGCTTTGTTTACTAATTTCATTAAATAGAAACGTCTCCCTCCTGATTATCTTGAACAAAAAGTTGTCTAAAGTTTTAATATGTATATTTCTCAGTACAATTCTGAGAGTGGATATTGGGCGGGAAAGGGATCTTTGCCTACCCTCAGGATCTTTTGCGGGGGATGCTTAACCCCCTCGATGACTACGCTGCGGTGGGTTTAGTAACCAATTCTTGAATTCGCACATAATTTGTATCAATTAATAAGTCCTCAAATAATATAACTGCTAATACCATTTAATTACCATGTACGGAATGACCATCTTGTTGAAGGAGGTCTGAAACCGAGACCTGTGAATGCGAGGCCCTAATGATAATAATCATCTCTGTGTGCAGCTTGAGCACAGACATTTCAGTTTTGAATGGTGGGGCAAGATTGTTTTTTGCGGAAGTTTTTATCTCAAATTCTTCCGATATTTCTTCCGAGTACTGTTCTAAAATAATTTTGTTAGTGGTTACCAGAAAGAAAGATGTGATTGCGTTACTAAGGCCGGCTCGGGAGCCGTTGATATCTCAGTTATTTATATTAGGCTGATTATAATTATTAACATAAAATATACCCGATTACATAACGTGCTCTTAACATACAAGACTCTGGCACAGAGGCAGATCGGCATAAACAATACTTTATATATGTAAATATACATAAAATGTATCCTTCTACGTGAATTTTGTAGGGGTGGAAAGTGACTTGGAATGGACCTTACTATGAGGGGTGCGATGTTGTTATATAATCGGTAAAGAACCCAGTGATTTATATATTTATTTACAAAAATATCCAGTATTATTATTATTATTTATATTTCTGTGTGAAGTAATATTGCACAGGCACTTTAAATTTTGCATGTTTTTTTTGTTTTTTTTTAACTAGGGCCCGGGACTATGTTATAACATGTTTTTTATTTGGCAACTTATCGAATACTGTGGTGAGATCTTTACGTATCTGATGAAAATCAGCCTGAACCTGATGAAGCATATTTTTTGATATTTTATCAATTTAGCGTTTTTACAATAAAGTTTCTCGTAATAAGACATATTTCTGTATAATTTTGTAATTGTTTAGCACATAATCGGTTATTTTATAATTTATTCTTCCTACCTTTAGAGCAACGGATAGTTTATATTATCGATCGCAGGATAAGGTAATTATGGGGAAAGAAATTAAAAGAAGATGCTGAGTTTTCTTACCAACTAGTACAGAACGATACTCCCCCCTTTTTTATCACGACAATTGATAGCCGTGTGAAAATTATTGAGAAAAAATGTTATCATTGTTGTGCGGGCATGAGAATCGTCGTAAACAAGTTTAGAAGTTTCAATAGTTCTCATTTCTTCACCTTTTTTTCGCTTCTGACAACAATCGGTGAAAACGTAAAAATAACATTCGGTACATTACTGCCCCTACTCTATCGGCAATCGAGAATGGCACAAAATCACTCGTCGTTTGAGGCACGTATGACTGTGTATACTCTATCCCGGTTATCTCTGAAGTAGGCGAACGAATACAAGTCTGCGCAAGTAGTGACACGAGACGGCTCCACAACACAAGTTTCCATATGACATAATAGTAAATTAAACTTAGGTTGATTTAGTTGTTGTTTTAAAGTTCACTTTATGCACAGTAAGGCTAATCCGGACTGGACGTAGAGTTTAAAGTGGGATACGATTCACTATGTGCCTCCACCGGGTATCGAACTCCTTTGAATGAAACTTAGGAAAATTGCAGTGAACCTCGCGATATTTTTAGTATATTCCCACTTTGGTTAAAGGAATTCTGACTTCATTTAATACCCTACCTCCACTCTATAGGCCATCTTCCCTGGAAGATATTGACTTCCCGTATAATGAGAAATTCGAAACTACTGTTGTGCATGCTTTTGGCTTTACTGGGAATATTTCTGACATATTTTTCAATTTTTGTGACGTAATTTCATACATATTTTACAGTTTTATATGACATAAAGTCCCGGGCCCTATTTATAACTATTCTGACCAGCTTTTTGTACACATTACAAATATAATCTTATATTTATCAAATGTTTTAGAAGCAAACTCTGTTTAAGCGAAATGCAGATAATACAAAAAGCAGTGATTGCATCTGATGTAATCATGATATACAGAAGTAAATTCATAACTCATTTATATTGACGATTAACTAGAAAGAAAATTACCTTTGACTGTTTAGATTCCAATGTCTTTTAATAGTAGTTTAAAAAAATAGTTATATTTCACTGAGGCTAATCTGTACTCGATTATACTTTAGACATGTCTATAAGCACCCACAATGAAGAAGCAGATATATCACTTTATTGTAATAAGTACTACAGAAACTTTCTTTCATATCTTTTGTGAAAATTGAGAGCACTACAAGGGGTGCTGACTTGAATATATGTAGTGCACAAGGACTTGTTGAGCGTGGTAGGGAAATATCTTGCCTTACAATATTATTATTAATATGTAATTTTTATCAGAAAATTTGGTGTGGGGCCCAAGCCCACCCGCTGAAAGCGCCACTTCCTTAATATCACGCTGGGATTTCAAAGATACGGGAGTTATGACAATTTATTTGGAGGGCAAGACAGTGTTTTGTCAGGAACGCCTTTTTGTTATTATTATGGAGATAATGGAGAAGGAAGTAATAATTATGTTTTGGTAATATGAAATATTTGTAGCAATTTGTAGCTCTTGTGTACATGAGCAAGGTAATGTTGAAGGAGATAGTATAATTATTTTTAATTATCCAACAAATAAGTAACAGTTTCTTATTTATTATATTTTTAACTTTGATGAAGTAATTGAGTCGAACAGCTATGCTTGGCGTATGGGTATACTGAGGCAAACTTCTCATATTTATTCTATTAGAATTTGAAGTATTTATTCATGGGTGAAGTTGTGCTTTGCCGCTAAAACAGGAAAATTAATACAAACGCAAGAAGAGGACATGTAAAAACTAATTCTAATAGTAACGCTAGTGTTTATTTGCATCTCCTCTCTTCATTGGCTGTTATTTCAAATTGGATAAAAGTTTAAGAAATAATATTTTGATAGGCGGTAACATAAATAAAAATCAGGTAATTAGTATCCTGGCAGAAAAGAAATGAGTTAATTGGAAGAATTAATCCAAGAAATAAATTATTGCATGAGTTTCAGACGTTACAAAAGATGGGATATTTAAAAATTCGACAGGTCAGTTGCAAGAAAGGATAACTATAAATTTTAATATATTAAAGATATGAAATGTGAAAAAATTAAGAAAATAGCTTTCCCTGGATATTCACTCATCTGGTGTATCCAGTAGAAGTGTCTCCCTAAGGGTATAATAATAATAATAATAATAATAATAATAATAATAATAATAATTTATTGTTCCTCAGCGCTAATAATAAATTGTCAATAGAATAATTATTTATTATTGTTAGTTTCTAATAATGAAAATTTAATTGCTTATTATTTCTACTATTCACTTTAATTTTATTTGATTTTTGCTATTTAGCGTCGTTTTTCTGCCACTTTTGGCTAATTGCGACGCTGAGGTTGAGTGATGTTATGATGAAGGGACACTCACGACGAACACCCATGACCAAGCCGGTATTCGAACCCTGGCGTCGAACCTCACTGTGAGGGTTCCCACACACCTGGAAAACCTGGAGTCCCTAGAAATCTCGGGGAATTTGAAAAATATTAAAATCTCAGGAAAGATCTTCTAATTGATCAACGAAGTCCCAGTGAAGTACATCTAAGGGACTAGAATATGTTGATAATAATACTAATTACAACTAATAACTACATTAATCTACTTTCCACAAGCTACTTTGAAGATTCAAGCTTTAGATATAAGTATGTTTATTTTTTGCATTACATGTTCATATATATTGTCAATTAGTAAACTTTTGTTTGTCAAAAGTGTGACTGTATTTTGGTTTTATATATTATGTACTGTAATACGGTTTGAAAACATGGTATTTAACTCTCACAGAAAAACCTTAGTCCTTAATTATATGCACAGATATGCCATTTTATTCTTTAATTAGTTTTGTTCTTGCTATCAGAAAGTGTATTGATATATTTTTTTTACCAATATCGATATAATACTGATATAACATTTGCTGATACCGATCCTCGATATCCTACTGATCCAATATAAAGTTGTAGATATTTCTTGAAGAACATGAATGGTTAATTCAACTCATGTAACCAAATGACTCCAATTTCCCTTTGAAAAACAAACTGCGCATTTTAACATTTGCTTTACAAAACCATGACATGAATTGTGGTTTTATTCATAAAAATAATAACAAAAGGCATAATATTGCACTAAATTTATAAATATATCACGACCGGCAAAATTATCGGTATGATTACCTATACACTGATATGCTTACACAAACGTCTCTAATAATAATAATAATAAAAGGCAGGGATGATATGGCTATGAGAGGAAATGGAGTAGGCTATTGTATAATCAATTTAAGTAATTTGGAAAAAAAAATAGAATTCTGTGAAACTCGGGAAATTACATTTAAAGTTCATGTGGAGCTAACTACTCCCCCCCCTTTTGCCCCTACAAAACGTTTTGGCGACGGCCATCACAATCTCTTGATTGTTCCCCGAAGCTGACACCATTATAAGAAGATGAAAAGAAAATTTGCTCACCGGATCATATTACAAGTTTCTAGCTCCTTACCCTCAGATGTCCGGCGCTATATTTCCAGATCTAGCCTCATTGGCTGGAGCTCTGTTCTTAGTACTGTTACTAACAATGTTAATATTTTTCTATTGTGGATTATGAAATGGTGTGGAGACAGACGACGCCACGGATCCCGGGTTCGAATTCTGGCCTGGGTATGGGTGTTCTTTGTGAATGTCCCTTCATCAATTTCATATCATAACTCATCCTCATAGCGGCGATTAGGCAAAAGTGTCAGAAAAAGGCGACGTAAAATAACCTAATCAATCAATCATTATACACTGTAAAAAAAAATACACTTCTTGTACACTTTTGGTACACTTTCTTGCATATAATATGCACAAGATGTGTACTGAAGGTGTTGCAAAAGTGTACTTAAAGTGTTCTAGATGTGTGCGACGCGAAATGACGAAATTTTGTACACTTGTTGCTCACTTTGGGGACACATTCAAAGTTGTGTGCACTTCTTCAACGCTTTCTGTACACTTTTGTTTAAAGTAAGTGTACACTTCTGGTACACTTTTGTAGCACATGATTTCATTTTGTGTTGATGGTCATATCGATTGTTATTTTATACTTTTTTGACAAATGAATATGTTATGAACATAAATCAATTTCATTATATAAAGCAGTAACACACTTGAAAGCAAGCAACATTAAACAATAACAAAATATAACTATTTTTTTCCTGGAACACATGGAAATCGCATTGCATCATGAAACTATCAATACTTTTTTGTTTAATGTACCAATTTGATAATTGGATAAATCTCATTAAAATTGAAGAAGGATAAAGTTGAATGTTCCGAGGAAATTAATAGATTTTCTTAAATCGAACTATTCATCTTTAAAGCACACCAAAACAGATCGTTAACTTCGGGGGGCTGGTTGTTCCTACACCGGCCGCTAGATGGTTCTGTCAAAATGTGTACAAGAAACATAAGTTTTTGTACAACAAATAATGATACGTTCGATTGTAATCATAGTGAAAAATTGTGCTTTAACACTCTTCGAAAAATATGTGAACATCTAAGATACAAATTAAAGAAGAAAATGTACTGCAGTGAATAAAAGTGAATCTCCCATGAGCAACCTTTTTGATTCTGGACTATATAAGTAGAAGGTACGTGTGTCGCAGAAAAACAAACACGCATCTCACAAAATTTAAGGTTCACAGTTGAAAGTTGTTGCTTTTTCCTCTTTCAATTGTCAAGTTAAATGTGAGTGAACTGTATTTTTATTCTAGAAACTAAGTATGAGTACTGAATTGCGATATATCTCATGTGTGCAAGAAGTGTCGCTCAAGTATTTTCACAAGTGTTCCAAATGTGTAAAGTGTACCAGAAGTGATCAAAAGTAGTTTCTGCAGCACACTTCTTACACACTTTTGGGATACCTTTATATTGGAAGTACTTCTTGCACACTTCCTGTACACTTCTTTTGCTGCACTTTTTGTACACTTCCTGTACTCTTTTTAGCACTTCGTGTACACTATTGAAGCACTTCCTGTACACTTCTTGTGCACATTTAATGTGTACAAGAAGTGATCAAAAGTAGTTTCTAGGAAGTGTTGCAAAAGTGTGCAGAAAGCGTATTTTTTTTTACAGTGTAGTGGACAATGCATGGATATGGTAGGAAAAGAGAAATAACTTTTTGAATCACCACAGGTCGCTAGAGCTCGAATTTCATTTAGGTCCAGTCCCGATTAGCCTTACTGTGCATAAAGTGGACTTAAAATGTAAACTCAATCAATGAAGCTTACAAGTCTATATATGAGCTAAGTTTTGTAGTTCGTTTAATTCAAATAAGAGCAAGTTGATTGATTGAAATTGGTACGCACTAAAGTTGATTGATTGAAATTGGTACGCACTAAAGTTGATTGATTGAAATTAGTAAGCACTGAAGTTGATTGAAATTGGTAAGCACTGAAGTTGATTGAAATTGGTAATCACTGAAGTTGATTGAAATTGGTACGCACTGAAGTTGATTGATTGAAATTGGTACGCACTAAAGTTGATTGATTGAAATTGGTACGCACTAAAGTTGATTGATTGAAATTGGTAATCACTGAAGTTGATTGAAATTCGTACGCACTGAAGTTGATTGATTGAAATTGGTACGCACTAAAGTTGATTGATTGAAATCGGTACGCACTACCATAAGAACCCAAAACGTGTCAACTGACACATGTATGTTGACTCCAATAACACATTAACATGCATAAACTGCACATGATGCCCTTTTTGGTGCATCAAAATACACACAAATGCATAAAAGGGCACTTTTATCAACTGGTGTTCCGTGTGATGCATTAAGAATGGATCAGTCTATCAGACATGATTCATGAAACGTAAAGAGTTTCAAAAAAGTCAAAAGTACTGACAGTGACAATTAATGCACAAAAAAAATGCATAAACCTTGATTTAATGCATTTCGAGTTCTCTGTGTAGCATAGCGTGTAAGAGTGTTCTTTTTTCATTATTCTTCTTTCATTTCGATTTGTCTTTCATTTGTTGCGATTAAACTAAACAAATAGGAAAACGTTAAATGGAAAGTATCAATCGGTGTTCCCAGCCTAATTTACAATGATTTTTTTTTTAAAAAAAATTACAATACCGAACTTTATTACAGATTGGTCATTTCACAGTCTACACATATAATATTTTCATGTGGAGCCATGACTAGAGTTCTCGCCACGAAAACAGTCTAGTCAAGGTCACGCCACCCACCAACAGTGTTGCCAATGAGCAACAATTTCAACAGACAAAAGCAACCGCATACGTACAAGGCGCGAAGTGTCGACCGATCAGCTTAGAAGCGTGGCAACCCTGGAGGGCCAGGAGTGTGGAGGAGGCAAGGGGAAGATCCGACCTTGACTGGACTGTTTTCGTGGCGAGAGCTTTTTTTTTTTAGTTTCAAGATTTGTTTCCATTGTCTTTTATACTCATCCTTCGTGGTCGAGCACGTTAAGATGTAGACAGGTTCGAGTCCCGGTGAGTGCATGATGCTTCTTTGTAAGAGCCATCCAATCAGCGATTATCGTCACATTTAGCTAAAACCATTGCAATTGCTGTTCGGAGGTAGCGCTAAATTCAGATAGTGTTTTGTTATTAATTTGCTTCCCCGTTTGGGTAAATTACGAGATATCTTAACCCTTTTTTTGCCCAAAGGGCAAATTATGTGATCTTGTCATCTGTGTAGTACCAAAACGGTACGTTTCCGTACAAGGGTTCCTTATCAAAACTTGATCTACTAAATCTCCTCTACAACCCCTAGAAGTGTGTAATAGGAATTCTGAATCACCCTGTATAGTGAAAGACACTGTTTTCTATACCGTACCCTTTTATAAGCCGACCTCCGTTGCGGAGTGCTTAGTACAGCGCGCTACGACGTCACAGGTTCGAATCCTGGCCTTGATGCTTGAGAGTGTCTCTTTCATCATGTGATCACTCGTCCTCATCTTCGCGATTAGCCAAAAGTGGCAGAAAAGCGGGGTAAACTAAACCAAATCGATCAATCGATGTACCCCTTTGAAAGTCACGAGTTTTAGCGTTGGCAAATGTTAACCCTTTCTGCGTCACACTTTTATGTAGTACACAGTGGGGTGTACAAATACGGTTGGGTAAATTACCCATGACTGTTTTCGTTAATTTTCTCTACAGGAGTTGTCCGCAGCCACCAACTTATATGGGGCTTGTGGGGCTCGAGCTCATCCCAATAATTTTCCTGTTATATTTTGTTTCAGAAAATTTCCCCGCGGTTAAGAAAACAAAATGTTTCATCATTATACACTTCACAACTTAATTACTGACTTCTGACATAATGTGTTATAATAATTTGTTTCATCTCCAGTATGATACTTTTCAGTGTCCTGTATTATTTACACTATCCGTGGTAATGTCGTTATTTGAAAAGTAAGAAAGGAAAGCAGGATGTGAAATCACTGCAGATTGGTGGAGGGGGGGGGGGAGCCAGCAGACAGACACACACACACACACACTATATATATATATATATATGCACGTATATATAATGTCATTAAATATGTGTCAATTACTAAATAATCAAATTATATCGACTGTCCTTCATTCAAAATGTAATTACAAATTGAAGATTTTAATGTACTACTGATGCTATGAACAATAATTTGCCTAAGGGGAGGGACAAGAATTAAGAGACATTTAGAAGATAATAGTTTTCTGTATAAAATCCACATATAAATGCTAATACGTGTTTTATTAATATATTTATATTCTTCGCGGTTGCTAACGAAAGGCGATGAGAAATGGAGAAGAAATAACAAGTCAGTCTTATTTGTGTGCTCTGGGGATTGCTGGGTTCAGTGTCCTTAGAGATGAAGCTCTTTGTTGACCGCTCTTTTTGTATGTTATCGATATTATTCCAGTCAAGTATATTCGAATCTCAAACTAATTGCTTATGTTTGTTGTTAAAACAAAAACTCTCCCCCCGGAAGAGTTTGGGGGGGGGGGATTTCGCACCCTCGAGGAAAGGCTTTATACCTCTCAAAATAAGCAGGCAAAAAGCACCGTAAAATGCAAGGTAGGCACTTAATTCATGAACATCGACAGATTTTTCATAATTTACCCGGATTACGCATCCAAGAAGCAGTTATCATCGAAATAGGCAATCATGACTATATAATAGGCAAAAACAGACACTATAAAATTCATGTATACCTTTCAGAAATTGTTTGAAAAGGGTTTTAACCGTAAAAGCCTATTTTCTACATGGACTCGTGGGGCCCGACCCACCCAATAATTTGTGGTGTTATTATTATTGATTGATTTGCCATTTTGGCTAATTTGCGAAGATGGGGATAAGTGATGACATGATGAAATTGATGAATGGATACTCATAAACATACATGCCCAGGCCAGGATTCGAACCCGGTACCCCTGACGTTTGTTATTATTATTACTGCTATTATATTTGTTATCCGCTACTACTTATCCAAATCGGTAAATAACATACTTAATAAAATAGGATGCATTATTGATGGACATTAATATCAGATATAGCAGATTTTTTGTGAAAAAGTGTTTGAGCCCGCTAAATGTCACCAGCTTGTATGGCATTTTGTTGCAATTCTTGAAAATCTCATTGCGTAAAACGAAGAAAATAAAGCTGGTGATGGACAAATTGGAGGGTAATGCTTACGTATTCCACACACCCCTAAAAAACGTTACGTCAAAAACTTCTTCACGCTTTTTATAAAATACCTTTTATTAATATGCTCTCTCGTATTCACTTTTCTCCATTGCATATCCGAAAACAAGAAAGGATCAGCATTATCACCTTATAAATGCATATTATTGTTCATTTACCGTGTCAATAGCGAGCCATTACCTTGGAAAAGTGTTTGAAATGTTGCATCGCTCATTCTTATACGCCGCTGCGCACTTAGGTTTGTGAAAAAACTAACACAGCAAGATGCCGATTCGTTATATTTATTTGCAAGTAACTTCTGAACGCAATTTTGAATGGAATGCACATTTTTTTTATTAATGCAATTTTACTTCCTAACTTTCTCCAATTTTGAAATTAACGCGTATTCCTGAATGTTTATCGACACATAAAAGCGAGCCTTCTTCCTGCAAAATACCTGAAGATTATGACATTTTGAGGTTTGCAAATCACATTGTTGCAAGGTCGATAATAATTTCCGCGTGCATGTACAGTCGCGAACAAAAGTCCGTTGCAAGCATACACGTGTTCTTGTTCCGTGTCATATTTTTTTCAGTATATTGTCGCAATCAAACACACTGAAATTCTGTACGGGATGAAAGGGTTAACCGTTTGAGAAGGTACCAAAAAGTCACCCTCACTTCCTCGTACACCAACGGCGAAAGAGACAGTAGGCGAATTGTCAACCACCATTTTAATTCGGTCTGTATTACACAATGTGTTGACAATGAATTGAAATAAAGACGTCAATAAGCAGACAACAATGCCTGCTTCGAACCAACATAGTGTCATTCCTTAAAACAACACAGGATGTAGAATAAAAAGGTAATTAAAATAGCGGTGGACAATTTGCCTACCATTACTTTTGCCGTTGACTGTACTACAGTGCGGTCCATGATTATTACCGTGTTAATTGTCCATGGCTGTTTTCATTAATTTTTCTCTTATATCCTATGTGTTCTTAAGCGATGGATTTTTATGTATGCTGGTGCAGAAGTTGTCAACAGCTTGTTTTGAGTTTTCATTTAATTCTTGAAGCTCTTATTGGCTCCAATAAAGTGCACGAACATGATGATGGACAATTTGCACGGTAATACTCATGGACCCCACTGTACATCCCGGTAACTGCAGTCTTGCAACGAGGATCTTGCGTCTGGATGGACACAACTATGTATAGGGCTGTGCGTTGAGGTGTGTTTTGTCCATCTATATGTAGGTGCTGAGTTCCCCTTTACAGCCTTGTAAGGGGCTTGTGGCGGACCAAATAGCCTAAGTGCTGCCACACACAGAATTTTAATTTTAATCATGAAATGCTGAAATGGTAAAAATGGTAGTTGAAAATTGCTTCGACTATTTACGAAAAAAATACAATTTTGGCCTGGTCGATAAGAATTTCCGTTCTTCTCATGTGTTTTACAAGCCAGTTAAAACCAATCCATTATTTGAAATATACTTACTGTTCTTGTTGCTTTGTATTTTCTTCTTCTCAACAATCTTTCTTTATTTATAATGTCAAGTTACCACCGCATTTTAGACGGCAAAATTGTAGCGTCTCTTTATTTACAAAACGTATGTATGAACGGTTCAGAACACAAGTGGCGTAAATCCACTTTTCATTAAAATCCAGTTACATGTATGACTTAGAACTGTGAAGTATCAACATTTCAGTCAAATACTTGCTCATAGAGGCACCACTTTGTGCTCCAACAGCTAAACATAGAACTAAGTTATTTAAATGTGCCTTCTTCTCAAAACTGTATTGAGTAGTGTTACCCCAGTTGTGCTCTGAGCCGTACATATATGTGTTATATACTTTTTAAAAAGTAGTTTTAATATATACATAGGGCCTGTATGAGTTCTCGCCTTCAGGTCGAAAAAATCATTTGGATGACATTCCTTACAATAGGTACACCTAGAGATAGAGGGAATGACTGACTGGCTCAAAGCCTTTCGATGACGTAGTGTTAACGCTTTCGCCTTGTAATGAAGAGGTCCCGGGTTCGATCGCCTGTGGACATTTTTGTCAGTTGATTCATTCGGGGTTCTGAGTGCGTTCACATTCATTGAATTCCGCAACTGTCTTATTTGGTTAACATAATGATGAACATTGTATAAGGGATACCTTCACTACGATATGCTCCAAAGATTTTTCAAAGTAATCTTGAGTTCAAATAGAAAAGTTTCGACGAATGTATTCATTTTCTTTTGCATTTCTGTAAAACAACACTTACGAACAAAATTAGTTTTCAAAATGGGTATAAAAAGCTTTCAAGATATTTATGTATGAATATGGACAAATTCTTATTGTTTTCTTAACAAGAAGAATGGAGGTATTTTTGAGACTGCCACAGTTCAATACAATTGGGATCCCTCTCGTATGCACACACATAAAATACGTCTTTTGCATAAGTGTACATACAAGTTCCATATTTTATAACACAATTTAAATTATGCTGCGTATATAAAACGATTTATTAAACAACTGTCCTAGTGTAATTATTGATTAAAATTCTTGTAAAAATAAAAATGTTCAACCGGCTTCCGTATCCTAGTGGTCAGTGCAACGCACTCCACAAAGCTAGAGTCCCAGACACAAAGTATGAGTATTACATTGTGTTTGTCCCTTTATCCATTTTTTATTCATTCTCATCGCCGCGACAATGCGAAAAGTAACAGTTATTGGCCGTTCCCGATTAAACAATTAATGATTTTTTAAACTCGCATAAGAAATTCAAATGCGAAAAATATATTGAAAAAGTATATCAAAAGTATTCAACGTGTACATGTTTGAGCTCGTCATGAACGTCTTTAGAATATTTCTTTCGGCTCAGTGTTATCCATTTTAATATGTTCAAAAGGTGTCGACGTTCATTTCTGAGAAGTGTACAAAAAAAGTTGATGCTGAGAATACAAGAGGTGTGCAGTTTTGCCTGCATGCATTGGTAAAGGAACAGAACATATTTACTGCTCTGTTTGCAGCTTGTCGGAGTCTTTGCCACGACCTACTTGTATTGCACTGCTGTGGCAAGCCTTCTCCACTGGGCGTGATTGACGCGTTGCACATAGATGTCGCCACCTTACGGTCAGAGATTATTTCTCTCTCTCTCTCTGTCACACAAGCACACATTCCTCATTCTTAACTCCTGCTAAACGACGATTGGATAAAGTGACATTTATATTGCACGTAACATCGAAAGCGAACCAAAAGCTGTAGACAAAAATGAACGAAATGGAGAAAACGAATTAACAATTAAATGACAATGTTGGACTGGCATTTTTGGTACTTCTTTTAAAAAATCCATTCTGGTTTGACGTTAAATGACAATTTCCTCATTCCCTAACAACAAAGGTAAATTGTCTTCACTGCCAAGGATGACTTTTACCTCCACGTAACATATCGCAAATATTTCTCACGTGTAAACTTGTTCATGAATTTTCGTGCTTTCAAACGACCTAAGTACCATCGCGGACATTTCGACTAACCATTGTGACTTACATCTAACATATTATCAAGTAATAATTTATCAATATTATATGAGTTTGCTATTTTTATATTACCTAAATAGGAGTAAAATGTATGTATTTAATGTTCACCAATAAACGTTTGTGCAAGAGATTGAAGAACTGCTTCCGGAAGTTTCTAGAGTTCTAATATATACTCAAGCAATGAAAATGTTAGTTCCATAAGAACAGCTAACTTTCTTGTATAGCGAGACTTCTAGACTAAAAATGTAAAATAAAAATTCCGTAGTGAAACAAAAAATACTCGGGCAAGAGATTATTAGTGTGAGAAAATGAATGGTTTATTATGAAGTAAATTATCTAAAGGTTTTCCTTTTGTAATAGTAATATTACAATTATTACTAGTAATAGCAATAATAATAATATGCATTTATCTGGCCCAAAAAGAGAGTGGACAGTTTACGAGCTCCAGTTAAGAAGATATGAATATTTGAGATTGACCTTTTTTTCTTATTATATGATTAAATTGACATATTCCTATTTACCTTCTGTTTTATGGCCCACATCGCCTTTACTGTAGTTTCCGGCCAAGCTTGCTGTTGGTAGTATTATTGCTCTGTCTTCTTTTCACTGTATTCCATTGGACACTGGATGAGAGGTGAGATCTGTGTTGTACGTATTTTGGCGATGCACCATTTCCTTCGTCCTCTGTAACCAACAAAAACCTAATTTTCCGGAAACAACACAACTATCAGTCATATTGTTTTCTCCTGTACGTCCTCCTAGACAGAAAAAAGGGCTTCTTTCTGTCGATAAAAGGTACAAGTCGCTACAGTATTCTCGATTTTAACAACTACCTTTGACTGTCTTTACGCATCGTAGCCAAAATAATAATAATAATGTGGTCGATTCAATTTATTTCTTCCATGTCCGTAGTTGAAGATTTGTAGTAATTCGAACTGGAAGTACTGAACTTAAACTGTGCTTATGAATTATTGAGAAACGAATTTCCAAATATGCTGCTACTGAATGTTAGATAAGGTCATAGACCTTGCACACATTCCTTGCCAGTACTGCGGTGAGATCGAAACATTGCTTGAAGTGCAGACGAACCTCGGGCTGTCGGGCAGTTTTAAGTTTTGTTGTCCGCATTATATACTGGCGACCAGGTTAATGTATCACTAGAATGTGAAATAATGAAACAACAGAGTCGCAATATGGAGATTTTAAACACCTGAACAAGAACAATCTCTACATTAGGATGTTCAACATAGCGTATGGAAAAGCGAATGTGGAAGCCACTAACGCCATCAAACGGTTGGAAGGCAACTTTAAGTTACAAAACCATGGACAAATAACATATTTTTACGATTAGTCTCCGGCCAACATGAAACTTACAATGTGATTCACTAAATTTCATCAAATTACATCGTGTTTAGGTATAGGCTATTCTAACATATTGAAACAAAACATCTTACTGCTCGGTTTAAACATCGGCTAATAGTTTTTATTTCATTTTTATGTAATAAGTACCCGTCAAAATATTAAATTTATCTGATGCCATCAGAAAATGCTCATCGGGTCTTCAGTTTCTCACATTTTTTCCTACCTGCTTAGTGCAATACTAGCGCATAGACTTCGTGTTCCTTTCGTGGACAAATTCACCTTTAACCGTCGTTACGTCATCATGAAGAAAGCAATCCATCTGCACAACTTCTATACTTCTAATATCCTTGGTCCAGACGTTGACTTTCTGAACTCAACCATCCAACGCCCTCTATCGTGTTAACACAAAACAAAAGAAAAGCGTACATAACTCCAGTCCGTATACTTATCACGAGTCGATGTTTAGTAAAATGCATACATTCGATTTGTTAATTGACAATGAGGTAACCGTTAACACTTCGTCAATACCAGAAGCAAGAAATGAAGGAAGTCAAAACATTATTTTTTCTCCTCAACATTACACGCTTGTTTCAGGTTGTAGTTCTGCCTAAGCAGTTATTTTTATTGTTTTTTTTTGTGTTCATAATCGACACGAGCTTTCCATAACGTATTTGCAACTGGACACCATAATTGGTTTCTAATCTATACAGAGCAGCCAATACAGTAACGCAGTTCTTTTGTAGTTTCAATTATCATTGCACAAACGTAGATAAAACCACAATTGGAAGCTGGTGATTATTGGCTGTCGTCTTGAGAAGCTGAAGTAAGTATTTTATAAAACATGACACATATGCACTTTTATTTTTATCTTAGCAAAGATAGAGAACTTTGATAGTTTATTTTATACAGTTGATAAACTTTTCTGCTGCAGTGCAAATGTTTTCAATAACTATTTTCTTTAGTGTAGAACTTAAAACGTTTCGCTATGTGGAGGATGCGATACGTTGCTGCGTTTAGGTGTAAGCAGGAAATTCATAATTACAATAACGTTACTGTTTTTGGAGTCTATAAATGCATAATATTAGCAGTATTATCAACAGTTTCTAAAAATAAAAAAATATCAGAACTATAAATATATCGTTCAATAAGTCAATCGTGTTTCAAAGAAAGTGAAAGATATTCACATGTATAATAGTACCTGAACTCTGCAACTTTGGCTAGAAATTGCAAAAATACGCGGTGTGAGCCAAAAAAAATAATGAAGAAGAAGAGAAGTTTCTTGATTTCAAATGTAAGTGAAACAGCTAACAATACACACCCAGACTGATAGTATAATACGATCTTTTTTTTTGTTATTTCTGAAACAAATAAACATTTATTTCAATTTTGTTAAAATGTGATCGAATATTGAAGATAACCTACATTGATTTTGATATGAGCACATCAGCACATAGGATATTTCTGCCCTTCACACAATACAGAGATAACCAGCCCCTAACTGGAACAAAACTGAGCACACAGCTTCCTAAATCAATTGCTAAAACGAATACTATCGTAGACTACCGACAAAAGCTAAAACTTTACTATCTGTGAGGATAAAATCTCATACCATAGTTAGAAGCTGAGGGGTATTCCCTAAGGACAAACACAGAACAACACAACCCCTGATTATCTTGGTTGCGGGTCAAGGCGCCAGAACCTCGTTGGCTTGCAAGAATTAGTTACTGGGATGTGCTACGTGGAAGCCAGGTTGATTTTTTGGTACATTCTGAAAAAAAGTGCACCTTATAACCATGTTTTCTCGTTTTACGTCGTTTTCTGCTACTTTTGGCTAATGGCGATGTTCTGAGTGAGTGATGATTGTATGCCTAGGTCGGGATTTGAATCCTTGGACTTCGATGACAAGATCGAAAATCGACATCGAGTCGGCCGCAAAGTCATCGAAGCGAGTTTATTATAAATACTGCATTATTATGGCCCCATATCTATGAGTTCCAACTTCCTATGTCAAAGCTTAGTTTTCAAATTTTGTGTTGGAATTACGTTTAAAAAAAGGTCAGAACGAATACGAAAACTCAGAACTGTAAGTCCAAAAGCAGCTTATAAAAAGGTTAGAAAATATTACACATAAACTTGACTTACAACAAAAATGCATCGATCAGATATTGATGATTTATGGCCGGTGCAAAATTTAACAATAGCTTCTCATCGTTTAACGTTCTTTGCGAAAGGCGGAAATTCCTTTTAATGTTTTTTGTCAGTTTGAATGCTGAGAGAAAGTTAATTCCGTAACATTACGATCGCGGAAAGATAATTCTGCAATAACAGCAGATATTTTATCCATCGCATTTCCCATGCACTATTCCTTCCTCTGCAAACATAGGTGTTACAGAAAAACAAGCGTGTAACCTACAAAACAAATTATAGAAAGTTGTTTAGACAAAAACACTTTTAGACATGGAACAGGCCAAGAAATGAACACCAAGCGTGTATAAAGTCATGAGTGGCATAAACAAGTGCGTTGATTGTGAGCTAGAAATATTAGCCGATTCTCGTGCCCTTTGTACAATTACGATTATCACTTTGTGCAGGTTTTGTAATGTTTTTTCGTACGTGTCTAGTGACTTAAGAAGATATTCTAAAATTAATGAAACTTTTTAAACCGTCATTCAAAAGAAAAACGAGTGAAAACAATATTTTGATTAATACATTTTACGGATTGTTGAATCAAAATGGTGCATATTACTAATAATGTTTTCAGAAATCCACTCTTTTGTGACTGGTACATCATATTGTTTTCTTGAAATATTGACGTTCATTTATTGAGAGCTATAATATTTTCAAATAACTGTGTTTTGTTAAATATTCGTATCTAAAACTACGTTAATAACTGGTTGGTAATATGTGATTTAAAATCTCACTTGTCAATGCGGTGAACTGCTTTGAGGAAGGAGTAACTATTAATTGAAATAGACCCTTTTAGAAACAGTACTAATGATCCATTTAGTCACGTTGTTCTTTGCAAAGAGAATTTACATTAAAAATGTGTTACGTGGAAGTTGCATCTAGAAGCCATTAGGGCCGATATATTTTTTTTAATAAATAATATTGCTTCATTTGAAACCTTGTTTCGACATTATACAAACAGCCGAAAAAAAAATTGCGTTTTATCTTTATGTATGTAACCACAGATTCATACGAGAAAAAAAAATTATGGTTAACCTTGTCGGTAACTATGAACAAAAGAAGTAGCTGTTACTAAATTTGGTAATTTTGATTAGATTATTGGTTAACTCTTAAACCAATAGGCACGACTAAAATAATTTGTTGTAGGTGAAAAATCATTTGTTTCTCGCTTAAACAAACCTTGGGTTATGAAAATCTGTTCTTTTGTGTGATTATTCCACTTCTTTCTCTGTCTAGTTGTCCCTAAGGCAGTGGATGATATTCAGCGAACAACTTCCCCCACAATTCATTGCGCGAAATCACGCCCGGCTGCCATATTTCGGGCAAACAGATAAGATCCTGTGTTGAAAACATGCCGGGTAAGTTTTGTGCGTATGATCTTTGCCTATGTGATTCAAGGTATGAATATCATGATCATATGAGGAATGTTTTCTATAAAATATCGCAAATTTCTCGTTGTAAGAAGGCTTCTCGTACACTTTCCTAACGCGCGCGAATCTGTCTGCCCGACTTCATGCTGTTTCTTCCCGAAGTGCACTGCGTGATGACGTCTAGTCGAACATCGCTCATTGAGATGAACAAAATAGCAATCACATTTGTATGTCCGAATAATTCGCACGAGGCAATTTTGTTTGGTGTGCTGTTATCAGACTCGTTTACCAAAGTCTCGTCTTGCCTCGGTTTTTAGAAGTTGCAAGTTGCAAAGAAGGAAAAAAATTAAGCCCTACGGTCCGTCAATGTAATTTATATCAAACATTTCACTGTTGTGAAGCGTTCATATGCAAGGTTAAGGCAATATAACCGGAAATGCATGTAACACTAACAATTACGATTATACGCGTCATGATTCTTATAATGCGTCGTCCTAATTAAAGTGTCATTAATGGTCGAGAGGGGGTAATTCATCATTTATCAGGTAAAAATAAAGAGAAAAATGAGGACGGGCTTTAACAGTACAAGAATACTTGAAATGCTCATGGAGGAATGGGAATAGTGGAATTGCCATGTCTTACCAAGCAGATAATAGCGTTAGTTTCTGCACGAGTACGACAATGATCTTGTGTAGTGTAATTGTTAACACCGAAACAGTTGTAAGTGACGACACACGTGCAAGATAGTTTGCATCCGTTATTATAGCATTTTTGGTCTCGTACAGCAAATTAAACCTGATGTGTAATGCTTGGAAATGCAGTCGCGCTGCTTTTGTATGTAAGTGGCTTATACAAGGATGATGATTAACGAGCCGGTCGCATGCGGTAGCATGTAATGTATAATTATGTGTGTTAGATAGGCACCCCTGATGTGTTCAGTCGGAGAGGGCTGGAGTTCATGAGAGACTAGTTACCAGCGATAAGGATCGCTTTCTTCGGCGTCTTTATTTGACGTCGCGTTCTTCTGCTCGTAGGTTCACCGCGACGATGATGGATGAACGGAAGACCCGGATTTGTTGACCTAAAAATTCTCAAATGGCCCATTCGAAAGGGAATGTTACAAACCAGAACTGCCCGTGACTGTACAAAGACGAATTTTGTGTGGTGTTGCGCTTAGCTATGTGGTTTATATTGTACTGTTGAAACTTGATACGAGACAGGTGTAACTCGAGACGAGACCCTGCCAAGTCTCGTCTCGACCCCCTCCCCCACACAAATTGCTCCAATTCTCGAATAATGTAAAGACTCTGAAGACAGCAAGCAGAGAGCGAGATAATGAACGCATACTATAATGAACTTGATGAAATGTTTTAATGCTAGTTATCTTTTATCACTTCAACGTTTCAACGTGAAGTTTTTAAATTTGCGATGAGTGCCTCGCTTGCCAATCTCACAATTACGCGGCCTACGTGTCCGTTGAGACACAAATTATTACTCATTTCGTCGGAAGCACTTCCAAGACTTGCAATCTATCATCACTGCATTATCTTTGATTCGCGTGAAATGCACGTCTGCAAATGATACATCTGATAAAGAAATTCTCTTATTTGCACATACTGGCTTCAACAGCAAGGTAAATGCCACGAAAACAAGAGAGCGTTCACATTATAACGTGTATCTGCTAATGTTCGCAACTTGCGGAAGCTAAACAGTTTGTAGTGTTGATATAACGTTGAAAATGGTTTTAACTTTGTCTGCCATTTATTGTATGATTAATATTACTATTATCGTTGATTATGTTATTAATAACCTCACATTTTAGCATTCGTTAAAAGAGAAATGCAAATATTTTGATTTTGCTAGACCTACCTGCCTGCATATTGACGAACTTTGATAGATTCCGTACGCCAGTATTTTCAGATTTCGCCGCAATGTCGCTACTTACGGTACAGTCAGCTTCTACCTATAACATCCCAAGAAAAGGGTGTCCACAATTTGTAGTTGATTTCTCAATACGTTGATCATGAATAGGCAAAAATCTCGGAAACTGTGCAAGTCAAGACTAATATATAGTCGTGTTTTGTATTTAAGAGTAATAAAAGGGGCAGCTGAAGGCGAGCCACATTTGCGGGGCATTCGGAACCCATCGAAACATGTGTTAATACATGAATCCCGTCGCCTACGAGTTGGCCAAAGCAGGAACACACATTATCGCACACACATACACATACGCGCGCATTTTAACTACACGTCATGCACATCTGGCATCCAGAAATAACAATTAAAAGCAATAACTGTTAACGTGACGAGTGCTCGTAATAACTCAAGCATGCTACGCAAATAAATCCCTCTTCGAGTATGAAATACCGCAGTCGGCGTTACGTATGGGGTTGAATTGGTGGGCAATGAATGAGGAGACTGCGTTTACCTCCCCCTTTTTTCCTACCAGGCGACAGGCTGCAAGTTCTGCAAGCTGCGACTGACGGGATAAATTGACACATGTGGGCGACTTTCGGTGTCCTCGAATCCGTGAGATTTCATGTGACACAAAAAATAAATTAAGACGGAAGTTATTATCGTTATCTAGACAAGTCACCCGCCCCCCTCTCCCTCGTGTGTTTGCCCTGCATGCGTCGCTTGGGGCCGTTACATTGCGCGAATGACTTGTCTGATTGATGTTAAAGGGTTATGACTTTCATTTCATATGTTCCACATTTTCGGGTAGGTTCGGAAAGTCTTTTTTCTCCCCGGACACAGGGGAGGCAACTACTCTGTAGCAGAAGTGACAAGCTTCAATTCTTGTATGTTCTTGACGCCGCGTATTCCTACATTTTAACGAACCGCAACGATGTATTGATGCAGAAACGTCAATGTGTTTTACATCAAAGTCAGTCGTGGGTCTGGTAGAATGTTAGAAACTCCTAGAGCGTGCGACATTTAGTAGAGAATGAGGAGTTTACGCACGTATAGTGAACGAGATAGAGAGGGATGACTTGAAGCTTATTTTGTTATTACGTCCACCGAGCTATTTTTCTATGTTTTATTAATGGTATCTACGTTATTACCTAACATACAACCAATATTTCTTGGCATATCTCCAAAATTTGGCAGCTGTACCAGGTTGCACTGTAAGGTGGTACATAATCCGATGTTCGACGGAAGCTGGGATTTCACATGATTGCTTCTGGATAGAATATATTTTTAACTACTCTGGGAACATGATACTCAGTTATGGGCGTAACTTTGGGTCTAATTTTGGAGAGGCAAAATCAAACTTCGAGCTTAACTTTGAGGGGGGTGGGGGCAGAATCGAAAAGTTTTCCATCCCATAGAAATAGCTTCCAGGATTATTTGCTAAATAATTGTGACATTTGCGAAATTGCAAATGTTACTCTTTATTACTTTGCAATCATGTCCAAGAATGCTAAAATAAGTGTAAATTTTTACCAGAGCCTAAAGGTTTGGGGCGCAAAGTGCAACTACCCTTGGCCCCGCCAAGTTACGCCTATATAATCAGTAGTACTGCACAAAGCACATAAACGAAAAGAAGTAAGTTGAAGAACTAGCATTTACGAAAGGTCCCAAAATATTGCTCTGTATACGTGTATACGTATATCCAAACGGTCGCAGATTATACTCAACCTCAAGGTTTCGAGTTCACTTTCAAATGGCAAGCGTCACATAATCATGCATTACTTATTTCTCAACCTAATATGCCACTAAACTTTCATAACAGAGTCCATATTAAAAGCAAAACACAATCCTTTACGCGAAACAGCTTTCTGTCTTCCAAGATATTATATACCGTACAGTCCACTTACATGCTTGACCGACCGCAGCGCCGCACGCGAAAGATTAGTGAAAACTTTAGGTTGAAGAGCGAGCGTTTATTTCCCCATAATACAGTACTTGAAACACATTTTACTACGCTTTATCTAGCTAATAATCTACTTAAGGATTCGATTGCAATTGCAATGTCAGGAGGAATTCATGACCGTGAACTCACTATTATATTTTTCTAATATTCGGGGGCATTTGAACAGAACTGAAATAAATGTGTACCTCATCAACTCGAAGAAAAAACACAGCCATGAAATTGAAACCAAGAACTCTTTAGCGCTTACTGATAAAATTGCACGAGGAATCGATTCTGAAGTGAGAAATTTTTGTAGCGTAGAGTTGGTCGGGCTTTCGAAAAGCGCAAACAGCAGTTTAAGAATCCAGCTCCTCTTTACATAACCATGATGCAAATTCGAGTTTTCTCAACGTTGTACGCTGTCTAGTAAGCCACGGATGTCCTGTTGCGAGTCTAACTCGTCGTTGGAGATAATCCCCATAGCCTATTGACCAATTGCGGATTAGCCAGTCCGCACTGCGAATTGGATTATGACCGACGATGGAGTTCTAATGGGATTTATTTTTTCCCGAAAGGTGGCACTGTGAGCTGTCGGACCGCGGTTGCCGCAATTTGCTAATTAGTGATTATCTCTGCGATCTTGTGGTTACTCTCCTTTCCACATGAGCAAGAATTTTTTTGCAGATCACGATAAGACACGAGAGACTGTGCAAGTACGTATATAAAATGAAACCAATCAAGAAACCATAGCTTGATTTCTATAGTTCGAAGTGCAAAAACGAGTTGAATTACAACATTCGCAGAAACAATAGTTAATCTTAATCTTAGCATGGGTACCTTGAAGAATATTCGTTGAGTTTTGTGGAGGGGAAGACGCAGCCAGGAGTGTTTAGTCACCCTTAAAATTAGATTATCTGCAACGCATCTACGAGCTATGATTGTGCATTGCGAGAGTTATGTCACAGTATACTTCCCCACTACATAGGAAGATAAGATTATGCAGTGGAGTTGTCTGGCCTTGTTAACTGAACAATTTCAAACATTGAAATATGGACGACATTCTGTCTCAGACATTTATCGATAGAATGGGACAGCTTGACGAAGAACGACACGTTCTCGTACTTTTCGGGACGCGTGGGACTCCGAGGACAATTCGGGGCCTTAGGATACCCCGTCCCGCTATATTTGCCACTGCCAGAATCATTCTTTGTACGTGTTGTCTCAAAATGCAAATTCACCACTAAATGCCGGAAGGTTTAACCCAGTGGTTCCAAAACTTTTGTCGTTTCACGACGCCCTTACTGTTCCAAGACAGGATGTAGGCCTTGCAACGCTCAGTTAGTGTGGTTAGGTTGCTTGCCTTAAGTTAAAAAATAAACTCGTGCTTCAGATTCAGAAACATTTTGTGTGTAAAAAGTACTAAAACCATGTGTAGATTAACAGAAGGTGTCATTTCAGTGATAATATTGGAACATTTCGCGGCGCCCACACTTTGGGAACTGGTTTAACCTATTTAGTACATTTCCCGCCATTCAGTGAACTATCGCCTACGGACTAGTGTTGCTAAATGTATATTTCGTGCAAACAAGTCCTTCGAAAGAGCAAGCAAATAGTGCCAATGAGTTTATTCTAGCCGTCAGCGGTCAAATTCTTTTCCGATCCCCTTGTGTCGGTTGTCTTTCCCTCTCACCCGCTTTGAAAATAACAACCAAGGTTTCAAATTCTCCTCGCAAAAGAAACGGCGAGCCCTGACTGGCGGAAGACGAGGCACGTGGTCTCCAGCGATCCCCTCAGTGTATGGAAGCAGTCTAGTGACAGCCGCCAAGGTCTGCCAGCAGATGATGCAACATGAGTGACGGAAACTTTTTCAAGTATAGAACGCGGAAGAGATCCCACGTTATTTGTACAAACAAACCAAATAATAAACGCGAGGTTTGAAAAAAATTGCAATATATTCCTTGTTAGTGGGGTTTCCTCGTATTTCCATCTTTTTTGTGGAATTTGCGGTCTTCAGACGGCTACAAAGTACACTAATTATCCGGATATAACAAAGAGTTGTAAATTACGTAAGAAGCATAAGTTTACTTAATAACCATTTTCAAAAAGTTAATGCGTATATGATCTGACAGCATGTAACCTAGCGTGTTTTTCGTCTCCTTGTGTGAGGTTGTACGTAATTACTACATGTGGTTCCGTAACATATCCTTATGTGGCTTCAACAGGTCCCTGTGACCGAGTGGTTAGCGTAACGTTCCGTTTATGGTGGAGACTCTGACAACGTTGTACGAACACGTAAAGCATAAAACATAATCTACGCAATACGCATAATAATGAACTACGGTGAGAGGATACCTACCTGGCTTAAGCGCTTAACTTCCTCCACAGTATCCGAAATACTATTTGGGAAAAAAAGTTCATATTGATCAAGGTGCGGTTTCGAATCATCTCACTAAGGCCGTAATACATGGAACTGGATTTCCAGTAGGAATGCCCTAGTTGACGCTGGACTGGCTACCTGGCTGGAAATGATGGCTGCCTGCTAGACTGGTTTTGACGACTAGACCAGACCGTATGCTGATTGCAACTGGCTTTCTCTTCTAGATTCTGTGGAACAGACAACCAGATCGAAAGTTTGGTCGTGTGAAGATAATCTGTGGTTGGTAAAAGGAAGTCTGATCGAACAGAAATGATGTGCATTCATGTTCAGATTAGCCGATAATGAAAATCCGGATTATTACCATTGTATTAAATTTTTGACGTATTTTTAACAAAATAATTTTTATGAATGAATCCTGCGAATCTCATGCATTGTTGAGTACACTTGGATTACCATATTTTCTTTCGAGACAATTTCTATCGTTCTTCCATCTGCTCTACGCAATGCCTTGTGGGAACAAAATAATACCGACAAGTACGATAACAAGTGTCGTGTGATCCAAAAACTAGCAGAAGAGTCAGTACCACACAACTAGTCCAAGTCCTACTGGAAAATCCAGTAGGAAACTAGCCTCGTGTGATTCAAGCATATGCACTTCCTGGATCCTGACGGACTATCGCCTGATATTTCCGTGTTACATATGAAAAGGTAAAGGTAAAGTGCTCCCCTGTGCATAGCACAACGCCATGAAGGCGTTACATATGAAGCAGGGGGGAAATAACCCATGCTTGTAAGCGACCAAGCCGAGACACCACGCAAATAGTTGCCGTCTCGCCTTTGGAAGCCACAATGTAGCCAGACCACGCCGAGTGAGAAGATTGCTGACATACGTTAATTCTCACCAACGCGGCCGACTCAGTTTGCAGAGACCAAAACACAACAAAATCCCACAGATCTCAGGGAAAGAATCAAGGGGCTCTTATGTAGAAACGTCGTGTACACTATATACATTTATTCACATTTATTTACACTGTTCGCTGCTCCTCTTTGAGTACGGCGCACATTTAGTTCTGCTCCGCTTTCCTGCGGCCAACTTACGGCACAACTACCGTCCGAAAACCTCTGATGCACTGTTTGTTGCAAGTCCGTTGCTTCGTGCGGTGTCGACTTCCGGGACTCGAACCTGGCCGCGGCTCGTCAGCTCTGGGTGGACGTGCGAGGCAGATGTCCTCTCGGTTCGACGCCAGGAACAGTCACTGACACACTCGCGGCGACATCGGACAGGGCAGAAAGACAACCAATGCACTCCATTGCCTGGCTATTGCGAGCTAATGGAACAACTCAACATCACTGTCCGAACTCTTGCAATGAAGTCTCGTGTCCGAAATCTGCGAACTGCTCTCTAAGAGCACTTGTCAAAAACTGTCTTGTAACGCACCTCCAATGAACCGCTCTCTACGAACACTTGGCTAGAACTGTCCATGAACTTTCGCGCCCGAACTCTTCCAATGAACTGTATGTGTGCGTGTGTTACTCCACGAACTGTCCTCTACGAACGAACACTTGTCACCAACTGTCTGTGTACTTGTTCACGAAAACTGTTGTCCTCTCTGTTCTCGCGGGCTCCCTTTCTTACCCAAAAATACCACATAAAGGGGCAAGCTCTGATTGGTCCTTTCCATTTGAACCGCGGGGTCATGCAGGCCAAGGTTCAAGAAACTGCCGGTCACCGACATACCCAACCTGATGAACGTTATCTGACAACAGAAATCTATTTTGGCTGAAAAACAGCAAGCGGCTGTCGCCAAGGTGGTGATGAACGTTTGGGCCGAAATAGCCACTACTACCGTGCGTCCATTTCGATCTTCAGCCGAGAGATCGGGAGAAGCGTGGCGGGCGACGCTGACGGAGATGCCGACATTTGCGGCCTGTAATGCCCGCTTATTTTTATGGACATACGCAGACATTTATATAAATATTGCAAAACGAGCACTAACCTGTGTTATAACACGCAAAAGTTCTTCTGCAGGAAGTTCTGCCCTTATATACACAAATAAATACGCTTTAGAAGCGATGTTAAGAGACACAGATAATAAAACATTTTAATCATAGTTTTGACCAGTAACGTCCTGCTTAAGTTTATATCCTTGAAAGAGTTTTGTGTCGACGGGGATCGTTTGGAGGTTTCGAATGTGCAACACTGTATCAAGATTACGCTGCAGACGAAACCGTTAAAAGTCAATGGTTTTCGTGAGCTTCCTTGTAATCCGAAATCTCCGAGCTCGAGTTTTTTGTTCCTTCGCGACTAGATGAAGACAGAGCTGTGAATATAGTGGCGATCAGATATAAACCAAGAGCGTGTTAATTTCGTACTGTGCGCAAGAGTGATATTCTTGGTTACTTGCCGTTACATTTTTGTGTTATTGCAGTGTGTATGTGTGTTGTGTCAGTGAGACGATTGGAATGCCAGCCGCAAGGTTCACCTTAGAACAAAGAATTTTTATGTATGACACGTGAAAACGGACTCGTGTCGAGACGTGTGTAGGCAATTTATACAGAAATTCCCAGGCGTTTCACCTCCACATAGAGATACGGTTAGACATCTTGTCCTTAAATTACGAGAAACTGGATCGTTAAAGCAAAACTCGATGAAATTGGTGCAGCGTTAGAACGTTCTCCAAACAAACCTCTACGCCGTGTTTCACAGGAGATGGACGTGTCAAAATCACCAGCACATACAGCCACTAAGCTACTAAAATTAAAACCGTACTCTTATAACACAGGTTAGTGCTCGTTTTGCAATATTTATATAAATATCTGCATATGTCCATAAAAATAAGCGGGCATTACAGGCCGCAAATGTCGGCATCTCCGTCAGCGTCGCCCGCCACGCTTCTCCCGATCTCTCGGCTGAAGATCGAAATGAACGCACGGTATAAGGTGTAGTGGGAAATGACGGGCAGAAGATTCACCCTTTTGGAAGAAAGATGTGGAATTTAGGTCAGAATCTGCTTCGTTCCCACGAGAAGTAGAGTTTCCTTAAACAAGGATATGAGCAATATGCATCCCAAAAATAAATAATATGAATATGCGCATACATATACTTAACATAATTAGTAATAATATATATTAGTGGTAATATGTGCGGTTACATGGTGCAACAGCTCTTGAGGCTTGTGCAAAGGGAATTGTAGAGAAAATGATCAAGCTAAATGGGACTAAGGTTGTGCTAAACCGAGTGGTAGAACCACAACTTCATTTTGCAAAGGAAATTGCGAAAGAAGAAAGAAAAAAAACAGTCATGCCAAAGCAATTTAAGAGTGGCAGGAAGCTCTCCTTGCACATGAAAGCACATACAACAATGTGAGAAAAGAAAAAAAACATGATAAAGTATGCGACCATAAAACAATATTGTTAGTGAGGTAGTAAGCTTTAGGCTAAGAAAGAATACACTCTGCAGTTCTTGAAGCATTGCTGATTGTGTAACATATCCCCCCGCCAGGAGAGTGTGGGAAAAAGAAGGAAAAACGCGCTCCCCCCTTCTCATTGTTATTCTGAAGGTCGCGTATTTCAAGGAATATGCAGCTCGAGTATCATGTCTTCCTAATTAATTGCGGCCTAATCTGAGAAGAATTTTTGAGACCGTTTCGCGTTTAGCAGAACGTAAATCATGGGAACTCACCTAACGCGTTGATGTGTGGCAGTACATGAGGAAGGGGAGGGGAACATACTCCGTGTTCCAGTGCTTTCAACGTCACCCCGCACTACTTATATAGGAGTAAGTACAAAGGTTTGCGTGGGAAGTCATTTGCAAGGTTTTCCCCCTGTTAACGGCATGCAATTTATCATCTCCCTAACTAGACTGCACTAAACATGGCTTCTTCTTACGCGGAAAGTTCCTGGTTCGAGCTTGTAAACCTCTCGATTTTTTTTTGCCAGTTCTCAATTTATACCTTGCGCGAGGAGAGTGCATTCAGGGGAGTCAACCGCGCACAGTGAACGTTGGTTGCTTTGACTTGGTGACGTCACTTTGAGAACTCGTGCAAATAGTAAACGTGAGACGGAATGACTGTCTATACACTATAGAGAAGTGGCAGTAACTTGATAGCGAATACAGTACATCAGCGATGAAAAGCCGAAATATATGCAACCATTAGCATGTATCCGGAGAAAGTTCTTGCAGTCAGCTTATTCAAACCTTCCGATAGATGGCACGTTTGCATCAAGCTGCTTATACTAATATACAGTATGTGAGATGTCCTATTATACAATGGAATAAATGTAGGTTGTTCGGGAAAAAGGAATTAGTCAAAAAATGCAATTTGTACAGCAGACAGTTATTTACGTTTATTCTTTTAATAGCAAACATTACAGACATGATATAGGTGTTGAATCATCACATGCCCAATATAAAATTATGCAAGTAATATCATCTTTAATTGTTTCAGTGTAACTTAAATTAAAGCAAAAGAAAGTAACAGTTTCCGAACACCCTACAAATATTCCCATGTAATAACTAATAATGCAGGTAATTTCGTTAAATTTCACTTGCTGTTTTATACAAGACGTCTGGAGAGAGGAAATTGCAAGTCATTTACCAGGGGGGGGGGGGTGTCCCTTAAAACGGTGCTGATCCCTAAAAACAATTACTGCTTCAATTTGTGACAACCTTTTAAAAGTGTTGCTTCCAATTATCAGACCTTTATAATAAGACTTGCTTGGGTGAGAGGGTGGCCAAGTGCGAGTGGCGAGAGGAGGTAGGAGGCTCAGTATATACTTTGTAACGTACATTTATAAAATCATATGTGTGAAATATGTAAATTAAGGCTGAGATTCATTTACAAGGGAAGGCGTAGCCGTCTTGACCCCTTCTGAACGCTCATGCGAATTACTTTGGAAATATAAGTTAGTAACCTACAATTTCGATAATTGTCCACACGGCACTTGCCATCGTTTTGATTACAATTATAATGTTGAATCCAGAAGATATACATATCCACCATGCCGCTGTGTGTACACGCCCCTGCCTATTTCGTCCAGCAAATTAGTGAAAAGCTAAGACACTCATTATTAAATACTTGAGCACGGCCATGTTCACGAAATAAATTATTTATGATCCTGTCATCAACGAGAAATATCGCATGAGGTGGCATTATTTGAATGCATGTTCAAAACAGTTACCCGACGCAGGCTTTAACTTGTATAACAAAATGAATTCAAACCAACTTACTCACGCCCTGTCACGTCAGGGGTGCCAACCCACTGAAACAAGGCTTTTTTTCCCTTCCGCGACCAACAACTCCTTTTAATAACTGACCTTTCCGTGGCAGCTGCAAACTCCGTTCACCAGATGTCAGCGCTGCATGACATGTCTTCCGCTGTCATCGAGTGAACCACACTTGAGTGCACGGGAAAATATACTTTCTTGTCATGTGGCCGTAAGGGTGAAGTCAGTGTGAATTCTTGCATTTTGTGCAGTCAAATATCTACCAAATTTCAGCTTTTCTGGAAGGGGAGGTTAAGTAAAGTTAGTGCAAGAACTTTCAAGCAGATTATCAACTCATTTTTTCCTGGGCCGAAAAAGAATTAAGAAAACCTGTTTTGGTGTTAACGGAAGCCCACAGTGTTGCCAGAATTTAACTGAAATGTCGAAACAAAAAGTAGGTTTACTTTTATTATTGTATAGCTATTGGGACCTCCCCGATGGCGCAATTGTAACGTCACAGCCTTGTAATCAAGGGGTGTCGGGTTCGATACCCAGTGGAGGCACATTGAAATGGCATTGAAATAAAAAAAAATATGTCTTGCTAGAGTTATTGTAAAGATACGTATCTGTTAGATTTTTGTGCGTTGCTGATTTCACCGTTGTTTTAAAAAACATTCATCTTTGTCAATTTAAAACGCATTCTTAAACACTTAACAATTGGAATTGAACATTCCACTCTACAGAACTTCTCATATGGAGTTGTGGTAATGCTATCGCCTCTTAATCGAAGTACTGCGGATTCGATCCTCGGCGGATAAAGATGGAACATGATTTCACTTTATACTGCAGATTCAGTCCCGATCAGCTTTTCTGAGCAGAACGTAGACTTAAACCCAGCTTAACCACACAATTTTTTTATCGGTAAAATTCAAGAAACCATGTTTTTTTTATTGAATCACTGCCTTTTTTGTTGATTATGTAGGTGCAGTTATGTAATAATTAAAAAATTACCATCAATAACGAAAAATAAGTGCATGAGTGTCACACACATGTTTTACTATCATTCAATAATAATAATAAAAAATATTAATTTTGAAAAAATGCTTTTTTGTTTTGTTTATATAGGTGCAGTTATACCATCATTACCAAACAATTTTACACTGTCACTGGCATGTGTGTTATGTACATATGCCAAGGGAGGCATGATAGGCCCACCACGAGAATTTGGCCTCCTATGTACGTTCCCTTTATGATTTTATGAACAAAAGTTATACGGAAACATTGGGAACACACTATGGAATAATGTAATTTATTGAAATATCCACAGTTGGAAAATCGAAAAACAAGAAGCGGTAGGCTTAGCAACCCCCTCGTGTAAGTTAGGGTTAAACCGGTTAAACTTTGCCTTTTCGCTCTAAAGAAAATTAACCAGCCTCGTGAATTTTTTCTTGGACTTGTCACTCTTGGTATAATCGCTAGAAAGTTTGCACATGGCCATCTTTTGGACGCAATGCAATGATTTGCAGACTTTGCCGTTCAATTCGATTCGCAAGATTTTCGTACGGAAATTGGTAATTCCAAAAACTGTCACCATTCTTCGAGTCTCTGTACTTAACCTCCCATTAATCCAAGCTAATTTACTTCATTGCCACTGGCAACCATGGCGCCACCATGCTTGAAGTCGTATTCTTGCGGGGAGGGGAGCTGTAACGTGTTTTGGGAGTTGTATCGCTACCTTCATCTACGTCTTATCGCTTTATCTCGTCCCCTACCATCTACTCAATAACGTTCGTTTTTGAAGGTTTTTACATAATTTTTGTGCACGTGCATAACAAGGTCTTCCTGTCCAGGAAGCAGTAGAGGACCGGACAAAGGATTCGAGGGGGTGGGGGGTTGATTCCTATCTGTTTCCGTTCACAACCTACCTCTCCTCCTTGTTCCTCTTGTCTAATCGCATTTCTTCCAGGATATAATGTGGAAACTTGAATACGGTTTGGGTGTAATCGTTTTTAGTTATTCTCTGTCCGCCACAAGAACGAAATCAATGTAAACAAATACACGTGGCTTCTGAGCAGAGTTGCCTTACACGACCCTCTTTTCCCCGGACATGTCCTGTTTTTAGATAATAAAAAAGGTTGTCCGGGCGGATATCATTCTCAGAGTAAATATGTCCAGGTTTTCTACAAATTCTTAAGGCGAAGAGTACCAGTTTTGCACAAGGCGTGTATTCATTTCAATGTCGTCGAAATGCGCACTGCAACTGAAGAAAAAAATACAAAAAAACATTCGAAGAGAGTATGAATTTCTCCCCATGTTGTAGTGGAAAATGTTTTTTTCAGTTCATTATTAAGCTGGATGCAATTTGGAAGAAATATGAATGATTATTTATAGACTCACGTATTCGTTACGGACAAACAACTTCAACTTTAAATTACGGCTAATCCAATGGAAGTTTCAACTTTTCCTAATCTTCAACCTGTCCTGTTCTCGCTGATGTGTTTTTCTACACCATCGGAATTTTGATGTTCCCAAGAAAGAAAGTAAAATAATTCTATATATATAAAAATGGATGTATGTGTGTACGTTTGTTCCGGCATAACTCTCGAACGTCTGGAGCGATTTCAACCAAACTTGGTACACATATCACTTGCAATCTGGAAAGAAATACTGTGGGGGGAAAGACACCCCTAGGGGTGTGGGTGGGAAGGGGGTAACATGTAATAATAAGCGAAAACGACCGATATTAGTGTCGATATTAATCCATAATTTTCGGGGTCGCTAAGAGGAATAGTGACACTACGAATGCCGTTCAACTCCAAGTTCATCACCTATCGGCATGAGGGTGAGAGCGGGTGAAAAATAAAATGTCAAAAATGACCTTCATTAGTGTCGAATTTATAGTTTTCGGGGTCGCTAAGCTAATTGGTGACATTCACGATGACATTTGAGAGAGAGAGAGAGAGAGAGAGAGAGAGAGAGACTTACTTTCGCGATCACGATGAACAAGTCACAGGGGCAGTCTATTAAGTAATGCGGAGTGGATTTAAGATCGCCATGTTTCTCCCACGGACAACTTTAATAGAAGATTGGGATAAATAAATACCCGGACAACGCCGGTCAATCAGCTAGTACTCCTATAAGCGTAATGCTATGTTCTCCTCCTACTCTACGACCATCCAGCGCATAGACCTCTTTCTCCAGCTTGCCGCAGAGATAGGTCGGTTGGGAACGAGCGAGCAGCTTTGGGTCCTCGTGTCTGGTTGGACACAAACTGTTCCTCCTACCTTTGGATTGCTATTTATGTATCCGAAATGACAAAGAAAAATATGTATAATTGAAAATGGTTTTATTGTTTTTCAAAATTTTCTCCATGATGATCGATGCACTTTTGCATACGTTTGAACCAATTCTCATAGCACTTTGTCCATTCCGATTGAGGCATCTCGAAAACATGCATTTTGAACGCATCAATCGCTTCTTCTGGAGTCGAAAATCGTTGACCACGCAGCTTATTCTTCACGTACGGGAACAAAAAGAACTCATTGGGTGCTAAATCAGGGCTATACGACGGATGACCCATCAATTCAATGTTTTCACCGGTCAAATACTGAGTTGTTTGTACCGATGTGTGAGAACTCGCATTGTCATGGTGAAGAATGATCCTTCGTCGCTAGTTGTTTTTTTCTAATTTCCCCAAAGACTTCTGGCAAACAAATGGTTGTGTACCATTCAGAATTGACGGTTCTACGATTCTCTAGTGGCACTGCAGCCACATGTCCATTTTTCCTCAAAAAACAGGCGACCATTTGCTTCGAAGCACTTCTTGCACGAACAACTTTTGTTGGGTTTGGCTCACCTTGGAACACCCACACCGTCGTCTGCTGTTTGCTTTCGGTCTCATATGCATAGTTCCAAGATTCGTCACCTGTGTAGATGTTACACACGGCTTTCGAAGCACCACGATTGTATTTGGGGAGTATTTGTTTGCATCAATCGACAAGAGCCTTTTTTTGAGCGATTGTCAAATTATGCGGGATCCAACGCGAACAAATCTGCTTCACGGCTAAATGTTCATGCAATATCTTATGTATGCTAGTCATACTAATGCCCAGGGATGCCTCAATCTCACGGTATGTCACATGACGATCTTGCATTATCAGTTCTCGCACAGCATCAATGTTTTCTGGCACAACAACCGATTTTGGACGGCCTTCTTTAGATTCGTCCGTGACGGCCACTATTGAATTCACTAAACCAGTGATATACAGTGATTTTAGATGGTGCTTCATCGCCAAAAGTCGAAGTAAGTTGATCGATGCACTGTTGTTGAGATAATCCACGTCGAAAGTCGTAGAAAATCATTGCTCGAAAATGTTTCCGAGTTAATTCCATTGTTGGCCTTCGATGAAATTTCAAGTCCCTGTAACAAACAAAAATAGCATCTGTAAGCACAACGTTCTGGATACATATACCATAGAAATGCCCAACTTTAAGATGGATATATTAGATGTTACCTAGCAACAATAGTGTTGCCAGTTCCGGATACATAAATATCAACCTATGTAACAAATTAAAAATTAGCATAGCAAATGACAACATGCTCGCTAGATGTCGCGCTAGTTCAGAGTGCGAGGACAACAATAGCTAAAATCGACATTCAGACACTCTTGATAAGGACCAATAAATAAGTCGATATCAGAAACATTCTCTCGCGTCTCGTCATGTCGCTTTTGAACTCTTTTCTACAATCATTTGAATGTGTTATCGTGTAGCAAGCAGCCAGTTCTGATTTGTTGTTGGTTTTTAGTAGTTACATTAGGAATTAGACCCCCTGAAACGATATGTTTACAGATGAACTTAAGACAAGTACAGTTATTTCGGAAATATTTTCTTAAATATGATTGTACGAAAAGCTGACTGATTGAACACCGTCTTAAATTATGTTTTAAGATCTTTTTGTGAGACGTTTTACTAAACTGCTATAAGATAACGTACAGATAACCTATTTAACAGCTGTAATAAATTATAGACAAACATGTTGACGTAGAAATGTATTAACTCATTTATTTTGGTTCCCACATCATTCCGCCATTCTGTAAATAACGACTAGCATATACGACCTACTTTTGGTTGAATGAGTCACTCTTAGAACATTATCTCATTAATCCCAGTTCTCTGAAAGTGTTTCAAACAATTCGTAATTTCCTTCCCGAATTTAAAACCACAGCTCCTAATTACTCTCCCGCCAGCCTGCTTGTTACAGCACGTCGAGTGTTCGACTCACGAATTCAATTTCGATGATCCCCCCACCCCTCCTTCTACGTGCTTTGTTTCTTTCGTTTGTTTCAATCGTTTCGCCCGCAGGGCCGCCCTTGTGCTTGGAAATGCTTTCCTAGTGTAGCGTTTCGTGTCATTCCGGCTGTATTCGTGTGGTTTCGATATTTACTGTAGAGGTACACAATCGCGATAAATACACTTTCAATTTTTCGGGGCTTGACCTAACAACGAGAATATTTATCGTGACGTCAGTAGACGAAGGTGCTCAATACGGTGTCCGGTAAGTGAGATCCCTTGTGTACCTCTACAGTGAATACCGAAACTACGCGAAGACAGCCGGAATGACACGAAACGCTTCTGTATGTAGGAACCTCCAAAGCTTTTCGCATGGAAATTCCCGACGCCGCTTCCGTGCATTTCGGCGAGGAGCACTGCAGGAAGCTTGTTTTTTTCTTTAAGTTTGTTTTTTAAGTCCACTTTGTGCACAGAAAGCCTAATCGGGACTGGGCCTACAGTTTAAAGTGGGATACAAAGCACTGCATGCATCTTTGTCGGCTTGGTTCAGGCCTAATCCATCCTCATTGTCGCGATTGGCCTTAAGAGGCAGAAAACGGGCGTTAAATGAACAAATTGCAGTCTAAAACAGTGCCTTCTCAGTAACACGCGAACTGTGCATGCGTGTCGTTTTTGCATGGACGTGGTAGAGGCACGTCATAGTGGAAATGTTAGTGCAATGAAACCGAACGTATTTTCAAAGTACTACTTTTGTTGTTATGATGTCACGCAATTTGTTATGCTTTTGCGGTGCATTTTTCTACCTTTTCATGTGTGTGTGTGTTTACTACGTGCAGAATATAACAACGCAAGTTCATATATACTAAAGACACGTTGTTAACAATTATTTTAACTTTCCTCGCAACACTGGTTTCGTGCAGAAGCAAGCCACACTGTTATGATGGCATGGAATGTTCGTATTCCTACAAACGGAACCCGAAATGTGTCAACTGACACAAATAATTTGACACCAGTGACACATTAAAGTGCATAAACGGCTAATTATGCATTTTTGAAGCATCAAAATACACAGAGAAATGCATTCCAGTGTGCTTTTATCAGCTGTTGTTACGTGTGCATTTGGAGTTCATCCGCAAACTTGCTATGGAGCAAGTGGAGGCCAAGGGGCTTTGTCTCATCTACTTTATCCGTGCATAAGCAACACCATATGTGCTCCAGGAGTGGAAAATAGCCTGTAATTTCAGTATATATACCACGGGCGTATATTCCAGGCTGTATGCGAAGCCCGAGACTCGGACGCTTAAAATACAGAAGAAAAATCGATTATAAAATATGCATAAATTTGTTCATTTCAATATAGAGATGATGATATTTTAGGAGTTGACAATCTGAATTTTTAGGAGTTGGCAACCTGAATTTTTAGGAGTTGGCAACCTGATTCTTTAGGAGTTGGCAACCTGATTCTTTAGGAGTTGGCAACCTGATTCTTTATGAGATGGCAACATGATTCTTTATGAGATGGCAACATGATTCTTTATGAGATGGCAACATGATTCTTTAGGAGTTGGCAACCTGATTTCTTAGGAGATGGCAACCTTGCCCGCTTTGGTAGATTCGCAATGCGAGGTAAAGCACAGAAAGGAGGTGTGTTGAATGAGACCAGTCTTTACGCAAAATTATCTATCTGCAGGCGCGTCGCCTGATAATGTTCGCATGATCACGTGAACACTTATGTATATGTCTTAAATTACGTACATATTAAATGCATACACATAAGTATATTTGTTCAAAAAAATACTATGTTTAATGTGCGAGTATATACACACAATTTACTCTTACAAGAATTATTTCATGTCTGATAACTTTTCTAGATAGTTGGTAACACTGACTCCCACGGTGTTCCACGGGGAGCGTTGAACACAATTGCTATGCGTGTTGCATAGAGCTGACAGCTAAGGGGCTGTTGGCTACTATACCCCGAAGATGTTCACTTCGCTGTGCAAACTGATGCAAGCGGCAATACATCTTACATTCGGTACCAGAGTGCATCTCAAGGGGGACTCGAAAAGGTATGCGCTACATAGTTGCAAACTTTAGCGACAATTCGCTAAACCTGGCGGATTTTAAAGGGGACAGGGATAATTTCCCCTAGGTCCTTTTTGTATTTCTTCAAATATAGCGTGATTTTGGGGGGAAAATTGTTGAAAATTGAACTGTTATTATCACTTTCTCAATTGAAGATGAAGTTACAAGGGAGAGGAGTAAATCTGTATTCAGTACAAAAACATTAATGTGAACACTCGTATGCGAACCGCACGCTACGCCACTTTCTATCTGTGTTGCAATCCCATTGTGCCCAACATGATATGGTGCGATAGCCCAGGTTTTGAACCCAGAACACGCCACTGATACTTACCAAAGTGTAACCATTTGACTACGCGGAGTACTAAATAAGAATAGGCTACAAATCAGGGTTGTTAAAGGTTCAAGAAACCGTAAATTCTACCGTAATGGGTTCTATTGAGTTTGTCAACAGGGCAGGAACCTATTGTCTCGCACAATTTAAATTCGGTCCAATTTGCTTATTACGTAACTTGGACCGAATTTAAAATGATCCGAGAAAAAATGGTTCCTGGACCGAATTGAAATACCTTACAGATAAAAAGGTTCCTTACGGTCCGGAACCCATTTCCGCTTGCTGATTTTCTCTCCTGGACCGGAATGGAATTTATTTGAAATTCCTGGACCATACCAGTGTTGGTATGGGTGAGCTGTTTTCTTTTTTCTTCGGGGGGGGGGGGTGGAAGTAGATTGGTCAGTTACATAAGTCAGTAATGTTACCCCGATCCCCAACGAGGTAGAAAAGTGACGTAATATAACAAGAATAGAACAGAACATGAGGGGGAGGAAGTGTAAGTATTTTTCGGCACTCGCAATTAGCCCAATAGCAGGAAAGGCATTGAAATATCTGGCGTTACGTGTTGGCGATGAAAGAATCAATTTGCCCATGTTGACCGCATTCACTTTTGTCGCTACGGTCGGGGATTGACGCTGCCTTCAGACAGTCTGCGTAATTTAATCAATTTATATAGAAATTTCCGTGACGTTTCCCTTCGATCACAACACTCCCCATACCGACGAATACCCTGCCGAGGATTGCCTAATAGTACGCTGCAATGACGCGTCGTAACTCGAAAACAAGCAACGCCGTGCACGCGAAAAGTATTGGGGAACAAAACAGACCTTTTTGTAGTTCGTGCAATTAACTGCAGATATCGCTGCGATCGTTTACTTTGTGTGGAGAAGGAGTTTTCCGTAGTGGGGCCATGGGGAGGGGGTATAGGATGTAGGGGCGGGTATTTCGTGATGTTCTCGCTTTTGTAGTTTCATGTTCGTACAGGAGAAGTGCGTGTCCTGGGTTGACGGACCCCCCCTAAATCCACCGCTATTCCACACGTTTTATAAGCAGTCAGTATTGAAATGTCGAATAAATGTAGTGCACCAGTGAGGATAGTGTTGAAATAAAAAGTGGGTACCTCGTCGTGTTTGTATGTGATATGGGATTTGGTGCTGCATTTTCCGTAAGTAGATGGCCGGAACGTTTTTTGTTCTCAGCACACTGTAGCATGTGAACTTGTAAAAGTCCCGGGTTTACATCTCGCGAGTGTTCGACTAAAGTTATCTTCTCCAGAGTTTCTGGGTTCGAATATCGGACAGCTTGGTTGTTTCATTACCCCGGTCTAGTTGGCTGCACTGTTTCAACTCTCTTTGCACCCACGTGTCTAAACGCACGACCATGAAAATAGGCGGCTGGGCAGAATTGCGTTGGTGCCACATATGGGGAAAGCAAAGCGAGTGCTGGACAAAATCATTGGTTCCCCCGCCCTGTGTGGCAACGTCAACCGGACTGCGCTGCTTAGTTCGAGCGTCAGACCGACCTCTCTCCGAGGCACTTTTGTGTCATACCTGACATTTCGAGCAAATACTGTCAGTTTGTATCACATGGATTACAAAGACCAATTCTATAACGAGATCATTCTCTTAAACCCACGAACACACGGGGTTGTGCGCCGACGTGGCAACAGCGCGAACTTCTGCCACCCGCCTAAGTTCATGGCCGTGCGTTTGGTGTTGAAAATGTTATGACAGCACCAGAGGAGATTTGTCATCTTGGTTAAGGCATACTTTCACCTGATCATCACTCATTATGATCTCAAAATGTTGAAAATCAACATCCAAATTTTGATACAACTTTCAGCTATACGTAGGTCCAAAGCAGTTAGCATGTATGAATGTAAATAAATCTTATATCTTTTGAACCGATGAGATACTTTCGGCGTGATATTGTTTGGGTCAACGGTGTCGTCTTGATATCAAGACTTCGATCCCGGTGGAGCAACATAGAACATATTGGCTTGAATGCTACTTTAAATTGTATGCAGGTGTAGACCCAAACAAACTTTGATTGATTTAGTTTATTTTACTTCGCGTTTTGTGCCTCTTGGCTAATTTGCGAAGATGGGAATGAGTGATGAAATGGATATTCACAAACAACCAAGCCCGAGCGGGATTCGAACCCGGGACCCTTGGCGTCGCAGCGCGATGTGCTAACCACTCGGCCACAGGGTCCGGCCAAAACAAACTTTCACTACGTGGCACCATTTATAAAGTCCATTCCACCTGAAAATAAATGTGCTACAACTTCTTGCCTTCTTGATAACTGAAAGTTATTTGCTGCCTTCATAAAATACTACAGAATTAAAGTTGGTGCTTTCAACTGTTTTTTTTTTTTAAATGTACATATTTTCTCAATGTCTACTATCAACGATATGTCATCAATGGACTCGTCTAGCGCATGGAGCATAGATATTCCGTAATAAAATGCTTGTTATTTCGTCGACTATTGTATTCATTGTCTGTTCACATTCGTGTCGATCTTTCTGCACCCTTTCGGCATTCCGCTGAACTACGGGCACAGAAAAGACTGTTCCTAATGATGTGTGATTATGGGACGTTTAGGAAGAATGAACGAAATGTCATATTTCCCGTTTTATTGACATGGACTCGATGTAAATTACCTGTGCCGAACGAACGGCCAATACAGAACAAGCCCTGGATCGTGTTTGTTTATTGCCTTTTGTACTAAAGGTTGTATAACAGAGCTTGTACTTCAGTTTCTAGAGTTTTATTATCGGATTTGGTGTTCTGTCTTTTCATCCCGCGTCCTTGGGATCCGCGGCAGTAACCGACAATAGGTGCAAGCAACATGGCTGCCACTGGTAGTCGTAATGATCCTTTTTAGTCTGCCGTGCGATGATGTACGCATTAGGTTATTTTTACGAGTAAAATGCTCGCTTTGTACAGATGACTAGGTGCTAAGGACGGTGCAGGAGATGAACAAAGGAAACTGTATCGTTCTGCATGCATTTCACTTCCTAACATCGCCAATTAAAGTCCAATTGATGTTTTTTTGTGTTGCCCTTTCGTGGCTTTGTTCACTCCGTGGCGGTATCCGATTGTGTGCAGGTTTTGTGGCTGAATTCACTTGATGTGCCTAATTAACGATCTGAGTTTTCGATTTATGTCGCCGAAGTAATGCCATCCGCTTGTATACTCAGACAATTGATCGTATCTTTCCAAGTGCCGACGCGCAGGTTAATAGTTTGAGTTATGAATGTGACCAGGGGCTTTGGAGGGGGGGGGGAGGACACGTCACCCTTAGTCGAATTTAAATAAACTCGGGCTCCTGCCTAGTTAAATGATAGCGCACTCGGCTTGGTTGCCAGTGGTCCCGGGTTCATTTCCCGTTGGGACTACCCAAACTGTTGACTCAGTATCACCTCGTGAACTTGGTGAAAGCAGTCATTTTGTTGAAGAATGTACCAGTAGCGACTCGTGGCTTTTTCGGAGTGTAGGAAGAAGTTAAGGTAAACCGAGGAAAGTTAGAAAAATGGGTTCAGTTACATTCATACGTCTTGCTTGTACTACCCATTGCATTTAGAATGTTAGCTGCAGAAGGTGTGGCAAGGGGCCCTTCCTCCTCACTTTGAAGTACGAAATATTTAAATGTGAACCTATAAAAATCGACGAAAATAACATTGACGATATTTCAGATTTTGCAAGAATTTATATTTTCTTCCGCCCCCCTGTCGTGTGGATTGACAATAATAAAAAGTGTTGCTTAAACTTCGAAATTATGCTAAATGCTTCTAAATTGTGATAGGATTTATTAGTAATTATTATTTTTTTTCGGATTTCCTTTCGAAACTTTTCAATGGAAAAGTAGACTCCTCCGCACTTCTCGCAAAAATAAACTTTTATGTTCCATACTCAAAATTAAGACCCAGAAATGACCTCTTCCAAATTTCACGCGGTAGAACCAGGATGGCTGAAACGGATCCCATGAGGAGGATGTGCGCGTTGTACAATATAGTCTCCAATAATACCCCTGACATTGATCTATTTAGACCTAAAAGCAAACTTATTATGTGAACCCTGTATATAATAGCATTGTAACCAAATATGTTGTATACTTTATGATATACCACCCTTGTATTATATATTGTTGTTATGTAGTGATTATTCTGTTCCGTCTTATACGTAGTTCTTTTCCCATTCTCTTTGTTTTCTCTTTCCAATTCTTAATTACTTGTTTTGTCAATATGTATGTAAACTGAACTCAGTTAACCTCAAAACACTGTAACTGGGCATTTGCCTGTAGTGTTTAATAAATAAAATAAAATAAAAATAATTGTAATTCTGCATCTGCTTTTCTAGAGTTTTGAACTTGCGTTACTTATTCTTAACAGTTATGTAATAGTGTAAATTCCCCCCCCCCAAATTGTTTAAAATGGTGCAACAAACGACATGGGTTCAACATCGAACATAAAAAGGTTTGAAAAAATTGTTTACCACAACTTTCTACCGATTCCCTACCATAAAATCTCCTGACGAACTAAATCGGGCAGGATGAAGAAAAGATAGAGGATGGCTTGTGATATGGTTGTATAAGAGCTTTCCGCTGGATCGGCATAGTCCCTTTCGTTTGAAACATGTCCGCTGGTGAAGTAGAAATAAGATTTGGACATAATTTTATTCTTACTTCCTGAAAACATATTCCTTTGAATTAGATTTCCCTCTCCCACGGATTGGCGTGTACAGATTATGTTAGAAACGGTGCTAAGTGCCAACAAATATCAAATTGTGCTTGGTTAAGTAACATTTTGTTGGGGTTGGAATCGCTGATTGAGGAAAGTCTTGCTGGTTCCTCGATCCTCGCCGATCTTAATAACCTTTCTCCACTCATTGCACTGCCCCTCTCACCCCCCACCCATCTGTTTGTAGGATAATGCCCAAGGTTCCTCAGCGAGCGGTAGGAAAGCCCGTGTCCATCGTCTTTGGACTTCTACTGGAGCGACCGAGAGCAGTCAACTCTTGACAGTAGCTAACCTGGGCAATTGTACGTACATTGTGCTCATAATTTTATAACACGGATTAAACTCCTAAAAAGTAGAGAACTGGAGATAAGCAAAAATGAAGTGTAGGAAGTTCCTCACTTCCTACATGGAGGAATCGCCCCTGGAAAGGCCTTCTTGCAGTAATAAATTCTATTGCAGGTGTCCATTCTCATTTCAATTTCATTTTAAGAACAGTTAAGGCGCACTCTTCTTGTGCACATTGTCGCTTTCTGTTCAAAAATTACTTTGTAGTTTTCTAAATAGTGCAGTTTGATACAACCAGGCACGCGCATTGTCTAGCAGAGGATTTTCACGAAACTAACCATCCTTGCAGTCCGCGCGTTTCGTGCGAGAACGAACTTCACACATCGCACAAAAATCGACTTTAGGAACGCCATAACGAACTTAACAAGCTTCACGCGAGGACTTAAGGAATGAGATTGCTGTGTGGCTGGTTGAACCGCAGAGCGATTTATGCTTGTAATTACAAATAAACATTGTAGAAATTACCATGGACAATATCGTATGTTCGTCCCCTCTTCAAAATTCATTGTTTAAACGAAGCATTTTACACAAAAATGGTACAGTCATCATTTTCTCATCACGTACAGAAACAAAAACCTATTACCTTTTTTACCTCGAATGTTATGATTCCACAAATTCATCCAACTTTGTCATGTAAATAAGTGCACAAGGTCAAAACTCAACTGGCTAGACCTACTTGTATTAGTTCCTACCTTTTCACTCCATGAAAAAAGACCTTCACTCGCGCGCTCTACCGGAAAGATATTGTAGTAGTTTTCTTCCCTAATGCGCGAGAGAGCGGGAAGAACTTTCTCTGAGGTTATTAGGAACAGAAAGGGGTGACTGAAGGCTGGCATAATTAATTCAAGCCGTAGTCTGAAATTTGAATGAGGCGGGAACAAACCTGGCGGATTTTCGAGACCCGTAGGCGTGGTTCGAAGTAGCTATTAGACACCTTTGCGACCACATCAATTACGAACCTAGCAACCTTGTTCGGTGTGCCGTACAACATGTACGAAAGCTGCGCGGGTAAAGAAATCAAGGTTTGAGGGCGTGAAATTGTGGAACAAAGTACGATTTCTCTCGCGATATCAAATGGCGTTTTGCCGCCTTGCAAACGGAAGGGTGGATTTTTCTGTATGTGGGATTGGGGTGAAACGTACGTGAAGAGACTTTCGACTTCCAAAGAAGGGAGCCTTTTGAATAATTTCACGCTTCAGATCCTGTTCCCTTTGGTTTTTCGTTATTGTCGTCTCTGTTCAATCACTACTGTTTGCCTTTTGGCTATACATTGCACCCCATGGTCATTCCAGCACATTAAACACAGTTTTTTTTTTCTGTTCTGCTTTGCATTGCTGCTTCAACGAACGGGTTGAAAAATGATTGATAATTTTCAAGTTAGATTTTGAAGACGTCAAACGTTTAGGCGATGGTAAGTGTAATATGATTTTTAGCACTCACTTCTCTTGGAACGTATAGTCACTGACATTTCGGGATTGTAGCGTTGCCCTTAAGTGTGAATGGAGTTTTAACCAGAAATGTACATGACTGAACATAGTGGCAATTGGGCCATTCGATATATTGTCTAACCTGCTTGTAAAGTGGGATGCAGAAGTATTTCTCGGCAAATTGCTCACGGCTGTTTTCAATAATTTTTCACTTTCATCCTACGTGTGGATTTTTACGTATGCTGGTGAAGAGGTTGTCATAAGCTTGTTTGGCGGTTTATTTCAATTTTTGAAGCTCTCATTACGTAAAACAAAGAGAATAAAATAAACATGTCGATGGACAATTTGCTTGGCAGTAATTGGGCATCGCACTCTGTCTACACACGCACGACACGAAACAAGTCTCATCTTGTTTCGTAAATGAGGTAAAGTCCCGATAAAACTTAAAAATAGCCGTATCTTTCCCCTTTGGAAAAGATCTCAAATTGTCAACACCCTTCCCTGCTTTACCCAACAGGAGAACATGGCTTGGAGCTAAGTTTACGGCGTTGCCACATTTTTGTGTTTCAGCCTCGTGCTTTATCCACCGACCACCACTGCCCTGTTCGACGTGGGTGTTGTTAAGGTGCGTATACATGTGCGAACCGAACCGTTTGCGAGCCGCTTGTGAACCGTTCGCTGAAATTATTCTTACCAGCGAACTTCCAACGATCTATGGGAAACCGCGAACCACAGGCAATCATTTGTTCAGTGTTCATCTTGTCATCATGTCTTCGCGTGAGGAAAAGTATGCGATTTTGGTGATGAGTGGTGCGGCTTTAGTGATGGCTAGTTGGTGCAAGAAGAAGAGGAAACAACGACGTAGGTGGCACATCAACATGTATAAGAAACGCATTGGTACGGAGCTTATGATGGATTTGAAGTCACATTTGTCCGCACAAATATTCATCTCGGCACCTATTTCCCTCCAGGCATCTTCTCTTAATTTATTATTTTTAAATGGTCCTTATGTTTAGGATCCCAGAGTAAAGATCTGGTTTCATAAATACCAATAAGCTTTAGTGCATTTTCCTCTGACCACTCCATAATTACATCAAAAACTTCAACAAAACCAATAGAAACTCTAGAGGTTCGCGAGCAGACCAAAAGCAACGAACTACGCACGACGCCGTCCCAGTGTGAACTGCGAACGCCTTTGTGTTCGTCAGAAAAACTGACTTCAGATGGATCGCGGTTCACAAGCAGTTCGCCCGGCGCTGAAAACCACGTCCCAATAGTGAGAACAAGAGGTTCACAAGCGGTTCGCGATCGGTTCGGTTCGCACATATATACGCACCTTTACAAGAACTGACAACATTAAAGGGACATGTGGTGGCTACAAGCCTAAGATTGCGAGTTTGATAAGGTCCAAATTTCTTCGAGTTTGCATAATATAATTGTTGCCTGTTGCTTTTAAAGTCCTTTTCTGCACAGACAGGCTAATTGCGACTGGGCCTACAATATGAAGCCTAATCCGAAGCGCAATTCACCTCTACAGGGATTCGAAGCTGGTATTCGCTGATTACAAAGATATCCTGGAGCATAGGCTCCGACTTTGAGGGGGCAAGACACTTTCTGCCCCCCCCCCCCCAATTTTCCTTGCTCCCCACAAAATTTATCTTCAGTTGACGCCTCTGTCCTGGAGGCCCATGTACACTGTGAAAGGCGTGGGGTGCAAAGTTACACCAAGAGTGATGTTACAAATACTTCTTTTGACATTGTTCAGCACCATCCCTGATGTCCTATCGCATAATCAATTGGTTTCATTTTCGTTCCCTGACGAAGGTACGTTGCACAGTGGTTCCAACCTACCTTAAACTGTAGATTAAGTCTCCTTTAGCCTAACTGGTCATAAGGGCAACTTTATTAACAACCATACCATTGGCTATCAAATAACACTTGAGATATTTTATGTTGATTATACACAATGAAACACTTTGGGTTAAGCTTGTTGGTAACCATAAACATTTTGATATGTATTTACTAAATTTGGTCAATTTTGGCCAAATTATTTGCTAATTCTAAACAATTGAGCACAATTCTTAAGACTCTGCTTAACCTTAGGTCGACGCCAGCCAAGCCTTTTTCGAAATTTACTCTCGTGTCGATAAACCGGTATGATATTCCAAACCATGAAAAATTACATATGCTTAGATTTCCTTCACGTGAATATTCGTATAGTTTCCGTTCACTAGATTGATAATAGTTCAATAGGCTTACGTAACCACGAAACTATTGGGGCAACAGCGAAAGCAAGACACACGAAGATTGACGCAAATGCACCAGAAGGAATTCTATGCAGATGATATTTTCCTGATTTTGGAATATCGTAGCGGTTTCTTCTAAAGGAGAGGAAATTTCGAAAACTGTTTGGCAGGGTGCAGTCGAGCATTAAAGCCATGGTTGTTAAAGGCCCAGGAACACTAAAAGATTCTAATGGGTTCTAATGGGTCCCGCTGCAGAACCGGAACCTTCTTTTCTAGCACAATTTAAATTCGGTCCAAGTTACGTATTGGTTCATTAAAAAAAAAAAAGGTTCCTGGACCGTATTTAAATTCAGCCGGAGAAAAGTTTCCTGGACCGAATTGAAATATTTTCGGTCCAGAACCCATTCACGCATGCTGATTTTTCTTCTGGTCCGGAATTGAATTTATTTCAAATTCCTGGACCTTAAACAACCCTGCTTTAAACAATTTGATTATTGAGTACGATTATTTGTTTGTTCCTTATTTAAACTAATATTTGCTAACCAAAGGCTAGTTTATGCATGTTACAAGGAAACTGTGTATGTATGTATGTAGCTCATGACAAGGGTTAGGTGTTAAGAGCCTACGGCTGAACCTCGCCCGCTATTATTATTATTATTTACATTAATGTTGATTTTTCTAATGATTGTCCGTCTGTCTTTTCAGCTGCTGGTGTCCGGAGCGGGATCTGTGTCCACGTCATCTTCGGGTGGCCAATCGACGAGCGGCGTCCCGACGGCGTCGGTGAATTCTAGTGCGGGTTCTAGTGCTGCAGGGGCGGTGTCCGGCGGTTCCCCGGTCACCACAGTCTCCCTGCCCAACAGCGTGACTTCGGCGACGGCCGGTGGCGGCGCTGCGTTGGGCTCGACGTCCTCGTCGACGACGTCGTCGGCTGCCGTGGCGGCAGCGGTGGCGGCCGCCGGCATCGGCATGAGGTGCTGTGATACGGGGCGGCCCCTGTTTACGGACCCCTTGACGGGCCAGAGTGTGTGTTCGTGCCAATACGACCCGCAGACTCACTTGCTGAACTATCAGAGACTCGCGTCTGCCGGCCTGCCGCTTTCCATGTATAGTTCCCCTTACGGTGACCAGATGGCGGCCTACTTCCCGACGCTGGGAGCGGAGCAGGCGCCGTTTTACACGCCGGTAAGTACTACACATCTTGTAGCTATATTGTAAATTTACATGTTAGTGCCTGCATGGAGGGATGAAGCGGCAAAAACTATTAATTATTTATCAGGGTCCAAATCATTGAAGACTGGTGGGGGAGGAAGATCATAGTCTACACACACACCAAAAAAAATATACACATATATACGAACATTATATGGTACATATTTGTAATGTTATTAAATATAAAAGTAAATTACTAAATATTTAAAAATTATTATTAAATCGATATAAAGGAATTAATGTGATTCTTTTCATCGCCGGCCCCCGTGTCGGAGTGGTTAGCACATCGCGCTACGACGCCAGGGGTCCAGGATTCGAATCCTGGCCTGGGCATGGATCTTTGTGAGCGTCCATTCATCAATTTTATCATATCACTCATCCCCATCTTCGCAAATTAGCTAAAAGTGGCACTAGAAGCGATGTAAAATAAAGCAAATCAATCAATCAATCAAAAGTTTCTTGCATATAAGATACTGACTGATTAAAGATGTCAAAAAATTACAAAAAATAGTTAATATACTTATAATATGTGTAAATTTGTGTTTAGTTTTTACTTTCTATTAATATAAACCAATTGGATGTCATAGTCATATTTGTATTGCATTCTCGTATCACTTTTATTGTGCGTGTATTGTTGTCGGTGTAGATTTGTTAATTAATAATATCTTCAAAGAGAGAGAAAGCGAAAGCATTCAACGCTCACAATCACATTACTTTGTGTGTGTGTTTTCCATATTATCCTTAGAAATGTATATTTGATGTCATAACTAATTGCTTATCTATTGTTGTAACAAAAACTCCCCCCCCCCGGAAATTCTTGGTGGGGGATTTTTTTAGGACAAAATTGTTGGTGGGGGAAATCTCCCCTTTCCCACCAGGATTTCGAACTCTGTTGTTTTCATAGGATTTAGGCCGTGTCCGAAAGGTGCAGAACCGTACTTGAAGCGAACATCCTTGGAAAATAGTATTGCATTTCGGTCTTGAAGTCTTGGACTGGAAGTGAAAGTCTTTCGAATTGCAGTTCGACTGCAGCGCCATGAATACGATCAGCGGATAAAAACTAAGAACACATTGTTTTCCCCGCGTTACATACACTTCTTTCTCACCATAGATATCACATACCATTTGAAAATTCTTATACTTACATTTCCACACAATCTGAGAACTACAACCAACATCTGGGCCTTCCCGATGGCGCAATGGTAGCGTCATCACCTTGTAATCAAGGGGTTGCAGGTTCGCTACCCGGTTCGGATCCCACTTTAAATTGTAGGGCCAGTCCCGATTAGCCTATTTATGCATAATGTGGACTTAACACTCCAAATCAACCAACATCTGGCGGGTCTTACTTATCGCACATCACTTGAGCAACCTTGCGTTCTGACGTCATCGGGGGAAGCTTTTATTGTTAGGCTAAATGCCTAAGTTGTTAGGTTAGGCTAACTAGGTTCAGTTCTCTTAGCACAAATAATATATTTTCAGTGTATTGGTGCTAATAGAACTAAACATAACAGACCTTACCTAACAACGTAGGCGTTCCTTGTGTGACGTCAGAACACAAGGTTGCAGAAGTGTTGTGCGATAAGGGAGACCCACAACCGGGCTGAGTTTCTACTTACATTATTTGAAACAAGTGAACATCAAGCAAACGAGTGAAGTAAACAGGTCTGCATTGTCGCTTACTGCATGCTGCGGGCCCGATTCCTTTCGAACTGCACTAGATGACGTCACTCTTAGACCTTTCGGGCACAGCCTTCTGTCCAGGGAATCTCCGGAGCAAGAGGTGAGAGGAGAAGTGGAAAACGCGGCTGCAGTTACCAGCCGTTTGCACTTCTTTCCTCCGCTCATTCGCTTTCTCCCCTTCTCTACCGTCATGCGCGACCTTGCAACACATATTCCTGGCATTAGAGCCTTCTCTTCCACTTAACCATAAATAACAGTGTTCATTATTTCTCTTAACTAATACAAAGAATAAGACACAATGATAAAAGAAAAATAGAAATAAATAAAAACATAAGCAATATAATTTGTATGCGTGGACACACAGATAAATTTATTTCATGATCTTAAAACATTATGCATTTTGTCTTTCTGTAAACACCAACCTAGTTCTGCGCTGCAGTATCAATTAATTGAAGTTTATTTCTGTTATCGGCAATCAAAATAATATGATTTTTGAGTTTTATGATTTAAGTTAAGGATGTCAATTTCTAGGGAGGGGAGTAGGGCCACTGACCTGAACCTAGCGCATGGATCCTGGAAACGTCAGAGAAATCAGCTGGGTGAAATGCCATGACGAAGTCAGGGAATTATGTGAGGTTTCCAATCAGGAAAATTTATTTGTTTTTGTGCTTGCCAGGATTCGAGACCGAAAAAAAAGCACATTTTTCTCCAAGAAGCCTCTTCACTATATACATTTTGTGTTGAAATGTTTTAATCTATTGTTTTTTTCTCTCATTTGAATATGCTTCATTAGTTTGATCAGCAAAGTTGAAGACTTAACATACCATGTGCATATTAGAATATTGAAGCATTATAAAATGGTCTGTAAAGTTATACCTGGAAAAGTCAGGGAATTTTGTTTGGCAAGATAAGTGAGAAACATGTAACAATAAATCGCAAATTAAATAGTGATCATCCCTATTTTATGTCTAAAGTTAATTGATCATCCCTCCTTCGAGACGTGTAAAACTAACGACAAGTCGTCAGTGGCTAGAGAAGTAATTGGATAACACCTGGGCAATGACTAAAAAGGCTCTGAAACAAATTGATAGGTAAAACCACAGATAAACGTATTATAATGGATGGGGTACATGACCATTCCATTTTCACAGGTGGGACTTACAGACTGCGTTTGTGACATTAAACTAACTATTCTACTAACATTTTTCTTACCGTTCCTGTGCCATGAATTTTGAAACTAAACACTGTTGATTAAGCATAACTACCCTTAGTATACTTTCCCAGATTTATAGCTATAGGTAAACAAATTTTTATGACAGGTGGGACAGATGAAGCACTTCCTCTTTACTTAACAAGAGCGTTATTTTAATTTCTGTGAATTTTCAAATGAAAAAATAATTATTTAAGACCAAGAAAGTAATTGATCTTTGAATATTCTAGTGGAGTTGAAAGGGAAATTTAACAGTTAAAATCAGAAATAATAATTATATTTTTTTTGTGTCACTAGTGGGGCACAATACAATACAAAAGTAAATGAAACGTTTAGATAAACAGAACCTTTTACTATTAACTAAATTATGTATAATACTTGAATTTTTTATCCAGATGACAATTTTAGATTGTTGACTCCAGATAGAATAAAATTACATCATTGCATTTAATTGCATAAATTGAGATTCAGGGGCACTTTTTCATAGAATGCCCCTACAGAATGCCCCTACAGTGAAACATTGCAAGGAAACAGTGAGACATTTCCTGCTCTCCGAACGAAATGGAAAAGAATTGAACATGTCCTTTTGCCAGAGCATGTGCAGTTACATACAGTGTAGTATATTTCTGGCATTCGCGTGCAATTTTGTTGTGGGCAGATGTATTTCGTGCCATGCTTGTGGAACGCAAGTTCAGAAAACTGCAAGAACAAGCTAATTATGTCTTATAGCTACGTTACTGTCGCCCAAGAAGTGAAGCCGAAAATGATGCACTTTTGTACGGCAAGGAAGACCCCAATCAAGTTCATTTTTAGTTAATATTGTGATATTCGCAGTTAATGTGGCTAAGAGGCGCTAGAAGCATATTACAAACCAACGCTTTAGTAGGTAGTGTTAAGCTCTGCGTGCCGTACAAAATGTTTCCTGTTGCACGATTAATTTTGCCTCAGTAAGGTATCTAGCATGTGTGCAATATATCGTTGAAACTAGCTGAGTATTGAAATTAGCATTTTAAGTAGACATGTATTATATTAAATCCAATTTAAGTTCTTCGTGCCGTACAAAATGGTTTCCGTAACTGACTTTATTTTTGGCCCTGTTGTGCAGTCTTGCACATGTGTGATATCGTTGAAACACCTGAAAATGTGGGACGTATTGAAAGAATTAACACGTATATTATCTTCCGATGTAAACACAAAGTTTCAGAGTGTAGCTTAGATTTGAACATTTTCTTCAAATTGATATCAGGAAAAGATCAAAATTGACCTGGCAACAGTTATGCAATCTTTCACACCTCATTTTGAAGTCAATAAATGTCTGATTTGAACACTACTGGAAACAAATGTGGGGGGGAAATGCCCGAATGGATTCACAATTGGGCATTTATATCATGATTAGACACTTGGTAACCATTTTCTACAAATAGGATCCACGACAATAAAACAACAATACCAATAATGAACCAATGCTCCCTTATTGAGACATAGAAATAGACTAAGAAGTGATCTCTAAAAGGGATCAAAAAAATAAACAATAATAATGCGTAATTTATTCAAAATTACAGTCGAATTAAAATTATTGATCTTGAGAATAGTGCAATTGTGCAAGCTACGTTGATTGTTAGACTGTTCCTTCTTGGAGAAGAAAGATTGGGAATTCATTTGCAACCGATGTGTCGATAATTCACGAAAATTGTTGCTAATAGTCGTAAATCTGCTCGTAAACATGATTAGTAGGGAGCGGAAGTTGATGACCTAAAAAATATAGGTATATGACCTATAGAATGTCCTAAAAAATGGGGGGAAATGACGTAAAGAATGGAAAAAATTACTATTAAATTTGTTAGTTTCAGGATAAAAATTGAAATGAAAAGGAAATTAAACAAAATGCAATCTTGCTTAAAAAAAAAAGACACCAAATTCAATTAAAATATGCAACGAGGATTTCCAATGGAAACAACCCAATAATTTTAAAACAATTTAATGAAAAAGTCATATACACTGAATGAATTAGTGTGAAATGCATTAATTTCCCGCATCTTTGCCTGGTGATGTAGTGTGGTGTGTTTCTGTGGCACTGTAAAGAAGAAATTATCACGATCCACGTAAAACATTTTTTGCTTAGAAATTTAACAAATTGTATAAAAAATAGGGAAACCAAAATCAGGGACGCATCCGGGAAAGGGTTCATAGACGCCCCCCCTCCAGGAAAAAGTACGTCGGAAAAGTAATTTTTAACATCAGAAATTGTTTGAAATATCTCACATACAAGCACTTTCTAAATATTTAACAATTTTTTCCACTTACCTTACAGAGAGTTTCAGTACACCACCATTGTCTTTCGGAGGTTCTCAAACGAGAATCTTCTTCTGTTGTCAGCCAGACTCAAGAATATTACCAAAATGAAAGAAGTGACAAAATATGACGAAACAATACACCGAATATTACGAAAAATGACGGGAAAATGCCGAAAATGACCTAAAACCTGAAAATTGGCAAAAAATGGGAAAAATGCACTTTAAAATTACCTTTTTTGGGTTCTAGACCAAGTGTAATATAGTGTATATTTAATGGGCATCGTGTCCGAGATGTCGGAAAAAAGATGACATTTCATCAACTTCCGCTCCCTAATGATTAGAAATAGGATATTCTTTTATTCATGTTCGTATTTACACCGTACGGATTCTCTACAAATCCTTCATCTTACCTGTCTGTACATCCGTTTCGAGAATTTCCAGTATATATTTCCAAATGCTTAGTTTTCTTTTGCCACAGATCTCTATGATACTAAGATCAGTATGAATGCACAAAGTTTTCCGCCGGAAGAATAAAAAGTAAAGAGATAAAGGTTGGGAATAAACATCCTCAGTTTGGAGTCCCGATCCTTTATTCGGTAGTAATTTTCATAATTTCAAACACTTACTGACTAACTGAATATTAACTTATTCTCCAATTATCAAAATTTACTGAAGTTGAGAAAGTAAATAGCGATCCGAACACACAGAATTCTCGGATATCAGGAAAACCCATATTAGTCTGACATCCGGATATTCGGATATCTGGATTATCCGTTGCATCCGAAACGGAAATCCCGAATATCCGTTATCCAGATTTTGTGGCAATCAGAATATATTAGATTTAATTTTTTGCTTGTTTAGGATTATTGGCCATTTTACAATATTTCGCTAGGTTGTTTATTGCATTTTAAAAATACTTTATTATGTTGTTGTTTTTACTGAATTTGGCTCCTTCACGATCGTTTTGTCGTATTTCCTTTTCCCAAAGTTCTACAATTGTTTTGCTTCAGTTTAAATTCTAGGAGAGAAAGCAGGCGTTTCCTTTTGAGTCAGGTCACAGATAACTACATAGATAGGAAGGTATCGAAGACTTAACATTGTAGCCAGCAGTAAATAACAATTGCATGCTCTTAATTGTTATATTTTCCTTAACTGTAGTATAGCCTGAGGTTGTGTCGAACTTAAGTGTTTTGACTGTTTTGTCACTTATGAACACTTAAGCTTGCATAATAACCCTTGCCCCTGCCGTACAATAAACTTACTTACCTGAGGGGGTCTCAGAGGCGCACTCTTTGTTCTGTAACTAAAATTCAAGAATAGTTTTTGTTATTGAAGAAGTGTTTCCTTTATTGTTCATATAGGTGCAGCTTATAATAGTTACAATAATTTCCAAAATTACAATCGCAAATAAATATTGCACGAGTGTAACACGCATATTATACCTAAACGTGCAGCACAATATCGCAATTGTATATCCTAAATGCTTTCATTTGTTTATATACGTGCAGTTATATTGTAATTATGATAATTACGAAAATTACCATCATTACCAACCAACTGTACACTATTACAGGCATGAGTATAGTGTCTGAACACACATCGCAAGGAGAAACCCTGATAGGTCCATCATATGAATTTTTCTTTTTATGAACAAAGTAATACAGAAACATTGGAAACACCCTAAGAAACAATGTACATAATTTTCAATTTTTTAATAAAAATATTAGCAGTTGAAGAATCGAAAAACTCTTGGGTAAGCTATATGGGTAATGTCGGGTAACTTTTTACATTTATTGCAACTCTTTTAAATAATTTAAGCGTCATTTCTCAAGACAAGCTCATCAATTTCGACCGATTTCAAAATATTTTGTCACTTCTTCACACGGAACTCGTGTATTTCGTTAGAAACCCCATTTTCTCATATGTAGGGTGTAACTATGATCTAATTTCCTCTTATTGCCCCATTTTCCCCTTACTAGCCCTTCACCTAATACAGACACACCAGCTGCCACTGACATGATCATTTGTAAAATTCAAACATTGAAAATTACATTGTACTATTAGATTCTATTTACATAATACATACAAAATTACTCTAGTTATGGGAGTGTGTATGTATGTAGATGTATTTAATAAGCATATTGAAATATGAAGACAACACTCGAGAAAGAAAGTCCATTAAAAAAAAAAGTCGGGTCTTTTGTAACTGCTGCTTATAACCAGCTATGAATTCCACGTCAAGAGTTGTATTTTTTTAATTATATTATTATTATTTATTATCTCAACAGGGTTATAATTAAGCCATACAACATTTCATTTTGGACAATATTAATACAAATAATGACTTGATGCCCTGTGTAGTAAAAAAATATACAAAAGCTACATTAAGGAAAATGATATGAATTTACATGCGTATATAAAGTGTTCTATAGTAGCAATTAAATAAAGAAAGTTTGTGAGCTATATACATTTAGAAGAAAGGAAAGTGTGAGTGTGTCTGGAATTGCTGTTCGAAGTACAGGGATGAACATTTTAAAATATATGTGTGTGGTGGATATGGTGTGCGGGGGGGGGGGGGGTAATCACTGAAAATAATATTACTGGAGTTAGAATTTATAGGCATGGGAACGTAGAAGACGACAGAACTGAGCTTTGCTGGTACTGAGTTTGACCTTCGTCGGGAGTGAATTCCAGGTTACCGCTGCTAAGTACGAGAAAGACTTCTGACCAAATCTGCTTTTGTTAGGTTTGACGATTACTAGGTCCCTATGTAAGGGCCATCTGGTGTTTCGGGTACTGAACTCAGAACGGAGCTTAATCCTATGATGCAATGGAGATGATTTGTTATGTAGGCCTATACTACCTTATTCAGGTAGATGTAATGTATTCTCGAAGTGTCTGTGGCAGGCACGTATCTAGATATATGTTTCGGGAGGGGGGGGTCCAAACCAAGTGTATAAGGAATAATAATAATAATAAAATTAAAATAGTTATTAAATCAAATTAATACTAATTACAATACATCAATTAATATTATATTATTATTAAATGATTAGGTAAAAAGACTACATAAGAATAGGGATATAACAGCGTATATTCATTACGTAGCTTACCTGTAGTTAAGATCGGAATAATTTACATAAAAACAAGTGTCCTGGCAATGAAATTAATGTCAAATAGATGAATAATTGAATATTTATCGAATAACAAAAATGATGTTACATGTAGTTAGAGAAAAGTAAGTTTCTGATTAAAATTTTATGCATATTATTTTGAGTAGTAGTGTTCATAAATCTTCTTTATAGTGTAATTCAAAGCCGTATCATCCCTAAAAAGTTCAGAGGAAATTATTAACCATTCATTATGCAACAAATGCTAATATTTTCATTACTTAATTTTAGTACTTGGTAAGTCTTTCGGGGCGTCCGGACCCTTGACCCCCCTAAATACGTCCTTCCTGTCCTTCAAAGCCGTATGATCCCAATATAATCCTTGACTTACAATAAGTTCAGAGGAAATTATATAACAAAGGCTAAACGAATAAATTTTTCATTATTCAATTTTAGAACTCTATAAATCTTTCGGGAGGGGTCCGGACCCCCTGGACCCCCCTAAATACGTTCTTGGACTGTGGGTATGTTGTAAATCTTGCGCAATTGTTGGGAATTATTATCTTGGGAGTGCATGTGTATAGTTCTTAATAAATTGTTTTGGATTGTTTAAAGTTCATTCAAATGAGTTAAGTTACCGCCAAAAATAAGACTAGCACCATACTCGAATACGGGACAAATAAAGGAAAGGTTGAAATGTCTACTAAAATTTCTATTGAGATATTTACGAATTTTTCGAAATATGTAAACATGGTGATAGATTTTACGAATATACTTATTTATTTGGAGGTTAAAATTTAGCTGAGGGTCGATAATGATTCCGAGATACTTTAAATGATTGCTCAAAGGTACTCTGGCGTCATTAAGGGTAATATCTATCGTGTTAGCCTGGATTCCCTTACCGGTGTGAAGCACCATGACCTTCGTGCCTTTTCACACTAGAGAGATAAAAATGAAAACTGTGGAACGAGAGAAATGCAGCAAAGTGATGAATTTTCATTGATTCGAAACATTTTGGTCGTAAAGCTGTAAAAAGCCCAACCAAATGCCCCCCGATCACTTCCAACCCTGCACTTTCGGTGCAGAAATTGACACAAGAATGCAATTTTTTGTTTCTTTGAGATTTTTGTCTGATTGGTTCAATTTATCCATTTTTACTGAATCTCACGGAACAACAGCTGATAGAGGTACGTTTGATGCATCTGTGTATTTTGATGCATTTAAATTGTTACCGGCAGGGTAAATTCCTTGAATTCTGGGAATTCTACGTGAATTTTTCTCCCCAGACGTGAAAAATTGCAGCTTTTATTAATTCAAATCCCATTGAATTTATACATACTTATTAATGCCCCGAAGCAAGCCTTTCACAGTTTAGTTGTTTCTTTTTATCGGGGAAGAAGAGAAAAAAGAAAGCTGCATGGAAAATAAAACAGAGTTGTCTCAATCCGTTTGCTTTATTAGAGTCCTTTGCAGAAAAATCTATCTGACAGAAGGAAGATTATTGCAAGATATCTTGAAGTTGATAGGTAAATCAGAGATTGAACTTCTTATGCAACTAACAATTTTTCGTAGATTAATATATCCCGTAACATTTGTGACTTGTGTTTGTAGATGTATTTCGAATCTGAGTATGTGAAATGACGAATGTGAACTCCACACCTTAAATGAAATATTTGAAATATATATACCGTTTAATTAAATTCAATTAGAATTTTTAGATAAATTGCAATCGTACAGATCCTTTATGTTGTTAATATATTTGTGTGTGTGTCTGTTGGTATGTTGGTGGTGAGAGGAGATAATACGTAAGGCTGAAATAGGGAAAACATCTGCTTGTAACCTTGAATTTTTGGAAAGTTCACCTTGAAAACCGGGATTTGTTTTATATATATATATAAAATATTTATTGGTTGTGGACAAAATCCATGCACCAGTTAACAATTTATCAATTGGTATTATATACATGTATGCACATAATATTTACTCACAATTATTCCTTTCATAATAAATAGTTACCAAATTTCATTACACTTTCACAGAATTATATTCGACTTATTAAGATATTTTGTAAGAATATTGATTCGAGGATGAAGGAGAAGTCAGTAAACAAGGCAGTGTCAGTGGCGCTTGATGTCCACTCTTGTACAATTCCTGTGAAAATGGTTCTCTGTAAGTTTCATAAAGTTTGCATTGAAATATAATATGGTTCGGAGTTGCAGTATATTCATTGCACAAACTGGTGAAGTCACTAAATTCTTCTTGTAAAGGTGAGCTGCGGCGATAAAAAAACCGGGAATTATATGCTTTCATTTTATCAAGGTTCTATCACCCTGTACCGGAGTAAAAAGATTTAGAATTGTGTTTGGCACTTGACAAATTTAGAGTTCTGTGCATGTGTGAATAATTGTCCATTGTGGAATTTCTAATTCAGTTCTGATTACAAGTTGTCTGCGTTATTTCCGGACATAAGATATAGTGATGAAATGAATAACCCAGAGAAGTCTAGGAAAAGATAAGTAACCACCTTATCATGTTCGTTTCAGCATTAAAATTGTTACACTGACTATTATTGCCTAGTGTCAGTGCCAGCAGCTTTTTAGATAAGAGGACATTGTTATGCTTTGGTGCTGCAAAATGACCATTACTACGGCGCCAAGGTGTCAACACGGGAAACAGTGTTTTAGCTGTTGTCACGGATGGAATGTTGCAGCATCAGGGGTTGGATGCTTACAGTACCTTACAACACTGCACAATTTGCCTGGAGCGCGTCCAGTATCAGCGATATCACTGAGCAAGATTTTCGCTCGTTGAGCAGAGATCTTTTACTTCATGGTCTGTGCTCATTGATCAAAATATCAGTGCCTTTGAGTAAAGATCATCGACGTACAGGTATATTTGCACTTAAGACAAGAGAATGGTTTTGGATGTTTGTGAGTGTCCATTCATGTCATCATATCATCACTCATCCCCATCTTCGCAAATTAGCCAAAAGTGGCACATAAAACGAAGTAAAATAAAGCAAATCAATCAAAAAAGATAATGCGTATTGTAGTGCAAAATTAATTTTATAATTATTGCTTCTCTAAAAACAATGACATTTTAGTGTAAGAAAATTATTGATTGCTTGGTTGATATAGTTTATTTTACTTCGCTCTTGAGCCACTTTTGGCTAATTTGCGAAGATAGGGATAAGTAATGATATGAGGAAATTGATGAAAAGAAATAAGAATGGATGTATAATCACGGACACTTCTGGGTTGTAACAATACTATTCATTTCCAATGCGAAGGAAAGGGTTTTACGTGAACTAGTATGTTTGAAGTAAATTAAAAATAAAGGCAACGATTTATGCTCTTTTTGTAGTTTACTTGAGTAAAATCTAATGCATTTGTTAATTTTTTTCCAGGCCGCTGGTCTTGATCTCAAGGATAATCTGGGTACGGGTGCAGCGGGTTGGCCCTACCCGTCTGTTTACCATCCCTACGATACGGCGTTTGCGGGTTACGCCTTTAACGGGTGAGTACCAGCCAGTAGCTGTATTTCGTGTTTACTGTACAGATTGATTGTCAATAGGAGACTGAAGTTGGAAATATGCTGTTATACAGAAAAAAACTTACGTACGTATGCAGATTTTTTTTTTCAGAGATAGCTGAAATTGTAAAGGTGGATATTATATAGGTGCGTCCTGTGGTAGAGGAGGGATACACAATAACATTTTCGTAATTACTGGTATTAACTTTCGTATTAAAAGTTGTTCAAAGACAAAACTGGTAATTGGTGGGGAGTACTTTAGAGGGGATTTGCATTTATCACTTTGCTTTTTCCCCGAGTTCTTTTATGCTGTGGCCCCATCAGCTTTCCCAGTGCCTCGATATCTGCGTACATCACACAATCCATGGTTGAGATTCAGACATATCTAGAAATACATTTCGGGGGGGGGGGGTCCGACTAAGTGTCTCAATAATAATAATAAAGTAAGCATAATATCATTATATAATTTTAATAAATTACAATAATATTAATTAAATATGTAAATTAATTAAATTGTTATTAGCTATATGAAAATAAAAGGACAGTATAGGAATAAATATAACATCACGTATTCATTAAGCTTGTGCGTAGTTAACACTACCGTTCTGGCAAGGAGATTAATGTCAAATAGATAAAGAATTGAATATGTATTGAATAACAAAAAAGGAGTTAGATCCAATTGTCGAATTAATATTTTATGCATATTATCACAAGTAGTGTGCATAAATCTTTGGAACTATCCTTCAAAGCTGTATGAACCCAATTCCTTGCCTTCCAATAAGTTCAGCAGAAATAAATAACCATCGATTATACATATATGATAAATTCTAAGCAAGTATATTTTGATAGTTTAATTTTAGTACTTATTAAGTGTTTCAGGGGGTAGGCTATGGTGTATTCTCGTGCGGAAAATACACGCAGGAAAATGGGAAGGAAGTTGGCAACTGTGGAAGCATCTTGACATCACGTTCCATCCTTCCTCTTATCCCAGGAGCCGAACCCGATCTCGGAATTATCGGGCAACCGAAGCTCTAAATAATGAATGATGGTGGGAGACGGGACACGCCAGAGCCCTGACCGCTGGCTGAAGGGAAGGGGGGATCCCCCTCCGCTAGGTGTGGAAAGTGCTGAGGTTGCCCTGGGGTTTTCGGGGGTTTTAGGATGGAAGGGGGTTGCGGACTGCGAGAGGAAGGAGAGGAGGCTGTCCACCGGAAGTGGCGCTCAAGAACTTGGATGTTCTCGAACTTTCCTGGATTGCATAATTTTGTAGAGGTTGCTGCGGTTGCCGATGCTGCATTATTCAAGGCTGCTTGTGTCCTTTCGAAGATCCTTAAACTTGTTGCCGAAAGGATCACGCGATTTTAAAAATAAATGCCCAAATAATTCACAAGGGAACTGCACGGGGGGAAATGTGCCAGCTAATATGGCGTAAGAAAGTACTGAACGGTGTATGAATTCGCTATTCCAACACTGGGCCGCTAGTGTCGCTCCCATAATTTGTCATCAGGAGAGAAACAAATTCTCCAATTACAGTGCAATACAAACTAATTGGAAAGTAAAATATAAATATGTTAGGAGTAAATGTCATATGTACACTGTAAATGTTATACCGACATATATACACACACGATTTTTTTATTATTATGTACATACTATAATACAAAATGCATACAATGAAGTTATATACAAACGAATTCACTATTAAATGATTTTAAATACTAACATATTAACATAACAACAGCAGAAGAATAGCTATAGGCCTATGCATTTTACGTATCAGTTTATACACGTCTGTTATTATTATAAGACTGAGGCACAGAAACACTTATAATTAAGTATATATACAGATTTTAGATAATGATTGTGAAGAAGAAGGTATTGACAGGTATTGATTTTATTACCTTTTCATATTCTGCAATAATAAGATTGAAATCAAGTTTATGATTTTTGTTGACAACTCTATTGTAAGTGCCGGCCCCCTTGGCGGAGTGGTTAGGACATCGCGCTACGACGCCAGGGGTCCCGGTTTCGAATCCTGGCCTGGGCGTGGACATGGATGTTTGTGAGTGTCCATTCATCAATTTCATCATATCATCACGCATTCCCATCTTCGCAAATTAGCCAAAAGTGGCACAAAAGGCGAAGTAAAATAAATCAAATCATACCAAGTCATACATATATATTGTAAGTGCTGCTCATTCTGAATGGTGGTGATTGTTTATGCCTTTCAATTTTGGGGATGTTATACAGCAAGAAATTTCTGCTTCGTAAATTGCATACACTGGCATTGAAACAATTTCGTAGATAAATTTCTTATTATCTAATACATCAGTTACAAAAATGTATGTTCTGCCAGTACTTTTCTGATGCAAACTCTTCTAATTGGCCTATAGCATGCAGATATGTATATTTTGTATAGTGTAGGTACCTCACAGACTTTTTGAATTTGCTCTATTTGCGATTTATTGGGACGCGCTGGATGTGGGATAACATGTTAATTTCATAACGGCATAAGTTCGGGATGGAGAAAACTGTATTCGTGGAACGTTTTCGCACATTGTGAAAACAGTGTAAGCTCGAGGGTGCGTAAGGAAGTTGAATGTATGATTCAGGAAGGAATTTACTTTCGATCGGGAATAATCATATAAATAACTGCTAACAGAATTCATGCATTCGGATTAGCATTGTAATATGGCGATGTTATTAGTACATCATGTTATAACTAACGATATTTTTCATTGCGTACGTAATAAACGCTTATAATTGAATATTTAAAGATCGTCGACGTTCTTATTTTGTTGGTCATCCAAGCTCAGTGGAAGCTTACGACTTGTGTGAAACAATTTTACAAATAATTTTCGGTGTAACAAGTTTACATTCTGTGGAGGTGGTAGACAACATGTTACATTTTGTGATGTTTGTTTCAAGTATCCTGTGACTGCAAATATGGAAATGGTTACAAAATGTCACGGAGGAGACTTCGAAAGTTTGTCGTTTTCAAGGATAAAGAGTGCAGTTTCGTTCAAGAAGCGCGAGTAGCCGAACGAGACGGTGATCCCCGCCACCTGGTGGTCGGACGGAAACTAGACTTACAAGGGAGCTTATGGTAAACTTTAGGTACTCAATGAACACGTTACTTGGTGTAATACAAAGAAGAAGGATGAAAAATGCAAGGGCAATGTTCTGCGTAGTGAAAAATTATGTTAAAAAGGAATATTGTTTTCATTCTCCGTAAGAAATATCTACGGGAATGTTTTGTTGATGTTCTTTTTAATAAAGTTTAGCTAGCTTAATAATTGACATAAAAAGTTTCGTCGAAACACTTATTCTAAACTACATCAGGACCCTGTTCAATACTCGAGTGCATTTCAACAGAACTTACACTTCATGCTCAACTGTTCTCCATGCACACGTACCTTTTGCAACTTCTGATTGGTCCAAGATTAACCAGTAATCGGACTTCCCAGTTAGGCTATCTGGTAAGATAGGTCCACGCCCTTGCATGGTTTTGCTGTTGGGTTTTAACCTATTATCTTAGAATAGAGAAGATTAGGCTGATAAGCTTCCATTAGGTACTTCGTTGATTGCAAGTATATTAACGACGCCACATGTTAGCTGGTCACGACCAAAGTTCACGGGTTCGAACCGAATGTCCCTTCGTCAATTTCATGTATTCACTGCTCATCCTCATTGTCGTGAAGAAGAGCGATGTTAAGTAACGATACAAATACAGCTAGTGTTAGTAGGCCAGAACCTAATAGACATATCGAGGTGTAACCCCCCTGTCTTTTCGCCATACCATGAAAATGAAGAGCTCTTTATCTTTTTTACATGCTTACAAGCTTTTTACAACATTTTACAATTTTAAACATTCTGAAAACGTTAACATGCATGGGCGGCCGCAGGGGGGGGGGGGGGCAGGGGGAGCAGGGAGGGGGCACTGAGATTTCTTGAAAGAGATAATGTTGTTCCAATGGTGAAATTGTACAGATATTTTATTACAAGAAAGTATTGTTTTCTGCGACTTACAGGCCGTAAGTTAGCTACATCAACTATTATTATTATTATTATTATTTGAAGTAGGGTTACATTTAAGCTTACACTCTATTTTGAACTGATTATCTAACTATAAAAAACAGCTTTTTGTCCTACATGAATTAATGTTAATTATAAAGTTATGCAAATTGTATATATATGTACAGAATATGGAAATTACAAATGGATGTAATTTTAAAAAATCATAAGTAGTAGTAGTAATGCAATAATAATAATAATAATAATAACTAAAATAAAAACGAATAATAGCAGTAAATATTAGAATTATAGTAATAATAATAACAGCAATAGTAATAACAGTAATAATAATATTATTAATAATAAGTTTCTGTGACCCTGCCCCCCCCGGAGAGAAAATCCTGCGGGGCCATTGTTAACATGGTTTATATGAATTTTTAAACCAAGAATTAAAATCCAAAGTATTTTAAGTGAAATCATGTAGAAAATAACGTAGATTCCATGATTGCAAATGCGAGTACACAGATCAACATACAGATGTATCACTTCCAACAAAAATGTGTGTTCTAGTCGAAGCGACTAGGGCGACCTCTTCTCAGTACCATACATATTCTTGTCACGTGAAGTTAACAATTGCTACGCATTGAACGAAAGCCAACAGAGCAAAGTTTCGGTTGATTTCCTTATCGAGCCATACGGCACGCGTCAACCAAGTCCTTTTGCAATTTTCTAAAACAATCGCCAGTTGTAAGCAAATTAGCACCTTCCACGACGATGCTGAGGGATTTGTTTTTGCAGCGCGCGTCGAGTCCCGGTTTGGTGTTTAGTTCGACAAGGGAGGGAGAACCACAAAATCAATCTTCGCTTTGCAACGATCCACACTTACGATGTAACTGAAGTGTGAATTGCATTTTATTCTGTGCTGAAACGCTCAACGCGGGAAATGTTTGTGTTGTATCGTCGAAGCGTAAACTTGACACGAACTATTGTGAAATAAAGGAACTCTGGTGTGCAATGTTGAGTTATAGTGTGGGGATATATTCTCCTTTCTGTATTGGAGGAACACTGTTTCAAGTAGCGTTGAAGAACAGAACAGATCTTGCAATTTGAGCACGCAATTCGCATCGGCTAGAATGATGTCACTTATCAGCAACAAAATACTGCATCTTGCTTATACAAAGAAGTGGAAATAGAACACAAGTATTGTTCATTTTAAAGCTTCTGTATACCTTTACATGTTTCCTGTGGATAGTAGAATTATTCAGGTGTACACGTTTCTTCTTGCGCTGCTTTCTTGCAATATACCAGGCGTGATTAAACCTACTTTATCGAAGATAATCCCAAACGAAGTTAGCCACTATTTGCCTTCAGGATTTTGGTGTTACGATTTCCACTGTTGCCAGGATTGGAAACTGCAAACCCATTTTCCTCCCACGTGGTTTCCTTTTTTTTTGAGGGGGGTATCAAATATTCATTTGTTTTTGCTCATTAATTCTTATCAATGTTGAAAAAAATATGAATCGTTTGATTAATATGCAGAGTCGTAGACAAAACACTTATTTCGTAGTATGTTAAATGATTCTAGAATGGTCTGGGAAGATATATATGAAAGTATGTGGAAAATCGTGGAATTTGTTTTTGTAAAGTGTTGCAATCCTGCTTCAAGCCAGAGATTTATCCACACCTTCCCAGCATCCCCTAGAAGGCTTAATTTACGGTCATTTTGGCACTAAATTTACACTTACATCCCCTCTGAAAACAAACTTACAACCTCCAGATTGGATAATCCTGGATAGGCTATACCTGCAGTTCGCATGCCAGAAGTACAACTATCCTTGTCTCACACCTTAAAAGTAGGATCCAATTAATGTAAATTGTTGACGAATAATAACAAAATAGCGAGGGGTAGTTTAGAAATTTAGACGTTGGTAAAGCAGTTTCATAGAAGAAGTAGCGAATTTTCACCTTCACTGCCTTTATGCAGTTTATACAAGTCATTTTCCGATTCCAGTTCTTCAACATCACGTTTCCTATAACAAAAGTGGATGCACGTGGCGTCGAACAAATCGCTTGTGTTCGTGCTTGATCGCTCAATGTTTTCGGGACAACCAAACTTACTTGAAAAAACCGTTGTTTATTTGCAGACGGCGTTCAGCGTCGAATGGGCCCAACGGACGAGACCATTATCCGCGTCTCCACCAATTTACAAACACCTTATACCTAGCCTTCACGGTTTTCGGACTTCTTCCACGTGATGCCTTCGCCACAATGGTGTATCACGTTCATGCCTCTTAAAGTAGAGCTTCTGTTTTGGAAGGTGCTTCTAATTGGACAATGGCGACGAACGAAATTGATGGTTATTAATGCACTTGCTAACATGGGTACCGTGCGCATCGTGTTTTATGAGTAGTTGCGTTGTCCGAGAGCTGTTGACAAATGCCAGAATGTGCAGAGTACCTCTGCATGCTTGTAGCTTGATAGGCGAGTGTTATGCGACTTCTGTATGTAGATGATTTTAGCTGTTGTCCAATACGCAACCAACTACCAGCGTATCTTGTTTGAGACTTACCAAATGGAAGTGTTTGCAATGGCAGCATATACAAAAGAAAGTCGTATCAACTGTAGAGCATAAACCTTACAGGTGTTTTGAAACCAGTGAATGCACATGCAAGTACATGTCTGGCGTGTGGTAAATTTACCGTGTCATATAAGACATAGAGGACAACAATGAATATAAGTGAATTTTCTGTTGATTTTGATTTTAAAACATTATAACCTCGTGTTCTTTTTAAGACATAAAGGATAACAATAAATATACCAAGTGAATTTGTTGTTCATTTTGATTAAAAAACGTTGTAACCTCTTATTATTTTTAAGACAGACCACAACAATGAACATGAGCGAATTTGCTGTTGATTTAGTTTTAAAAAAAATTATAACCTCGTGTTATTTTTAAGACATAAGCGATAACAATGTCAGTGAATTTTTTGTTCATTTGGTTACAAAAAAAGTTATAATCAAATCATCACTCATCTTCATCATCGTGATTAGCCAAAAGTGGCAGAAAAGGGACGTTAAATAACAAAAATGCAAATAAATTCGTCGCATCACTCGCTTTGGCGTGACGAAATGGTTGCTACCAAATCAAGTTTAAGTCTGTTGCGTTTGTTCACTCGATCTGTTGCATTATTTCGCCACTCACTCGCACTTACCGCCAAGGAGCCGAAAGCACTAATGGACAGCTGAGTGCGCGGACCAAACCGAATCCACGCGTGAAGACAGGCAAGACCACTCCCAACACTCAGGACACGCCGCACCCCGTATACTTTCGCAGCAAATAATTTGTTTTTGCGCACGACCTCCTAACGACTGCATGTAAATGCGCCCTCATACAGCAAAGAAAGGCGCGCGCGCGAGAAAAAAGCATGACTAACTAATGTCCCCAACTTGCGGGGAGGGAGAGGCTCGGGAAGTGATATATGGCATTTTAATTACATTTTAAAAATTCTCCTTCCTCCTCGGCTGTCATACACACTTTTCTATCATGCTTCGACATGTCGTCTCCTCTTTTTTATATGATCCCCCCTAGACACCGTCTTTCCGACAGCCCGCATGCATTCGCCGCCCCTGTCGCGGGAGTGGAATTCTTTGCAAGCCAGCTTGGAAAATTTTTCACCGACCGCTGCGCCCTCTGCCTCTCCATCGCATTTCTTTTGTCATTCGTGGGCGATCAGCATTCAGCCGTTGATTAGCATAATCCACAGGATTACCTTCATTTTTCTCTTTATTTTTATAACCTTACAGTCCCCGCCCCCTTTCTTTATATTGTGGCCAGACTCCTTTTTATATTACCAATTCTGTTTCAAGATTAATGCCTGCAAAGCATAGTCCAATGTGCAGGGTGTACACAAAACAATATCGAAGTTAAAAGTAGTTGTTATGGCTATGCAAGCCAACGTGCGCATCTGTAGCTTAAATATAATATAGCAACTGTGGAAAACGTTGTCTGGCAACTATGAAGAGCTGTTTCCTCACGCCGCTGCGTGACAGCGCCTGTGTTCAAGATGGCGACTCCTCAGCAGAAATCTTTTTTGTGTTTTGCAGATAACGAAATGCAATTCAGTCGTTACAGTTAAGCGGTCATTCAAACGTGAATTAGGAAGTGTTTCGACTTCGAGACTCTAGACGCTGTTGCATTCATTACGCTGACCAGAATGTGGGAAGATCTTCGCTACCTGTTGAATGTGTGCTATGTAACGAAAAGTGCGCATATTGAACATTTGTAGTGTGTTTGGGGACTGAGTGCGTGTAGAAGGTGCTGCATGGATTTGTAGACTTACTCTTCCGTCTCATGCATGGCTTACTATTATATGCCGCAGATAAGAGAAATTACACAAGTTTAAAACTCCGATATTCTTTACTGTACACCCTGTATAAATGCCGACATCCATGGCGAGGTGATTAGCACAGCGCGCTACGACGCCAGAGATCCTGATTCGAATCCAGGCCTGGGCACAAGTGTTCTTTGAGAGTGTTCTTTCATCATGTGTTCACGCATCCTCAGCGTCGCGGTTAGCCAAAAGTGGCAGAAAAGACACTTAAAACCCCAATTCAATCAATCAGTGAAACCAACGCCTAAATATCGAGCAGATAACATTAGATTTTTCGAGGCGACACGACAGTCTATGCGGTCTCTAAAATTACTTCTCGTTTCAACGTACCAATCTATTGTGTATCAACTTAATCCTCAAGGGCTTAACAATGTTTACATTATGTAAGATACACATGGCCGTTGTCATTCTTAACCTCTATATAATTTTTGTATCACATCCATTGGGGTCGACCCGAGAAACCGTGTTTGGACTCAAACTCCGCTGATGTCACCACTAATATAGTCAGTTTTGGATCTTGTGTATTAATAATCTTTCTTAGAGTGAAGTTCTGCCAACTAAAGAAACGAGAAGAGAAAAATATGTATTTTTAAAAATATATATTCTGAAAGCAGTTATCTTTGTTCCACATGTGTTTATATTGTTAGTGTAGGAATTTGTTTGATTTCACGGCAACACAGTAATGCTTACCTTGGATTTTTGTTCTCAGTATACAGGAGTCGCGGTGGTTTAGTCGGTAGAGTATCTGACTGCCACTCGGGAGACCCAAGGTGAGTGTTCTAAGGTTGGAATTTTTCCTGTTCTGGGGTTCACCCAGCCTCAAGTAAATAGGTACCCTGATGGGGAGGAGGTAAAGGCGAATCACATCACCTCATGGCATACAATGTGCAAGAGGTATATACATAAAACTTTCACGTATATAACATATAAGGAAAGCCATATAGTGGATTCAAAAAATTCACTAATACGTAAGTATTGTCAATGACGAGTAGAAAATAAAAAAAAAGAAGGCGTCGTACCCCCTCCCCCGTGTCTTGTATCCCGAGGCTCTGATACCATGCTTCTCACCACCTCTCACTAGGCTTTCGGGGAGCCATGTCTCATTCCCAGCGTTTCTTTCACAGCCCTTTGTGTACTGTATGTATATACATTCTGCTCGTGTCAAGCTGTGTTGTCGTTTTAACCCTCACCCCCTCCCTCCCTCCAGACTCGCGCTCCCAAACTTTTACACCAAGTCCTGTTACTAGGAAAGGTTTTTAATTTGCTTTGCGGGGGTTTTCGATCTGACTGACGTAGTGAAAAAGAGTGTCGCCTGACTTGCCTTTATATGAAATACCCTGCGACAGGATCATGTTACACTCTCCTCCCCCCTCCACCTCCTGAGCTTCGCAACACTCCCCCCACACCCCTTTGCATCACCCTATGCTGTTCGAGTCTGCTGGAGCAGGATTTGTCGACATATAATCGATACAGTGTTGGACATGATTCTCGCATTTTCCTCCCAAACTCCTCTATACTCGTCGATTCCTTTCACCCCCTCCCCCCCTTTTTGACCTTCTTTCACCCCCTCACCCACCCACCACACACTCAGCTGTAACAAAATCTTCACCTTGCTCGTATTTCGTATTCTTCCCTGCGCGTACTACAGCGAGAACATTCGTTTTTTTTCTCATACCGACCCATTTTTTTCTGCTCTGATAAATCATGGTCTCCTCGAATTGATTTCGTCGTCCGATGGATGCATGTCATTAAAAACAAGGTACCTAAGCCATCCATCCAGTGAAATACCAGCAACAGATATACTAGGATGCATAGATATTACAAGGGCTTCCCAATGCGTTATGTCTCCTCCTGATCTGAGGTCTCGGGTTCGATTCCGGTGGAGGCAGTTTAACTGTAAGTCCAGTTGCATTTATCCTGTCTGAGCATGAAAGAAGTCTTAAACCACAGATAAACGTGTTATAAACGGCGTACGCTTTTAGAAGGAACATGAGTTCAGCCAATACACAGCCAGTGCTGTCGCGCTGCTGCCAAACCAACTGCTAACGAAAAGGAAACGCAGAGATTTCGTCGTATCCAATATTCAGCTTTTTATATATAATGCATGCACGTGATATTTGAGTACAATGAAATATATAGTGAAGAATTCTACACAGGATTATATCATATCACTGCAGCATATAGGAGATGAGAAACTCGTACCTGAAAGAAGTTCGAAGGTACGTATTTATTGTAGAGGAACTGCAAGGCCATCATCATCACTCTCGTTTCTGTTTTCTGGCATGTTTCCCAGACGATTTGAATAGGGGTTCACCGATTTCTGTGGTAGATACGTTACCCTGTTTTATAATACGCAACACAGTATGCACACAGACAGCACACGCTTTAGCCGTAAGTTCTCGACTCGGAGAAAACACTGTTTCCGCACGCACTTCTTCCGACGCCAATTCCTTGAAGCAAGAATACACTAGATTTTTGTCTTGTGAACGTAATATTTTCCCCTTGGTGATGATATGATGAAATTGATGGATGGACATTCACAAAATCCATGTCCAGGCCGGGATTTGAACCCGGGATCCCTGGCGTCGTAGCGCGATATGCTAACCACTCCACCATGGTGGCCGGCGCGAAATTATTAACACTCGCGGAACACACACTATTGCATAACTATCGAACATAAGGGCTGGACTTCACAGCGCGCTACGACGCCAGGGGGGTCCCGGGTTCGAATCCCGGCCCGGGCATAGGTGTTTGTAAGTGTCCCTTCATCAATTTCATCATATCATCATCCATCCTCATCTTTGCGATTAGCCAAAGGTAGCAGAAAAGCGAAGTCAAATAAACCAACATTTAATCAATAAGAGCCATATTGAATCGTCTCACAACTGTTCTTCGTGGCTTACGAGTACATTTATCTTACACCGCCCTTGTTACGAAAACGCTGAACTGAAGGTGACTCAAACTCCCAATGTACGTAAACGAATTTGACACCCATAGCTTTACCAAGACACAACTCAGCGGGGTTCATAACAAGGTGGCAAATAAAAAGAACAGACGGAACACTGAAGGAAAACGAAGGGTCATTGTGTGTGTGTAGAGACGCGCTGTTTCCCTTGTTTCTTCGAGAAACGATATCTCCGGCTGTAGGCGACGGAAATGCATGGGACTTGGACAGTCAGGTTCATAATGTCGTGTCCCATGCAATGATGAACCTTAAAGTGGCGAGTTTTATAAAGAACTTCTTGCGCGTAAAAAAAAAATTACAGAACACGGCGCTTAACTTGCTCGCCGCAATTTCCTAACTATACAACGTTACACTCCTGCCATTGGCTGGTCGCCAAGGACACGCTCTCCGTAACTCCGCCCGATATCGCTTCTAAAACCGTGCGTCGTATAGGCAGATATTGAACCCGGGGTAGAAAACTTCTGCGCTGATCTGCTGGGAATTACTCCCAGCAAGAAGTTCAAAATAATCCACTGAGAGACGCCACTCGCAGTTTTCTGTCAACTCTACTTTTCGTCGACTGGATCAAACATCCTTTTTACGAATTATTCAATGAATATTTTATCTTTTTGCAGGACAGTTGTTTTTGTACAAACTTTGGCGATATTAACTACACGTAAGCTAGATAATGATTGATTGATTTGTTGTTTTAAGTCCACTTTATGCACAGAAAGGCTAATCTAGACTGGACTACAGTTTAAACCGAGATTCGAACCACTGTGCTATTTGCCTCCACACTTGCTGTTAAATACAAGTATGTCATCCTGTACCAGTCTTTTCACGTATTCATGTAATAATAAAAATACGATATTAATTGATTTACATATTATGAAGAGACCTGTACATTATATTAACGTATGTATTTAAACATTTAAGTTATTATTATTTCTCAGACACGTCCCTTCTTCCCCAAAATACAGTTCTTGAAACGAGCCTGCTTCCCTGTACTAAATAAACAGAATATGAATTTTCCCGCAGCACAACATTGAACACTGAACACTTCCAATGACAGGACAGTAAAGTTTCAGCAGGGGAGGGGATGCGTAAAATGTAGTGTTGAACTGTCGCTAAACGTGGCGGTATCTCCCTCCCCCCCTTTTCACGCCACCGCAGAGCACTTTTTCGTGTGCGGGTGTCCATTCCATCAATCCCTGTCCCTCTTTTCGCAGTTCTCCTCTTGTCCGCCTCTTTCTACTTTGCCCCTCTCTCCCCCCGACCATTCCGCTCCCGACAAAGTCGGTTGTCGCGGATCTGGCAAGACAAATAGCGATCGGACGAGAATGTTGCAAGTTTGCGGGAACTAGCAAATAGAATATCCGTTTTCTAACCACACCCACTCGTCACCCAAGAGCCCTCGCTCTGTCACCCTCCCTTCTCTCATTTACAAGCGAAGCGGTGTTCCGAAATCCATAAATCGCCTCCTTGCACTCTTGCGGCTAATGGTAGGCTTGCATGCTGTACAAAAAAAGGTGTGAATCACACTTCAGGATCGAAGCGAGCAAATGGATAATTACAGTGTCTGAAGCTTAAAATGCTTTCGTAATGATACGTTTCCTAATGTGCGTACACTGTAATTTTGTCATTTGTATCTTCGAGGTGAGCCGTCCCGCCTCCTGTCTGCCTTTTCAAGAAACCAATCGTTCATTTTCGACCACCTGTTAGGTGAGGTGCTCGTCCCGATAGAGCAATGGAACACTTGAGATAGTAGCTTCAGTACAATTCTGACAGCTACGTGGCCCTCACTGCTGCTTAAAAGTTGGTCTCAGCCAGTGAACAGTTTCGGTCAGTGCCAGAATATTCTGTGTTAAGTTTTTTTCTTGGTAATTTGCCTGAGCATCTCAAGTGAACCCACGTCAGCCGAGGTAGCGAGTTTGTGTACAGATTAATATGATGACCTTGAAACGTAATGTCCTTGCGATTTGACGATACTCAGCGAATATTCTTCCATGTAAGATTCCACGAATGCCCAGGCTAATGTTATTCGTTAGTGTTTTCAGTTGTTTAATTAATTGCTTTGCAGAGAAATTGAATTGAAACTTTTTGGCGCCAAAACCTCTAGTTGGCCAGTTTCTCTTGCATGTCTACAGGTAAAGCCAAGAAAATCGAGTCTTTTGATGGCAAGTTACATTGTCTAAGCACTCAGGGACTCGAATTTGGAAGAACCTTGGTTGTACGATAGTTATCACATGGAGGCATAAGTACTTTAAGCTGACATATCTACTGCGACCATTACCTCTAGCTCCAGGGAAGGTAGTTATCTAGTAGATCGAATGCAGACTTTCACAGAATTGCTGGATTGTCCTGTAGCGTTTGGCGATGGAATTCCAATTAGACTATGGATGTCTAATATGTGACATCAGAAACAGAAGCATGTTGAAGGTGCAAACCTGGAAGTTCGAATAACTATAATACTCGATGGTACCATGACTCATCAATGTGAATGCCTTTCTCGTTCACTGTCTCGGTTTCGTCTCTGTATTCGAAATGTGACAGACACCAAACCAACCAACTTGTGAAGAAAACTGACGATTTTCAGTGGCTTTATTGGAACATGACAACAATAGATCCGTAAAACAACAGTATTGTAATAATCATGCTTGCCATCATCTCGTATCGTCACAGTGAAAATACATTCTTGTTACACACACGCGCGATTACTGGCCAATTACTCGTGATGAGATTCTTATGGGTGCAAGGTGAGTTCATTCGGGTGAGTCAATAACAGTGAACGATCATTGATTGACGAAATAACCTCACTTTGAACTTGGAGGCCCGTGGAAGCAAATACAACCAAGAGAAACTTAAATCTTTACTAAACTGAACACTTATACTGCAAATGTAAGATAAATATCATTAAAATGTGTAGGATGATACAAATTATACTGTAATAGTAATGCATTGATGGAAATATGCGCTCATTTTCCGAGAAATTATGTGCAATTTCCCCACGGCTCTACGACTGACTTGTTCAAACCATCCGCTTGGCGGCGCTAGCAACTTCGGAACTAACATTTCAGGCATAAAGTGGCGTATCCTATTGTAGAATCTAGCGCATGAGGCAGGAGCAGAGTGAAACGGGTCTAATACCAAGGTTGTTCGAAATGGAAAACACATAATGCTTTATCCTGGGTGTAAACAAATCACAGAAGGTAGCGCTTGTAAACAACGCATGCAAACTGCTCATTCCAAGCACCTACGTCGATTCGTTTCCGAGAATTTTTTCTTTCGTATGTGTAATGGCGAAGGCATTTACAGGTCGATAAACGAGTGTGTGAAAGTTGGCGCCAGTTTTTTTGTTATGTAATAAGCAGTGTCATGCGGTGACATTTTCCGTTGGGAAAGCAGATCCAGAAAAATTAAGAAAACCAAGAATTCATTGCTTCTACATGGTACGTTATAATGAAAATAATTAGCACTCTACTGTTTCCATAACGTCTCTAAGGGAAATATGAATGTCCTGGCGCAGTTGTTCATTTTTTCGAATTTCAGTTGGTCTGTTGTCAAACTATTTAATGCAACAGACGATCGCGGATGATTGAAACAATTTTCAAGATTCTCACACATTGCAATATTCACAAATCCACTTTGGCACCACGTAGTTCTTTCGGTAGTAAATAGTAAACCATGCCAACACTGAAGTTTTTGAAGCAAACAAATAGAAATTCACCCGCCTGAAAAACCGTAACTTTTCACCTCGCAAACCGCTTGTAAAAAGTGTGACCGCGGCCAGCGAGTTTTACCAACTCTATTTGGCGGATGTGTCCATGGACATGTCAGCTGTCTTAATAGACCGAACGCTCGGAAACGTTTATCTTCACATAGAATATGTCAGCAATCATATTTTTGTGTTTCTCCTGTGGTTTGAAACTTTATAGTTTATGATTTTTTTAACTAGCTGGTGGATATGCTACATCGCTGACAGTATACAGTACACTTAGGCACTTAATAGTGCAGTTCGCAACACTGAGGACATCAGCAGAGTGAACCGATGGCACTCTCGGCTTTCTTCCAGCCCTTAGGGGTTGGAAAACAATCTTTGTCCCCACTCAACGTCCCGTCCCATTGGATCCTTTAACGTCGCCAATGTATTTTTCGGGGTCCTGGTGGCATTGCCAGGGTGATACTACGCAGATGTTTTGTCAACACGCCGCGAGAGGGTGTTGATGGCCCCATATCGGAAAAGGACGAACCTTGGAGGCTTCAAGGTTGATATTCTGTCGAGGCAACGCGGAAGAAATAATGAGAAACCAAAAGTTATAGAATTAATTTGTAACAGTTATGCTGTGTGCCACCACTGCTGGCCTTGCTGTAACGGAGTGCACGCGCATGGTAATAAGGTAACACGTATTTCGCTTGGTGCTCATTGGTAAACATGTTCCCTTTTTGCCCTTGAAGCATGCGTCGACCAGAAGGGACGTGTATAGGGTGGGAATTACCGCGAACCTTTCCTAATATCGATGTTATCTGATTTTCTATGAAATGAGCTGAGAAAATACACTCACCCTTCTTTCGAATGTGTCATGACGGCGTCAAAATAGCTTTTCCCTCTTATGGGTTCTTTACCTTATTGACATGTTGGTACCGTATTAATTGACGAGGATTACAGCGTAGTATTTCTTAACAGTAGGCTGCATACACGCTGTTAAAAGGAAGGCCTTGCACAAAGTTTATCGACGGGGCCCTTCGCCAGACTTGTAATCTGAGAGTCGGACATTTTGGAAATTCGGACATTTTAAGCACCAAAATGTCCAAAACCTTTGTAATCTAGAAGTCGTCACAGAGGAACAAGCTTTTCAACTGAACTTGGCTTAATGCTACATACATTGCTTTATCACATTTCAAAGATACCTTGGCCCAGTTAGGTATGTATATTTTTTTCTTTTCGCCAGGAATATTTGGAGTCTTGTGGGGATATCCCCCATCCTTCCGAGGTCCCATCCACAGTTATTCCACGCTTTTGTGAACTTTGGACTCGTCCTTATTTTTTAAAAAACGGAGAAGAAAAACCCTCCATCTTTTAAGCGTGTTTCAACCGATATACGAAACGTGCTTTCCACGGTGGTTGCCACCTATGAGGTATTATCGACAAGCCTATCGCGTCACGCTACGGCAACGGCCCCCGTGAACGAGAAACATTGTAGGCGGAAACGCAGGAAAAATAATAACAATTTCACATATTAGACGCTTCTGTGACATATGAGGTGTGTCGACGATTCGCACGTCACTCTGTCGCGTTGTACACACATAGTTGGCGACATGTTTTCACCGCCGTCCTCGTGTGTTGGTGGTATTGTGAAGGAGGGAGGGGCTAGTGTTGCCAACTGCTGGTTCGATTATGTGCCCAAGACTATTCGAAACCAGCCTTTTGTGCTAAAGATTTCACAATAGAAATGTGATATCTCGAGAATTACTGTGTGTAGAAATTATACTTCGCAGGAGTAACACATACTAAATAAACATAAAAGACCAACAATTACAATTGAATTTTGTGTGTGTGGCTCTTCAGCTACTAAAATATTAGCATTAACCTCATGGAATGTATCGAAGGCAGATATTTTAGGAACTGCGACACCTACAAAATTGAATATCAGCGGTTGATGCGGTTGATGAATGTCTCAAGGGGTCCCGTGTTTGGTACCCGGCGGAGCCACATATTGCACAGCGATCCCACTTAATTGTAGGCCCAGTCCCAATTAGACTATCTGCGCATAAAGTGGACTTAAAACAACTATTAAAATTCAAATAACGTCATTAATTATAGTAATTAACAGTTCTATTTAGAAAAAATCTACTAGCGCATTTAGTACTTCCGCATCTACTTCGGTAAGTATTCGTTCCGTTGTGTACACATTCAGTACAAATTTTGTATAAACAGGGTGTCAAGAAAGTCTAGAGATTATGCTTTTGGTCAAGAGGTGTTGCTATTTTTTACACTAAAGCGAACTTAAATAACCGGTGGTAAGAGGCTTGGCCTATCTCCCGACTGCCAGTCTCCCTCCCACAATCCCTAGAGGTGTGGAGGAGATCTTCAACCGGTAATGGGGTGACTTGTGGTCGGCACGTCGAACCCCAAGCCGTTATAGGAGATATCCGTGACCGGGTCACGCTACTCACTCGTAGCTCCCCAGTTTCCTCACGATGGTGGGTTGCCACCGGTTCTATACACAGGCCGAGAACCCAGAGACTGAACCCAGATGGACTCTAATACATCCCGTTCCGCAGTCGGAGTCCAAAGCATAGCGTCTTCGACTGCACGGCCACGGAGGAGGACAGTAAAGTGAACTTTGTTATATACCTGTATTAGGATTTGATAAAATTGAATGTTTGGAAATCAAAAATTGTGTTGAGTTGTGGTTGAGATTTCGTCACTTTCTTACTTATTATATTCTTGTGTGCGTGAAGTTCGTAAAAAGTAATGTGACCATTTTCCACCCAGGATGAAGTTTGAAGCATTATTTTTTTTACGAGCAATAATATTTAAGGCAAGTCTAAATCTCTTTATCTTAACCAGCCTTCTGGTAGGTTTTTTCATTGAATAAAATTATATATATTCTTAATTTAGCAACTGTACCTAAGAAGGGGGCGATTAAATAAAACTTAAGAAAAAGTGGGGGAAAAATGATCAAGAAAAGGGAAAGAAATGTAATGAAAAAGTCAAGAATTTTGGATTTGTTATTTTGGTAGACGCCCCGATATATTTTGTGAAAAAAGTGTCAAGAAGTGAAATCTGGTTATTTTTAAATTCGTGCAGTTTGCAACACTTGTCAGCCACGCCAAGTTCACTGTCAAGACCGTGACAGTTGGACGATTTTTTCCCTCGTTTCTGTCCGTGTAAGCGACACTTCAGTGATCGTCTTTGCATGTCGCGCCATGTTATGCGACATGCATCGGGATTTGACAAAAATTTTGGCGGCTGAGGAGGGGAGAGGGGTACGTCCCCCTGGGAGGGGGAGAGGGGAGGGAAACAATACAATACTATGTGACAACAACGCGGCTATGCTCTGTTGGGTCGATATGAAAAACCACTCGCTTACATAGGGAATTGTGAGTTGCACGGAGAGACGTGTAGTGGCGCTAAATATGTTAGAGACTGGTTCTACATGCTTTGGTTTCTTTTAGAACTGGTTGCAATTTTTGATTGCTGGTTCGGATCTCGCTTTGAACCAGGGTAGATAAAAAAACGTGAATTTTCTTTACAACTAGCTGATTTACTGGCGTTGCCCGGGTATTTATTCCAATCTTCCGTTAGACAGGAAAATAATGAATTCTAACTATACTGTAAAATGTAACTAATTTTATTTACAGGTATTTAAAAGTATAAGTACAGTATACAAATTCACTATAATATTAATTTAACTCAAAACTTCATTATATAGAACATTGTTATTGCAATGAAATTTGTAAAAGAATAAAGCTATTTGGGATTAAATGTCATTTGTAAATGTTACAAATTAGCTTAGCGACTCCGAAAACTATGGATTCCACACTAATATCGGTCGTTTTCAATTATTTTTACATGTCACCCCTTCCCACCCTTACTCCTAGGTGTGCCAGGGGTGTCTTACCCCCACAGTATTTCTTTCCAAATTGTAAGTCATATGTGTACGAAGTTTGGTTGAAATTGCTCCAGGCGTTCGTGAGTTATGCCGGAACAAACATATATACATTTTTATATACTATATTTGATTTTGTTTGTTTTATTTTAATTCGCACTTTGTGCCACTGTTGGCTAATTAGCGAAGATGGGGATGAGTGATGATGTGATGAAATTGTATGCATGTATGTATAGGATGTTTGTTCCGGCGTAACTCTAGAACGCCTGGAGCAATTTCAACCAAACTTGGTGCACATATGACTTACAATCTGAAAATAAATAGGCTAATGTGGTGTAAGACACTCCTAGGGGTGTGGGTGGGAAGGGGTGACATGTAAAAATAATCGAAAACTGCCGATATTATGTGGAATACATAGTTTTCGGAGTCGATAAGCTAATTGGTGACATGAATGGACACTCACAAACATCCACGGCCAGGCCAGGATTCGAACCCGGGGTCCCTGGTGTCGTAGATTTTTATATATATAGATAACATTTTTGATGATTTTTAAAAAATTAAATCGGATTTTTCATTTAATTCGATTTTTTTTCTTTTTAAGAGAAAACGCTGAAACTTCCTTGCATGTTGTTTGGCACCGTACACATATATATATTTTTATATGGATAGGCTTTTTCTGGTAAACGGCCCTGTAAAATATTTGAACAATTTTTATTAAAACAAATAGAAATTACATGTAAATATACATTTTTCTGATTCTGATACTGTATAATGAACCTACTATGGAAATGTTTGTTGAGTGTGTTAATGAAACTATAATAATTTATTCCATTCAAAATAAAACATTCTGGATGTTCTATATAATTGTAACTTAATTTTTTTTCTAGTCTTCTTCTAGCTGAATTTTGGCAATTTATTTAACGATAATTTGTAAAGTATCAGCTGTCATGTTTATTTACAGCTAAAGGATAATTACATTACGGTTCAAGAGGATTAGTATTTTGTATATTATTGTACACCAAATATTTGCTATTTTTGCCTATTAAAATTATTGAATTTTAAATCAAGATAAATGTAAGTGTGTTTACAGTTTGCATATTAGTAGGCCTATCCGGTAGTCGGGTGAGCTTCATGCCATTAGTACATATATATTTTGTGTCCTTCCTTAGAGCGTAATAAACACCATTAAATGATTTCGAGATTACTGTACTTTCACCAAAAGTGATTCTCATATTTTCAAAATCGTTATGTACATAATTCTAAAAAATATTTCTTTAATAATCAGTAATTTAAAATAAAATTACGGTAAAATTTGCAATGTTCTTTCGTTAAAATTTAACAGTATGCCTCTTATTTACAAAAACGAGACACAACCGATTTTTAATTTAACTCTGAATATTTATCATACGTAAAGAATACAAGTTACAGTTGCATGGATCATAAATACGAGGGTCACTATTTATATTTTGAGACTTGGCAACACTGATTGAAGTTAGGTGCGATTTGACGTTTGCCCGGAATCGTCTGGCATTATTGACCATAACGTACTTCAAATGTTTTGCCAATAGCTTCATTTGTGTTGTTTATGTTGCCTTGGAGATTGCGCGACAACAATAAAATGGAATTAACTCGTGAACATTTTCGTGCGATGATTTTTTACGATTTTCGACGTGGATTATCAAGACAAGAGTGCATCGATCAACTTACTTCCACATTTGGCGATGAAGCCCCATCCTTTGCCACTGTGAAACTCTGGTATAACGAATTTAATCGTGGCCGCCATTCGCTCACCGACAGATTCGCGAAGGTCGTCCAAAATCAGTTGTTGTTCAAGAAAACATTGATGATGTGCAAAACCTAATACTGCAAGATCGTCATGTGACATACTGTGAGATTGAGGCAACCATAGGCATTAGTTTCACCAGCATATATAAAATATTACATGATCATTTAGCTGCGAGAAAGGTATGTTCTCGTTGGATCCCACACAATTTGACAAAAACTCAAAAAGACGCTCGCGTCAATTGGTGCAAACAAATGCTCAATAAATACAATCGTGGTGCTTCAAAAGACGTATATAAGATTGTAACAGGTGACGAATCATGGATATATGCATATGAGCCGGAACGTAAACAGCAGTCGACTGTATGGGTGTTTCAAGATGAACCCAATCCAACAAAAGTTGTTCGCGCTCGAAGCACATCGAAACAAATGGTCGCCTGTTTTTTCGGGAAAACTGGTCACGTGGCAACTGTACCTTTAGAGGAACGTAGAACGGTCAACTCTGAATGGTACACAACAATTTGTTTGCCAGAGGTGTTCGGTCAAATACGGAAAACAATCAAACGCCGTCGGATCATTGTTCATCAAGACAATGCCAGCTGTCACACATCTCGTCTAACAACCGACTTTATGAACAGTCAAAAAATCGAATTGATGGGTCATCCGCCGTACAGTCCTGATTTGGCACCCAATGACTTCTTCTTGTTCCCGAATGTCAAGAATAAATTGCGTGGACAACGATTTTCGTCGGCGGAAGACGCCGTTGATGCGTTCAAAAACCATATGATGGAGGTGTCTCAAGAAGATTGGAAAAACTGCTTTGACAAATGGTTCGAACGAATGCAATGTATTGACCATAAAGGAGAATACTTCGAAAAACAATAAAGCAGTTTTCAATGCCAAATTCCTGTTTTTTCATTGTTAGGGTCAAAATATAAATAGTGACCCTCGTATAAGATTAAAGATTGAATAATAAAAATTACATCACTTAGGGTAACATTGTAATGGTCTATATGACACTTTAAAACCAGCCTTAGCCATTTTTACGGTAGCCAGATGGCAGAAGCCTTTCTTAGCAGTGTTGGTCCAATCCCGATTAGCATATCGGTGCATAAAGTGGGCTTAAAACCAACTTTGACGTTACCATTGTAACCACTTGAGATAGTTTCACTTTTAAAGTGTAGTACTTGAACACCATAAAACCTGAGTAAAATCCATGTTGAGACGAAAATATAGAATGTAGTCAAGATTTTTATAGCACTCAATGGTGGACGTGCCCGTAACTATCAATAAGACGACACATCAAAGCTTGTTTGAGGCAAGGCAGTTTGATATCAACTCGAAACCCTTCACAGAATCATGTCCAACGACTCGTGGACGCCTCTCGTGGAGACGTGCAGACAATCTACGTCAGCTAAATGTTCGTCCCACCTTCTTTTTTCTTCACCTGTGACGCAGCCAGTCTTGTAGAGACGCACGACCGTCATTCAGTTTACAGAGAGTGTCATTCAGTCGCTGAATATGCCCATCGTGCACACGTATGCAAGAATAAACTGCTAAGCTCATTTTTCCCCCATGGTGTCACATATCGGGGGAATGCGCTGCGTGGTGCAGATATATGACGACGCTCTGCTGTCTTCGATGACTGCACCCGATCTTCAGATACTGCCACCCCCCCACACACGGGTTTATCGAGAATTTTTCATGTGGGGGGTGTAAGGGTATATTTGGAGTCATAAGGGACCCCTTGATTATAAGGCACATTAATAACGTGGACACACCCTTATCTTTATTCAATTCTACTTCGCCCATTTTCATCTTCTCATTTAATTTTTTGGTCTTGTTTAGATTCGTTTCCACGAGGTTATTTTCTTTGTTACTGTCTCCTTTTGCTGTCCCTAGCTTTTATTTCTGTTACAATATTTTTGTGTGTAATTAACGACTTAATTTCTTCGCTTGTTTTTATTCTCCACGCTTCACTTTCAATTTTAGTCGAGCCAAAAATGTTCCGCTTTATCTTTCTTTGAAAAATCAAGAGTTTTTGTTCAGTGTGTCTTTTTAATACTCAGGTTTCACAACCATAGGTGGCGACTGCTTTTATAATGTTATTGTACACTCTCAACGTCGAATGTTTTGATAACAGTTTTTATGTAAATTGGAATTTGTGTGCATAATATGTTCTATTCCATGAGGTAACTCTTTGCTTTATTTCCTCTCCTATGGTATTAGTTTGCTTTACTGTTACTCCCAAGATATTTCAATGAATTAATATTTTCTATTTCTGCACCTTTTGTTATACCCCAAAGCCTTTGTAGTTTCCTATGCAGTTACGTCACGGGGGGAAGTAGACGACGTGATTGGTCGCTTCCGAAATTGCCTTCCCTGCGTCACGGAACGCGCTCGGAACAGCCAATCAGACAATGTTATTGAAATCTGCTCGCGCTCTTATGCGCCATTGGTTAGCCGGGAATAGCGTTGGCCGTACTTTTAATATATTCTTGAACATTTCGTGCATTAATCTTTGATGAATGTATGTTGCTTCTACATTGTTCTTAGTGCCTTAAAATGCCTTCCCTAATGATCACCATTAAATTCATGCAGTCTTCTCCTCCCCCAGCCTGTTTCTCTCATTGGTGATCTCAGTTCAGAAACTATGACGAATGCTCCCAATTCAGGAATTATATTTTCGCGTGGAATGTTTCCAACTCGGGAACCGCTGTCTCGGGTGAGAAATGGTTTTTGAGAGGTTCTCGTCGTAACTATACGTTAGCCTGTGTATACTGTATATCCACTAGCAGAAAAAGTACTATGCTTTATGGGGATTTTCTTCTTCCCTCTAATATATTTTGAGCATATATCAGATATTTTATTTGTAGATTTAGGTTAGGTTAGCAGAGCCGCACAGCTGTGTCAACAATTTCAAACGATAATTCATTCTCCCCCGAGGCAATTAGTAGAACGTCCTGAGTTGGGAAGATATTTCACTGAAATATCCAACAAGTACGGTATAGATCAGTTCCTGAAAAGTCACTGTTTTCGTTTGAATTTCCATAGTTCCTGAGTTGGAAAGTCCTGAATCCGAGGATGGGGGAAGGAACATTCGAGACGTTGATGGACAAAGGAAGAAACACACTATTTTCACTCCAACAAAGCTCGTAACGCTGTATAGCACTGGATGATTGGATTAGAACACACTCTTTTCATTCCCGAACAACCTCGCAGGCCCAAACAAATGACAGCTGTGGTCAGCACGGCCGGGGGGGGGGGGGAGAAAAGAGGGGGAAAGATTGTGTTTGCATGTTCAGAGTTCTGTTTGGGGGCTTAGCGAGAATTGTGATATAAAAAAGGAAGAGATGGGAACGCACGGGAGAAAAGGTGGAATGGAATATGTCATCTTTTCGAGAGGCAAGGATTGGTTGTGGGGGGAGGGAGGGAAGGGGGCTCAAAGGTAGGATACGGACGGATGGCTTTTCAGGGCAGAGTTAGCCAACCCACTTTTGGGGGCCTGATGTCGGGGCGGTACCAGACCTCCGTGAACCTGAGGCGAGCACAAAAAGGCTTTAAAAAAAATTGGGGGGAAGAGCCGTGAGGTAGATGCGGTTTGGAAGCAGGGTTGCCAGCATTATGATTTTTATTGTAACGTGGGTTAGTTACCTTGCAGCCGCCGCTTTACGGACTGAGACCTCGAAACGGCTGAGACAAGGCAGAGAAACGTGCAGGACCGTACTTGAAGCGAGCATCCTCCGAGAAATGCTCTTGCAGTGCGGTCGTGGACTGGAAGTGAAAGTCTTTCGAATTGCACTTCGACTGCAGCGCCAAATACGATCAGTAGATAAAACTAAGTACACATTGTTTTCCCCGCGTTACATGCACTTCTTTTTCACCATAGTAAATCATATTGCATTTAAAAATATATCTCAACACATTAGAAAAACCCCCATGAGATAATTGACGTTGCTATTTAAACATGCTGAAAATCCTACTACTTATTCTTCATCTCGTCCTGTAGGGGGTGGGTGAGGGGTGGTCTTTTGAAAAGACACCCCGAAGTCAACCTCATTTCCACATAGTGCACACCGGTAATTGCAGTGTTTCGATCTCGGACGTCTCTGTTGGGTTTTGTGATGGTACTCATTTATGTTTATGATTTTATCCTTTTTACTATTTATCCTACATCGTCGCGATTAGCCAAAAGGGGCAGAAAAGCGACGTAAAATAAATCAACCCCAAAAATTCATGACATGCTTTTGGCAAAACCACAATCGTGGTGGTGTCTGAATCACCAAGCCTTTTACTTTCACTAACTGGGCACGAGGTGAGGCGGTGGCGCAGTGGACATCTTCCCCCTTGCCCTCACAACAAATGTTGGAAGAGAAGGCAGTGAAGATTCAGAATTGTTTATTTTAAGGCTCGGCTCGACTATATTGCCTCTGGATTTATGTTTTACCATTACCTGGCTACTCTGCAAAAGGAATATGACTTCAAGATGTTCTTTAATGATTCCATGATTGATGACCTCATCGATGGCGTAGTGACATGTAATCAAGAGGTCCCGTTTCGGATCCCACCTTAAATTGCAGATCCAGCCCCAATTAACCTATCAGCATTGCCTTTGTATATCCCATATGGCCATAGAAGAAACTCGCATCAGAATATTCCTCTCGTGGCGCGACACGCACAAAAAGGACCCATTGACCTGGCAACGCTGCTCAAAAACGGCGCCCGAAGAGGGGGCAAAGTCGTGTCCTCTTGTTCCTGCCTATTCAGACGTGTAGTACAAGATGGCGGCCTCAACCGGTGGAAGAGAGATCGACCACTTCACACGGGATCCATTGATATTCGATTTGAAAAACCTCGAATGCTCACAAGAACACAGATATTTCTGTTTGAACAATCTCGTCCTGGACCCCCCCTCCCCTCCTTTCCCTTCGCCCCAGCACTTCTCACGACACGGGTTTTCTTTTCCTCTTGTCTACAAGAATTGTGGCTCGTCTGGGACCTTTACGCCAGGGCGAATCGAACAAAAGACGGTAGAGGAGGAATAAAAAAAACCTCAGCAGCACACTCTGGCGGGCATTATGGAAAGCGACAGATCGATTTGGCCCATAAATCATCCTCGCATTTTCACCTCTTCCCTCCACGTCATCCCATTTCGCTTCGAGCGTTTATTCGTCTGTGGCTTGCCGTAACGCACCTTGGGGAAAAAATTGACCGTAATTTTACGGTCATGGCGCTCGAACGTCCCGTAAAAATTGCCTTGGTCGTCTCGAGAAAATTACGGTATCGGTAACACATCCAGGGTTCACAATCACCTGGAAATTCTGGCAGCGAAAATGTAATTTTTACATATTTGTAAACCATAATTACATGCAAAAAGTGTTCGTAAGTCAAAGAAATACCTAGAATAAAAACAGCAGCCATTGCTTCCATATTATCACTCCACAAATATCCTGTCAAGAGAGTTAAAATAAGTTAGAAAAAGTTGCAGGATAGTTTGGGAATTTACCTGACACAGTTAGTTCGCTCAAAAGTAACCGAATGACAGTAAGTTACCTTGATAAACAAATAACCGGGTTACAGTTGGTTGCTCTGCTCAAGAATTAACAGAGTCACGGTTGGTTACTGTTGAAAGGGTAAACGAGTTACAGTTAGTTACTTTGTTCAAAATTAACTGTTACAATTACTACATGCTAATGAACTACAAGGAGAAGGCTTCTGGTTTCCGTTGGCAACCAAGGAAGTCCGCAGGAATTTTTTTTGCATGGGAGGAAAGAACACTCTTCATCTATCCAAAACACTGCTTCAGATTGAAGTTACAGTGTTCCCCCAACGATCTGTAACAATCCCTACTTGTAATTATCGTCAATGACCGAAATAAAATTGTGTGAGAGTCGAATATTCATATTTAATTTGAAAATGCATTGTGTACATATACGGTATTCAATAACTCAAATTAACGACGCTAAATATTCATATTCCTTTGTGACTTTTTTTACCCTCCTCGGGAAACCTAATTCTCAGCCAGGAGATTCGCTCCCCAACCGGCTCCCTTGGGCCTCACTAGAGCTTTACCTCTTCAGCTCCACAGCGCAAGTGTTGCCAACCCCTTCAGGAAGAATATTCCGTTGCGGTTACTGTAGTAAGACCGACGCCATCGCCTGGCTCCAACAGTACAAGTGGGGCGAGCGAATTTCAAGGACACGCTAGTCTGATTGGCTCTTCCGGCAATCTGCAGTGACGTGCGGGGAAGCTCGCGTCTGCGAGGGCCAATCACGTCGTCGGCACAGCCTATAGCCGGGTGCGGCCGTAGAAATTTTCTTCAATTAGATTGTTTAATTCAGAGTGATATAAAAGCTGCAAGTCAAATGAGCCATTTGCTTGTACGAATTGATTTCCTGTGAATTATGTCTCTCTGCTAGCTGTCCTGAATTGTTACTTTTCACCTCCTGCAATGTTATTGACTGGTACGTAAAGCCAGAAAATAGCGACGATGGGACTCGATGCGCTGATCCAGTGAAAAGCCGCTTAGCTGGTCTTGGCCTTCATAGGACTGTCTGCGCTATAGAGTTTAGTTCTTTTATTGGTAATGCAGTTTGCAACACTTCGTCACTAGATATAGTTTAGTTCTTTTATTGGTAATGCAGTTTGCAACACTTCGTCACTAGATATAGTTTAGTTCTTTTATTGGTAATGCAGTTTGCAACACTTCGTCACTAGATATAGTTTAGTTCTTTAATTGGTAATACAGTTTGCAACACTTCGTCACTCTAGATATATAATTTTAGGCGCGTTGCATCAAAGCTCTCTTAAGGTATCAATATTTATATCGACATTTAAATTTCCTTGGGCTGGCGGTTAGTCTTTTCGGAAGATACTGAAATGTTAATTTCTGTGCGGTACGCATTACACATTGGAAACTGTATTCGTGCAGTCTAACGAGGCCTGCACGTAAAAGCAGCTTCTGTACAACCTGATTTCTTCTTGCCATCGGTGAGTGAAAGGGGGTGACCCTTTCCAAAGACACTCAAGGGTCAAGTGTCACCCTCTCTTGCACAAAGTGCGCCATGGACTTCTGCAGACTAGCGAGGCTCTGTCGTCTGGACTCACAGCCAGTATAATCCTCTGTGGGGCTCATGTTGTGTCGTCCCTATATATTTGTGATTCATTCATCTCGTCACCATTCATTCTAATCTTCGTAACTAGCCAAAAGTGGCAAACAAGCGAAGTAAAACAAGCTAAATCAGTCTTGTCATCGGAAAAATGTTTTTTTGTTTGCCTTGGCCTTGTTTCGAACTTTCCAAGTAAGGCATCTTCTATCCTGGGGGTATGCAACCCTGTATGACCCTTCCCTAGCGTTATTGTGCTAGGGTTTGCCACCCTGCTTTGTCAAGACTTCCTCAAAAGATAAGATTTCTCTTTCGAGATCCCCTCCTCTCCTCCCTTCTACAACTCTTCAATTTCCAGAGAGTTTCTTCCCGAAACAAGTCTTTGCATCCCTAACCCGTGCCCCCCACCCCCTTCTCAGCAGCCATCTTTATGTTTGAAAAGTAATTATTCTCAGTTATTGGGAAAACCCTTTACTTTATGTCTAAGCAAACTCTTCCTTCCTGTCAGCAAGTAGAAGGGGAAGGGGGAAGATGCAGCCGGGAAGAGGTGCGAAGAAGAAGAATTAAAGGGGGGGGAGTAAAAAAGAAGTTGATGAAACCAACAGTGGCAAAATTTGCACAACTCGCGGCGCGAAATTTCTCCCAGGGGAGAAAGTCGGTGAAAGCTGAGGAAAGAAGGGGTAGAATTGCGAAGGCGAGAAACGTCTTGGGCTCCCGAGGCTACCAAGAGGGCCCTTTTATTCCCTACAAGTGCCCTTCTCGCTTGAAGTGTGCAAGAGGATTTATAGGTGTTATATTTTTCGCAATTTTTTTGCCAGTGGCGTACGTTCAGCGTGTGCAGTGCAAGCATAGCACACCCTGGTCTAATGAGCGTAACATATAAAATTGTTCGAAAGATAACGTTAAGAGCGAGCCTTCCCGTGCACAAACAACTTCATGTTTTGCCTTGGGAGTTATACGCAACTGTCGTCATACATTTTCAGTATCCAAGTAAACAGTAAGTTTGTTATTTTAATTCTCTTTTCTGCCAATTTTTGCTAATCATGAAGATGAGAATGAATGATGAAAAGATGAAATAGATAAGGGACAATAGAAACCAACAACACTAGTCCCATGGAGGATTACACTGGTTATGTTTTTATGTCAATACAAGTAGCACACTGTAAAAACTGACAACTAGGCTGCCAGTTATGCCACTGGGGCATTCCTTGTCAAAGTGCCCCTGACTCTCAATATTTAAAATCATAAACTCTGTAGCTCAGACCAAACGTTTAAGTGCATCATCCAAAAAGATGCAGGAAGGTGCATCAAGGAACATCAACTGATGCATTGAAATGCATCTCGACTGACAGGAATCCTCACTTGAATCAAATGATGCACTTTGGTGTTTCTTTCACGACATACAAAAGTGCATTTATGCAGCAGAATACATCAAATGTGAATCGAATTCTTTGAAGAAGCCATAAAACACACTTTAGTGCATCAATCGATGCATTCTGCTGCATAAATCGAGATGATGCATTTAGTTTTCTGTGTGTGGGATTTGAACCACTCTGTGCCTCCACCGGGTATCGAACCAGGGACCCCTTGATTACAAGGCGACGACGCTACCACTGCGCCATCAGGCATGCCCTAAAATTTCGAGTATTATACATAATTAAGTTAGAATGTAGAATCAGTAGAATAGTTACTTTACTGTCAAAACTGTAGTCTGTGTCTCCCACTCGTGACATTGGAATGCCCCCACTGTAAAATTACAGTTGTTCCGCCGTAAAAAAGGAACACTAATTACAGTAACAACAACAAACGAGGCCATAAATACAGGGATAGCAACGCTCAGCGTTCTTCGCCCTCAAGTGACAGTAGTGTAAACCCGTTGTTATTTGATTGTCAAATAATATTTCGTTTTGCGTAATGTTTTTTTTTTTCATATTGTAGTTCAGTTTTCTCCCTCGTGCATACAATAAACGTTTTTAGAACAGTTCTACAGTACTAATTATTTATCATGTACGATATTTGTAATTTAGAAAATGGATTCAATGTTGTTACGCTTCTCTTATTCACGGTGAAAATACTATAGCTTTTACTGTGTCATCAGCGTACAGTTTTTACAGTGCACGATCATACGACAATGCACAGCATGCCTGTGCAAGTATACAGTTACATCTTTTGGTCAAGGGTCCCGGGTTCGAATCCTAGACTGGGCATGGATGTTTGCGAGTGTCCATTCATCATCATATCATCACTCATTCATCTTCGCAAGTTAGCCAAAAGTGGCACAAAAAGCGAAGTAAAATGAATCAAAGTTACATCTTTTGGCATCCTAAGTGTCTCAATTTCTTTTCCTGTTCGAATTCCTTCTCTTTGGATGTACTTATTTCAGTGTTCAGCTGAACAATTCGTTGGTTTCAGTGAATGTTTTTTCAGAAGTGTTCATTCCTTTCTTGTACCGCATAGAGGTATTGATTGTGCTTTATCAACGTTGCCTGCATGGTATTTGCGAGTCGTTTTTAATCGTTTGTGCTGGGAGAGTATAGAGTACAGGGTTCAGCATATTGAACGGAAAGGGTTATTGGACACCTGTACTGTTGCAGAGCACAGGGCACTCGCGTGCAAGCCTTAGACTTAATGACCAATTAGTGTGCTCTAACTCTTGCAACTGCTTACACACCATGATATCTTGGCGAAAATTGCATACAAAAAGTACCCTTTCTCGGTCATCACGTAACTCGAACACGTGCAAGGAAACCTTTATCTTTCCCCCAAAACAGAAAAAATAAACGTTAAAAAACCGCTTTGCTTCCTCAACAGGACAATTCTGGCATTGGACCTTGGGAAGGTAACAATGTAAGGTTTGTGTCTCATTATGATGAATGCATTTTCGTTTTCGAGCGAGTGGGGAATGGAAGGGGGAGGGGAGAAGTGTGAGCTAGTGGATCTTGTTAACATGGTCTCACCGTTAATTACAAGTTTTTTTTGCATGTTTCTCTCGGTCGCTCCTCAAGGTCATGTCTTCCGTGCGGGTGGAAAATGTTTTTTTTTGTTACTGTTCTTTCCGTTTCGACATGTAACAAGAACGTGACAAATTGTTAAGTTTTAACTCTTTCGTCAGCGCCAGCAGGGTTTTCCTAAAGCGCGCCATACACTGCGCGAATTTTGTACGGAACGCAGTAGGTTAGGTTGGGCGGATGGTGGCGCCCTCTACTGACCAGAAGTTCGGGCTGTTAATTCAGGCTTTCCCAGCGCAGAAACTCTATACCGTTTTCGAGGACGCTAAATAATATCTGGCATAGGGATGTTTTACATTATGAGAGTCTTGATATGTGCCACTTATCTGATCTACCTGAAAATGTATAAAACCCAAAAAGGAAGTTGACGGAAAGGAGTGTATTATTGTTTCGAATTCGGTGGCAATGTGGAACTTATATTACTTATTGACAACCAGATTTGCTATAGAACCTTGTCTATAGAGAGCCAGCGCCATCTTTTAGGAATTTACCTCAACAGTTACTTTTAGTGTTATTTTCTGCTGAAGAACTAAAACCAGTGGCGCCACTGCCCTTCAGGTGAGCAAGGTGCGAATATGAGACACCTCTCGGTCTGGGAAACCGAGATTGCTTTCGAAACAAGTGGCAGTCAGTCCCATGGCTGTCTTGAAGGAGGGAGGGGCAGGAAGGATCGTTGTCTCCTCCTGGAAAATGAATGTGACCCCGAAGGTGCACGTAGTTGCAGGAACAGGCGGGTCTTTCCTCGCTTGTTCGCCCTGGAAAAGTCCTGCAGAAGCTCTTGGTCAGTCTATTTTATTCTCAGATAGAGCTAATCGGGACTGTGCGTTCAGTTTAAAGTGCAATCCGAACTGTGCAGCGAAGTTTGAATTCGGCACCCTTTGATTCTAAAGCTACGGCGTCACCATTACGTCATAGGGCTTGTATAATTTCCATATCGTAATTTGAAAGTTAATCCAGTAGGCTTGGGATTGGGCAGCGTCGTTGCACACATTCAAGATAAAATTCCATTGAGTGTTCGTAGCGTCGAAAGGAGGCGTCATACAGAAAAAAAACATTCAAGTGACTTGTATATGCTGTAGATGTTAGTGAGGGAACACACGGTATATTTCGAGACGAACGCAGAACGAAAGAGGGTCTCCCGATAGCGTAGTGGTAACGTCATCGCAATGTAATCGAGTGGATCCCGGGTTTGATACCCGGTGGAGGCACATAGTGGTTTGGATCCCACTTTAAACTCTAGGTCCAGTCCCGAATAGCCTATCTGTGTATAAAGTAGACTTAAAACAAGAAACAACCAATCAAATCAGAACGAAAGTGGAGTGGCAGGCGATACCAAGTAATAGACATAGCTTAAGGCCCTTATAGACGGGACAAGTAGTGGCGGCCAGTGAAGAAAGCAAGTACTGGCGGCCAGAAAACTCAAACATGTTTATTTTTACTGTCGCGTGAGCAGCGACTCACGTGACTACTGGCGGCCAGGACTTTCCTGTTAAAACATGCACTTGCCGCCAATAGAGCAGTAGTCGCCAGCCGGGATCAGTCAGTAAAGGTTGTGCAGTGTTGTTGTAAGATGTCTGCGAAAGGCTCTGAGAAGAAGAAAACAATATAGTGGAGCTGTGACGACAGTACTACTTTCTTGGAGATATTTCACAACTACGAACTGTTAATGCAACGAACGGCATGTGTACACTACATGGGCAGACCAAAACGGGAAACTGTGGTTAGCACACCGCGCTACGACGCCAGGGATCCTGGGTTCGAATCCCGGCCAGGCCATGGATGTTTGCGAGTGTCCATTCATTATTTCATAATATCATTACTCATCCCCATCTTCGCAAGGTGGCACAAAGAGCGAAGTTAAATAAAGCAAATCAATCAATAAATGACAAAACGGGAAACTGCAATGAACACATTGAGGGAAGAACTTTTAAAGCAGAATGTTGTGGTAGCAGACATTACTTTCTTGAGATTTAAAATTAAATCAATCAAAACAGCGTACAGGCAAGAATTTGTTAAAGTTGTTGAATCGAAATCAAGCGGAAAGGGTAGTGATGATCTGTACGAACCCAAATTATCATGGTTTAATGTAGCTGGTTCTTTGTTAAGAGAGGTGGTAATAGCAAGAACTTCAAATCTTAAGGTTTATTAAGCACTATACAATTGTCAATTAATAATATGTTGTTAAAAATTAAAGAAACTTAAATTTACTAAACATGAACAGTTACATAGAACTTAAACTGTTTACTAGCAAATCCTACATAAGTGTGCCACAGTTTTCTGTTTTCTGTTTTTCGAAACCGGAGTCCGCTGTTTCTTTTTACGTAGCCTCAATTGTCCTCACGATGCTGGGTCAGCACCAAAACATTGAGACTCGAACATGGGACCGCTCGCACCAGAGGCGAGAGCGACATAATAATATTGAGCATCTATGTGGAAACGACGGTGCCAATCTTCCCATGGTTAAACGAAGGGAGGGGTTGATGAAACAAGAGGTTCCAGTTCCGCGCGCGCGCAAAAATTCCCCAATGACTGATCCCCTACATCGCAGTCAAAGCGCGGCGCACGGCTCCGGGCATGAGATTAAAAGTAATCACCATGGCAACAAAAAAGCGGGATGCTGCGTGCCTCCAGGCTCATCTTCATGGGCGAGTCTCCTCCTAGACAGAGAGATCGGGGGAGGGGGACAGAGGTGGAATAAGGGAGTCGCGTTATTGACTTTCCGGCGGAGAAAGAAAGTAAAGACGAATTATCGCGACCTCAGGAAAACCTCCATTACAGAAGACTCTCACCGTTACTGTTATTTGCGGCAATCCTGAAGCATAATATTTTCTATACGCGAATGCCTGCACTAGGAATGTCGAAATTTGGATAAAATTTTATCCGGATTTCAGATATCCGAACTGTCTGGATTATCCGATATTCGATTTATCCGAATGCGTGCATTATCCGGACAGTTTTATGAGCTGTCCACATATTCTTTTATTCGTCATGCTCGTATTTCACGGATATTCGGATTATCCGTTATCCGTATTTTGTGGCCATCCCTAACCTGCACAAGTTAGGTGAGAAAGAGGATAATGAAATATAGTTGATAAAGGTAGACCGTGCCACAACGATTACGCCCTCTCGCGGGAAAATCTGGAAGCATATGTCTGCGGAAGTAGGATTCGAGAGAGCTCAATCAATGAACACGTGACAGGAAAACTCGGCCGGAGCTACCAGACGTTTGCAGCAGCGCGCGCTGCTTTGCCCCGCCCACTTACTTTCTCCCCTTCTGTACCGTTATGTGCGGTCTTGCTCCACAGTTACGAGGACGCAGATTGCCGTTACGAGGTACAGCGCAATGAATTTTGGGGTGTGTCCTTAATATGTCCTTTTTAATACAGGGTGGCTCACGAAAAGGTAACCGAAATGTAGAACCGTTCTTTGTGTTCGGTTACCTCGTTTTGGGCCGCCCTGTAGTTGACTGTATTGCTATACGACAGTATATTGTTCATTGCCTTTAATTGTGGTGTGAGGAATCAAATTGTGGGATAGTTGCCAGCAAACCTTCTACAATTATTTTGGCAAATGCTCAGAAATAGTTTTGCGCACGAGACGACCTTCAGTTTTTACTAAGTCCGACCGGCCAATGGATAAACTTTAGGAAACCCAGACTTTTCGCCTCCAGTTGTGGGAGTTTCAAGGGGGGGGAAAAGCGGCGTTGCTACACGCCTGAATTTTGTCCAGTCGTTCACGACACCTTCTCCTGTCGCTCGCATTTCAGGGAGAGGCAGGGAATCGGAGACCCATTCCCTTGCTACACGGCGACAACCATTAGGCTTCGCCGTGCTTGGCCTTGTTGAGGGTGCCACCTGTTTGGTAAGCAACTCGAAACGCAGAACACCATGAGAATTTCCCCTCACCACGGCAACTGCACCAAGCCGATCGATTCAGCGGTTCGTGTAATCCTTCTGGCTATCGACGGAAAAGACAAAAATAGAATTTTGAAGTTCGTTCTTTCTCCCAACAGAGTTTAGATTGAACCATCTGCGCCTCGAACGGGAATCTGATCCGGGACCCCTCGATTACAAGGCGGGTCAAGTGTCGACTCGTGCGCCATCTTGTTACGTAATTCGCCAAGGAGAGGTTTCCTCATAATCAGTAAGTGACCAGGCAGGAGGCGGGATTCGGTGGCCACCGTCACAATGTTATCACGCGATAATGTGCTAAGGCCTCAAGACGTCAGGTAGCAGATAAGTTAACGTGAAGAGAGAAGGTAGTTATCATGTTGTCGCGAACATGTAAGAACACCGGTGTTAGAAAAAATTGAGCGTAGATTTCGCAAGTGCCTTCTCAAGGAGAATGAACCATGATAACATTGAAGGAAGGTGGCGGCGGCTCTCGTCTCTTGATCTGAAGTGCAATCGTTATCGTCTTGAAATTTGGGGAGGCGACAACGAGCCCTGCCATGATTCTCTAAAGCGGTAACTTCTAATAATATCCCCAAACTTTTGCCTATTCTCTAATATGATAGCTTCTAATGGTATCCCCAAACTCTCTAATGCTGTAACTTCTAATAATATCAACAAACTTTTGCATATTCTCTAATATGATAGCTTCTAATGGTATCCCCAAACTCTCTAAATAGTGTTGCCCACGGGACGAGACGGGACAGGCTTTTAAAAATTCGAGACGAGACGAGATTGATCATGTGTCCCGAGACAAACGAATATTTTCGAGACGAGACAGCATTTCCACGAGACTTCCACGAGACGAGACAGGCCAAAGTCTCGTCTCGCGGGCAACACTATCTCTAAAGCGGTAACTTCTAATAATATCCCCAAACTTTTACCTATTCTCTAATATGATAACTTCTAATGGTATCCCCAAACTCTCTAATGCGGTAACTTCTAATAATATCCCCAAACTTTTACCTATTCTCTAATATGATAACTTCTAATGGTATCCCCAAACTCTCTAATGCGGTAACTTCTAATAATATCCCCAAACTTTTACCTATTCTCTAATATGATAGCTTCTAATTGTATCCCCAAACTCTCTAATGCTGTAACTTCTAATAATATCCCCAAACTTTTGCATATTCTCTAATATGATAGCTTCTAATGGTATCCCCAAACTCTCTAATGCTGTAACTTCTAATAATATCCCCAAACTTTTACCTATTCTCTAATATGATATCTTCTAATGGTATCCCCAAACTCTCTAATGCGGTAACTTCTAATAATATCCCCAAACTTTCTCTAATATGATAACTTCTAATGGTATCCCCAAACTCTACAGATTCTGTAATGCGGTAACTTCTAGCGGAATCCCGAAACTTTTACAGATTATCTAATGGGGTTACTTCTATCGGTATCTCAAAATATTATCCATATTATAATACGGTGATATCTCCTCTGTAGGTTCCGGGTTCGAGTCCTAAATTGGACATGTGTCATGAAATCATCATTCATCTTCATCGTCTCGATTAGCGAGAATGGGCAGAAAAGCAACGCAAGAGGACAACAATATGCCCCATCCCAGAACGTTACTAATGAAATACCCAGTGGGAATTCTTCCCTACATTCCTTCAGGTTTCGAAACGAGTGTAGCATGCAGCATGCTTCCAGGCAGCACGTAGCATACTACATCTATTTGAAAGCTGCCAGTCGAATAAGATACTTACATGCGTTGCAATGGAGTTAAGCAGCTCCAAATATTGTCAACGGAGATGCACGTATTTCGTCTATCCACTCACCTCGTGGTCTGGTAGTGGGAAGTTGGTTTCCTATACTTTTTCAAGAAACCCCGGACAACGCTTTGCACGGCGAAAGAGAGAGAGAGGGTGCGGGAATCGAAAACGGGGGCGGGCGGGAAGCGGGAGGGAAAGGGGGTGGAGGGCGATGCGGTCCAGAATAAGAGATTGATTGTCTCCACCGTGCGTACACAGATTGATTAGTTCGCCACCGCTCGCCCATCAACGTTTTTTTCTTCTTTTATTTTCCAATCACCGGAATGGACAAGGGGCGCACTTTCCGAGAGGGGTGGTCGGGGGAAAGGGGTTGGTTTCGGTGGCACGCGGAGTGTGTGTGGAGGGGGAACGCCCTCTTTGAACGAATGGCTGCTCTAACAAATTAGCTTTTCATTGGTCCAAACTGGCCTCTGGACTACGTAACGTCACATCTATCGCCACACACACTCACAAGAGCAATCCTCGACCCACCGTAATCCCCTCCCCTCCTCACACACACAACTTTTTCCTTGCAGCCTTAGAATTTGTTCAATATTTGTACGTCCCATACTCTTCTTGGGCGCGTTTGCTCCGTATATTTGTGTTATACATGCTCGAGTGTACTGAGCGCGCACCATACTACGACCAGCCATATTTCTGCCCACCAATGGTACAAAAGCGCGGGAACATTTCAAGGATGTCCTCTTCTGACTGGTTGTTCCATACCCCCGGTGTGACGTTGTAAACACGTCCCCGTAGGGACCAATCGCGCCGCTTATTGCAACCAGGAGTGCTGTATATAACCATAGAGCCAAAAATAGTTTCCAAGAACCTATCTTTGTCGTGTAGATATTTGTAATAGTTTTGTGGCACCATAAATCTATTTTATATGACATACATATAGACAAATCGAAATCTGAACCTTACAGACTTTCTTCTAGATTTAGAATACTCGTATCAACTTCGAAACGAGATAACTTTACGAGAGAAGTCGGATTTCTGAGCAACATTGATATCATCTTTCACACCCACCAATACCTGTTTGCTTCCAGTCATTGACTCGCCTGTATGTATACTCCTCGGCTTTAAAAGAAAGTAATTACCTATGAATTGTGGGCGTAATCAGCCAGATGTAAAGCTGAAGTCCAATAAAATTTGTTGATGATGAGGGTACCCATGAATTTCACATTTCTTGTACTTTTTCGACTGTATGTTGCAATATCTTGTATCACAAATGTGAGTGGAGAGAATATGTATCTATTTCAATTTATATTAAATTGTATTAAAAGTCCTTCAACGGTCAGTGGTCAAAATATTATAAACTGTTGGGAATGTAAAATCGGTACATTCAATAAGAATGTGCCGAACATTTTAAATTACATTACACATGCGACACACTGGATCGACCAGTTCTTGCAGCAAATGGCCATGTGTGTCCAATTCGAAGACAGCTGTGCCCAATTCGAGGTTGAGTTAAAATTAACCTCTTCTCGACGGGAAAGACTGTACGAGGAACGTCATGCACCAATGGTGGCCTTGATAGCACGAAACTTGCTCCCCGTTACCTCGTCTTACTCTCAAAATAGTCCAAAATGGTCAAGATTAACAGTAGAATCGTTCAGGCAACAATTTTGGTAACTACAACACATATCAGACACCCGCAGATTGCACCAGTTCATCATTAGAAAAATACTATAGGCTTAAAAGTAAACCAGGTTCAAACTAGTTGCCCCGATGACAGTAACACACTGTGGAAGGAGTGACAAGATCAGTTCTGAAGAAAATCAACTGACCGAAATACAAATTATGGTGTCCTGCAGGTCACTAAGAGTCGTTGCACTAGATTCCAGTTTCCTACAGAATTCAAGTCCTGATCATTTGGACGATTTTACAATCCTAAGGGATCTACTGTGTTTGAACAATAATGCAAATTACAATTTTGTATCTCTTCTAGTTTCTAATGTCCCAATTCTCTTTCCTCAGGTATGGTATGGATCTCAACGGGGCGAGAAGGAAGAACGCGACGCGAGAAACGACAAGCACCCTGAAAGCATGGCTCAACGAACACAAGAAGAACCCATACCCGACCAAGGGGGAGAAGATCATGCTGGCCATCATCACGAAGATGACTCTCACCCAGGTGTCCACGTGGTTCGCCAACGCCAGGCGGAGGCTCAAGAAGGAGAACAAGATGACGTGGGAGCCTCGGAACAGGGTAGAGGACGAAGACAATAATAACGACGACGTGAGCAGTCGGAAGAGCGAAAACGGGAAGGATGTCGGGAAGGATCATCCGTCGCAAGGTAAGCCTTTATTAACATCAATTAATGACTTATGAGCCGTGAAACTGTGTCCTTTGCTACTTCTAAAGTACTACAAGAGACATGTCGATTAGTGTTGTAAAAAAGTTGATATGTTTGAATTAAGGTTACTTTATACGCATAGTGAAGACGTGAAGACTGGATGATATATTTCTCAAACCTGTGTATAATTTCGTTCACGATTTTCTCAAGCATGAATAGACAAAACGCATTATAATTGAACCCTGACACTCACAAAGGACATTTCTCACAATTCATGGTTTAAATAGTGACGTGCAGTGAGGAGTAGCTAGTCTAGCAGAGATAGATTAATCAATCTCTAATGATTTTCAAATCACAATATTTATTGTCTTGTTAAAACCACAGTTCATATACAACACTTCTTTTTTCACACGTTTCTCGTCCATCGGTGTGATCCGCGGACAAAACTGGCCTAGCTCGGTCTTCTTCCGCCTTAGCAGTTCCAGGTAGAAACGGGTTTCCGAAGGAAAAGGAAAAATTTCTGCCTCTACCTCCCTTGCCCCCTCGCCCCCGCTGCAATGGTTGAAAGCCCGTGCTTTCAGGTCCCTCAGTCTATCTCCTATAGGACAGATAGGGGATTGGTTTCCATTCGATTCCTTTGTAAATTCCCTAAAGAACTCAAGGGAAAATTTTCTGCAGTACTTACTTATGTTCTCTGTATTTACAAAATCTTTTACACTTTGTACAATATGTATGTATAATATGGGATGTAGTTTTATTATTTATGAAATGGGAACGTGTTATGTGCAGACAATAATGTTATGCTTTTTTATTTTTTATTTTATTTTATTTTTTATCAAATATGGAATATACGTATAATGATTAAATTACAAATATTTGCTCATGCTCTCTCTCGCCCTCGTTTTAGTAGTGTTTTTTTTTTTTAATATACTAATCTCTTGGCCTCCAACGGATGTATTTATTTGGGCAAGAGAACGCACATTCATATTGATGTTGGTTTGGTGTATTTTACTTCGTTTTTCTGCCACATTTGGTTATCGCGAAAATAAGGATGATGTGATGAAATTAATGAAGGAACCTCGAACAATCCAGGTCCGGATTCGAACCCGCGATGAGCGTGCATTCTTGTTCCTGTGTTGTACTCTGCAGTGAATAATGAAATAATTCGAAATGAAAAATGTATCTCAGAACTCAAGAAGCCAAATGAATATTATTGAAGAAACTACAAAAAAGTGTGTTTTGTTACCTGTTTTGTTTCTGTGCATAATGTGGACTTAAAACACCAAATCAACCAACCGTGGGGGAGTGGTTAGAACAGCGCGCTAGGACACCAGGAGTTCCGGGTTTGAACTCCGACCTGGGCATGGTGTTCTTTGTGTTTGTCCCTTCATTAATTTATCGTATCATCTTCGCAATTAAACAAATGTGACAAAAAAGCGACGCTAAGTAACAAAAATCAAGTCAAATCATTGATTGATTGCTTGATTTGGTTCATTTTACTTCTCTTTTCCGCCAGTTTTGGCTAATCGCGAAGATAATACAATATAATTGATGAAGGGACACACTCAAAGAATACGCATGGCCAAGCCAAGATTCAAACCCAGGATCTCTCACTTAGTAGTCAAATCATTTTTTTTTATTTTCAAATGGGGATGGGGGTTACGTGTACTTTTTTAGTACTCATTCATCATTTTGCAAATTTTTCCTGTTTTTGACGTTCTATTTTTAGGAACACTGGGCCCTAAAGGGGCCTAACCCCTCCCTTGAGCAAGCCACTGATTGCTACCCCAAGTGTCAACGTCACCGCACGTCACTGGGTTTAAAATGCTCAATTGCCGCAATAATTAATTTTACTGCTGAAATTACAAATTTTCTTGTTTTGTCTCGAAAGAACAGTCCTGTCTCGCACCAACTAGTAGTTGAGATCTTTTTGTACCCATAAAAAAATATGGTAGCTTTTACCAAATTTGATAATTTTGATAAAATTGTTAACTGAATAATAATTTGTTTGTCGGCTCTGTGAACAAATTTTGGGGGATATTCCAAACATTTCTTGTCTGTGTTCAGAAAAGCCTATCCCTTCAACAGTGGTTAAACTTGAGCCAAGATACCACGCAGGGTGATCCCATTATGGCCGCCGAAGCATATCACTCAATTCTGTGGGTCTTCCTCTTCGCAGAACAGTTTTGCTACCTTGTGTTCTGACGTCAGACGAGGAATGCCTACGAGGTTAGGTTAGGCCTGTTAGGTTAGGTTCCATTAGCATAAATACAATGAAAACTTATTATTTATGCTAAGAGAACTAGACATAGCTAGCCTAACCTAACAACGTAGGCATTTAGCCTAAAATTAAAAAGCCATCTCCCGTGACGTCAGAACACAAGGTTGCTCAAGTGTTGTGCGATAAGTAAGACCCGATATCTGTGCTTATGAAATATTCATTGGGTGCGTCCAGAACACCCAACAGTTGAAATAGAGTTAGTTAGCCTCGTCACTGTGTGTTCTTGTAGTAAAGCTTCTTTTGCTTGTCGATGCTAGCCAAGTAGAACACTAGAACTCTCCATTCATGTAATGATGGAAAGTGCGTCAGCTGCTTATTAATTTATCAGTCATCTTGGTTCAAACTGAATCCAACAATTTTGACCTTCTGGATGCAGCCAATGTTCTTCCGATTCTTGATAACGGAAAGGGAAGTTTTTTTTTTTCTTCTTGCGTGGTTGCATCCGAAACAGCACAACTGTTGCCACATGGTTCAGTGATAAAATCTTGCATGTTAACTAATGGAAAAAGAGAGAAACTGAAAAGTACAATGGATGCAAGATACGATTAAGGCAAAATTCCAGAAGTAGTAAATTGGTAATCATTTACGTATTTCTCAGTCTTGCACTACCGAGGGACCAAAGATGGCATGGATATTTGAGAAAAAACGACCGGCTTACTACATACAAGTGTACACACATCAGCAAAATCACCTCGCACGTTATCAGTACAAACAGGAGCTCACTTTGTGACACTTGTGAGCCAGGTTTCCCAAAAAAACAGTTGAAAAAACGAAAGAAAAAATGTCCACTCTCATCGTCGGCTTTCCTTTGTTGCCTTGAACAAACCTCTGGCTATCGCCTTCCCTTTGAGATATCGATGCAGGCCGACAGATAGCAGCAGAAGCGTCTCCTCCTATCTAACAAGGCACTTAGTGCAAGTAAAAGAAGAAGAAGTAAAAAAGTTGTGGAAAACACGCTGTGAACTGAAAATCACGGTTTCTGTTTAACAAGGAGATAAGGAGCACTCGATGAATTGACAAATGACAATCGTTGTTCGGACGTGAAGACATCTGCATACTTTATATCTTAACGAAATGTTATCACGGTTTTGTTGAACAATCGGTGGATTCTTCGAGTGGAAACTGCGGTATAACACTAACGACTCTTGTTACGTTCCACAAGATGTTCGCATCTACTAGGTATATTTACGTTAGTCCCAGATTAATCGAATGCGCTCAACGAATGCCCCTTCGTGTAGAGATCCAGTCCACATTTCGAGCCTGGATTTGTCTCGCATAGTATAGATGAACGACAGTGCTGCCATCTGCACTTATATTTTCTCCACCATTTTTTTGTTCGTCACAAGCTAGAAGTCTCAGGTTCGAAACCTCGATTATGCATGGGCATTTACTTGTATATGTTCCATGCATTACAATAAACCATTCACCGTCGCAGTTAAACTGGAAAGGTGCAAGAAGCGACGTTAAGTTATAATCATACAAATAGAAATGAAGGAACTGGGCCTCCTCAATGGCGTAGTGGTAACGTCGTCGCCTTGTTATCAAGGAGTCCCGAGTTCCATACATGGTGGAGGCAAATTACACAGTGGTTCAGATTCCACTTTAAACTGTAGGTCCAGTCCCGATTAGCCTATCGGTGCATAAAGTAGACCTACAACAGAGATTCATCAATTAAAACAAATGAAGGAGCTCAAGTTTGAAAATTGTCTTCCCGTTGTGAGCTATATTTTTCAATATTTTCACGTGGCAAACATTGTTTTAGAACTTTCGAGGGTAAATGTGGAAGTAAATATTACCGACCATAAATCCTACTCTGGGAATGCCACTGTTGTCATACTTAATTTCTTCTGCACTCAGTTATGAAGTGTTTTTATCGGACATTAACACCAAGTGAGTTAACTAGTACTTTCTGGTATTTGTATTTTTAACAACTTATTTTACGCCGCTTCTCTACACCTTTCGATTAAACTCGACGACGTCGATGAATGATTGATGTGACGAAACTGACAAAGAAACGAAAACAAGGGAGCCTCGGTGTGTGTCGCGATCGGTTCAGCATCTTTGTTATCGTAGCTTCCTGGTTCAAGTTCTGAGCATATTGTTGGTGTTGATTTTCCCTTATTATTTTCACCAAATCAGCATTCATCATTATGGACATTTCACACCGAAGCGAGACACGGCACATGTCGCTTGGGGACGAACCAGTCAATAGCAACATGGCAAGCCGCAAGAGTCTGCGTTCTATTGATGAAATCCTCCAGCGTCGCGTGTTGCTGCGGTGTGAAATATCCCTTATTGTCGCCATTAGCCAAAAGCGACTTAAAATGAGACAAATACGACTTTTGAGTCGAAAACTCGACGCTCGACCACAGAAGCGTTCTAGAATTTCCCTAGAATGCCAGACCAATCAACCCCAAGTAGTGAAAATCTTCATAGAAGTAATTAATATATCGTAAACGGTAGACGAATTTGTACTTTCGGAACAGAACCTTTGCACACATTGAACAAACTGAATCTCAATGGTTAATTTTTAGTGCAGAATAACCACGATTTTGGCATGAAAATGTGTTCCTTGATATTTATTGCTCAGGTTCACAGATCACTACAGAAGATGTTGCACTTCGAGCTGTTGTAGGTAACGTACGCAGCGTGCACAAGTAGTGACATCTGTCGGTAAGATCTAAACTTGCTTCAAGTCTTTCAAACCATTATCAGCAACTGTGTCCACAATGTTAGGAAATAAACCAACGTAGAGAGATAGCTGTGCAAACGATACTCGTTTGCGGAAGTAATCCAGGGGATTTCTGGAGCAAGCCGTGGACTTTTCTGATTGATGAACACAAAAGAAATCTCCATTAATAGGCCCTTTTCACCCGTGCAGGTATACAATGCTGGTTGCACGCATACTCAAAGATAAACGTTCACGCATAGTGTAAGATGTAGCATGCGACTGCCGCATTTTGTCGACTGCTGTTGAATGTTGGATCTTGCCGTTTGTCGTATGAAACAAGTGTAGTTTCGTTGCTGCACCAGTTATAAGATTCCAACGGCGCACGTCACAGCCGCAAGCTAGCTCGTACACGCAACGGCAAAGGAAATAGTAGGCACACTATTGGTAAATGTTTAATGCGAAATGTTAACGTAAAGTAAGTCTTATTACAACAATGGTTACTGAAGTTTTGGGAAATACGCTTTGAAAACTTGGAATTGTACAGTACTTGAACTTTATCTGTCATGGAATAGTCATCCCGTAAAAAACTGGTGCTGGTATTACGTTACCAGAATTTATTTTGTGGTTATCCCAGACTTTTCTGTGAAGATAAAGACATCGTAACCAAAGGCCTTGGCGACAAATGGAAAGAGTGGGGAGGGGAATTAAAACTGGGATCATGTTTTCCAAGGTATTCCGTGTTGTTACGTCATAGAGAGGGAAGGAAGGAAGGAAAATCACCGGAAATCGTGAATTGTTCGCTACCTAAGCGGCGAGTGGAACCCTTAAAAAAAACGTACGGGCAGGAAGTCGAGTGGGGTGGGTTTGTCTCTGACGCCGCATGGGACCACACCGAACTGTCCTCACCCGATTTGTCTTATTGCTCCGGTTTCCATATTTATGTGGAAGTCGCGCCGGAAATGCTCGATGTTTGCGTGAGGATGAAGGAGGGGGAGGACGTGTATGTTCGCCCCCCCCCTCTAATTGCCACCACCAAGCAACATACCCTAATTAGAGCATTATTTAAAGACAGTAGACACCTGCTTGTCCTTTTCCCCCGCAGGAGCCAGGGTTAGCAATTTTTTTAAAGAAACAAATAAAATGTTTTTTTGTTTTAAATGTTTTAAACAGAACAAAGAAAACTTTTATAACTAATGCCAAAAAGACTTATTTTCTAAGAATAATGATTAATAAGAGATATGTTTGTTAATCATCCAAGTAAGGAAAATGTTCCTAGTTATAAAGGAAACACTTCACTAACTTCTCAAAATACCTATTTACGTTGCCCTTAAATTTCGCAAATAGGCTGTAACTAAAGAACGAGGAATATTTTTAAATCAATTTTTTAAAGCTGACGTCACTTTACGTAGTTTGTATGCAATGTGTCTAGATATGCTTTTAGGCTGTTCGAGAAAGTTGAACAAATTCACAGTTGCCAGGCTCCACTCTATCCACGGTAGCTACTAGTGTTTTCCGAAATATGACATTTTATCGTGAATACAACTAGCGCAGACCAACACTGTTTCATCCATACACATAGTACTAACTATTAATTTTGACAAAATTTTGTGGTAAACCTAAACAAATATTAACGATTTCTAAACGCCATTTGGTGCGGATGAACAAACTTTGTTTGTCGGCTTTTAAAACAAATGTTTTGTTACCAGAAACTATTTATTGGTGATTCGAAACTTTTTTCTTGATTGTTGAGTTTTGATAATTGCCGTTGGTGTGTATAGTATGTGCCATATATTGGAAATCATGAGTATTTTTAAGTGGACGTTGAAGTATGCTGATGGAAGGTGTGTTTTTGCTTCGCAGATTCCAAAGATTCCGGTACTGGTTCCAGTGAAGACGGCGACCGAGGAATGGACAGGGACCGGTTGGACGTTCTGGACCGGACCGGAGGCGTGGACACCGGCAGCGACTGCGGAGGAGAGTGGAGCGAGTCCAGGCCGGACAGCGGACCGGATTCCCCGGAATGCCTGTTCGAGAAGCCGCATCACGACCAGAAGTCTCCGGCCGTCGATTCCCCTCTGTCCACGTCGACGAGCACGACGTCCGCCAAGCCGAGGATATGGTCCCTCGCGGACATGGCCAGCAAGGAGAGCGAGGTGTCCGCCGGCGCGATGCCGTCCGCGTTCTACTCGACGTCCGGCGCGGCGGGGAAGCTCCTGTCGCCCCTGGCGCGGACGGGCGTGCACCACCACCCTGGAGGTCCGTACGCGCGGCCGCATGACTTCTACCGCATCTACGGTGCCGGGGGTTCGATCCCGGCCCCTGGACACCTCGGTGGCGACGTGAGCCTGCTGGAGACGTACTCGAGGACTTTCGGCCTCAACGGAGGCATCGGGAGCATCAACAGCAGCGCCGGCGCGGCGACCGGCGGAATAACCCCGCTCACGTCCGTGCTGAACAAGGCCGCCGCGGTCGCCGGATCTAGTGCGTTCTCCTTCAACGGCGGTCTTGGACTGACGCCGCTGTCCTCCCTCACGGCGTCCGGGGCCTCCTCAGCCTCTTCCTCCTCGTCATCAATCGACCAGCAGCTGGCCTCGGCAGGACTACACACGGCCGTCAAAGTCTCGTCCTCAGGCGCATCCTCAACGACGGAGACGAAGACGCAGGACGCCTCAAAACCCTGACCTGAATCCCTGTACGGCAACATTATGGGATACATTGCGGCAGCATAACCCCCCTTTAAAAACAATACATGTTTGTTCAGTGTTCGCCCCCTAAATACCACAACTCCGTTCCTATCCTAAGCAAAGAAAAAAATGCGGCCGCGCCCCACCGTGCCGAAGAAACGGTCACATGCACGCGTAGTGAGGTTGGCAGCATTGCAAGGACCACTCTCCCCATCGTATGATGAGGGCGCGCTCACTGTACCAGCGTAGCTTCAGTATTTGAAAGATACCGCACCTCCCCCTACAAAAAAGAAACAATTTCCTAATCCTAGTGCAAAAGGTGTTCGTGTAGGTGTCACCACTGTTGCTTTGTTTTTGTACCACGTCCCCACAAACCCGTACCCTAATCCCCCCCAAGTGGACGAAAGTCGAAACTGTTACGCCGTGTGCAGTTCCGTATTGGTTTTACGTACGTGTATGTGGAGAAGAAAATGTGATAAATTTCGTGAAGGACACGGATAAACAAGTCAGATAAAACAGTGTGCGAACTGATGTAAGAAAATAGTCACCAGTTTTAAATGTACAAGAATTATTTTACCTTCATTTTTCCTCTGCTCCAGATGTATCTTCTCGAGTCCCTTCCCCAAAATTATAACCATTCGTACTTTGTAAGAAGATGGTCCCAAACGTGGCGACGAGTGTTGCCAACTGCAATAAGAAAAAAAATTACCAAAAAATCAGTCTTAAGAAATTTTGGTGTGTGAAAGTGAGTAATCGGAACAATAACTTTTCTAATGGGTATTGCGTCAGTATACAATAATATCGATGATTAGAAACAAAAAAAAATGTTAAATCAATAGTATTCATTATAATTCTGTCATATGTGTATGTACAGTAGCCTTAGAGAAATTTGAGCTGCATGTCAGAAAAGTGTGATTTTTCTTCCCTTCCCGTAAAAGGCAAATGTACAGAAAAAAATGTTCCTTTTTCTTAAATTCCAAAGAAAACTTTGAAAAGCATTTAAGTTTAACACCTTTTGGTTGTAGTGTCCGAAATCAAAGAAAAGTCATTTTAATTTTTATATTGCATTGTGTACATTCAAGGGAGATGTGTATAAAAATGGATATAAGTATATATATATAGGCTATTTGTGGCTATTAAAAAAGTTCACGAAATGAAATATCCTCCCCCTAAAAAAAAACTCTGTATTTTAAAACTATGTATGTAAAAACAATCCTTAGATCGTACTGTTCACATTTTTCAGTGTGTGGGTGAGCATTGTGCGTTCGCAGTGCGCATGCGTGGGTGTTTGTTCGTGCGTTTTCGAGTCATATTTATTTAAGGGCGGAGCAGAGGCGACTTTCTTTTATTTTTTTTTAATGAATTACTGGAATGGAAAATGAAAATAGAGGTGAAACATATCCTGCGAGACGTCCACGTGCGAGCACGCACGCTTACGCACTCGACACGCACCAATACGCAAAGGAGAAGAGTTACGGAGGAGAGGTTTACTGTGATTGTCACTTAAACGGCAACACGTAATAAAAATACATAGTCAATGCTTTAATTTCTGTGTTTTTTTCATCCTTACATGCATCAAGGTAATTATTTCCTATCGTAAGTGGTAGAATTCCCCCACAGGTAAAAATACAGTGGTGTTTGATCTGGTGACCGTGGTGTCCATACAATGATATCACCTATACTACGTCCCAGGAGTCCGTGGCGCAAGGTTGCAGATAGCTGTTAGGGTAACTATCTTACAGAACCTAACCTGGTCACTGGTGTAGGATTTTAATACCTTTCCTTAGTTTTTAGCAATGAAAAGGTATGGAACTTTCTTCCAACAAAAGTCGAGTTTATTAACATTAATGCACAATATACATTAATACTTAATCCTTGGAAATCCTGGATTTAGGTTAACTGATCCTGATTTTATGACAAATCCGAAACGGGTAACCCTTCCAGGATTAGTCACGATTGCTTTTCGGTATCTCAAGCAACTAGAGCCGAAGCAGCAGGTTTGAGAAACTAACCCAAGCAAATTTCTCCCTACAACGTAAACTTGTGATACCGGCAATCGAGTAAGATAGCCGAAATATACAGAAAATCGGCTTCCTTTTATACTTCACGGTTATTTACAAAAAAACAAGGAAACTTGGTGGATATTTACAGGTTTCTATAGATTTACATAATTACGACATGCAAAATAGATGTTTACAATATTTACATAAAATAGTTAAAGTTGTAAATAACATACCTTTCTAATACATTATTTCAAACCCAAAACCGTTTATACAATGAATAATTTTGTTGTCTGAAAGAAATTTAAATTAGTTCTCGAACATTCTCAATCTTGTGCGAGTCATAGATAACGTATGCACACGCAGATGTCGCACTTTCTATTTACAAATGGTAACATGAACAAATTCGACTGGGGCGACACATGCCCTTTATGCAATCTTCTTCCCCTCCCACACGGTCATTGGTCAAGCCCTCTCGAGTTAGTACTTACGCAGAGGACTTGTTTCACAGACTCCTTGGACGGAGTACAGTAAGTTGACTTTTAACTCACCTTGTAGAAAGTGTAAATTGTCCATCACTACCTTCATTCACTTTCACCTTTCTACGGGAAATGATTGTACTGATGTTGAAGCAGAAGTGATTGTCAGTTTTTGTTCCACTGTTGAACCTTCCATTGCGTGAAACAAACATAATGAACATGCTGATTGGACAATTTGCCCATTGTTTTATTCGCAAACGATCATGGTAGGTTTTGAGCAATGGCTTTTGATCTAATGTCCAGTGAGGGAGGATGGTCTATTCAGATCCAAGTGTAAACTGGATTACATAAAATATAGAACTGAAGTCTACATTGTTGACACACAAATACATATTATTGTTTTTGTTTAATGTGTTCATACCTCAAAAACAGAAAACAATACACAATATATCAAGATTGCTGCTCCCATGAATTTGAAGCTGGCTCAGGCGTACCATATTAAACAGAATAAGAAAATTATGAAAGGGATATAAAAATCTACATAATGAATCTCTGACATTCAATGTTGTTGTTGTAGATTTTCCTTTCTTCTTTTATTTAATCTAATAAATAATCTAAAATATTGTTAAATATTTATTGCTAATAATAATCCTGATACATAATCAAAGTGTTACTAAAACATTTGTGTTGTTGACTATTCCCTAATGATGTTCGAAAGCAAAATACGTTTGCTTATGAACTATTTTACATTTCCAAATCTAATGATTATATCTGTGTTTTAAATGTGACTATTATATTGTACTGACTATTATATTGTACCAGGGACAATTCGCTTCATGCTAATTTCTAATACAGGGTGTCCCGAAATGTACCTACTACGTTTAAGGAGGTAACGTCACAAGGAATGCACAGAATGTAAAGAATCTGTGCTCTGTTTGCATTCTTTTAGGGGGACCTTGTTGGTGGCCCGAACATAGGTTTAGCGCTAATTATTCTCCATATCAGATGACATTGAAACGTTAGGTAAACACATTGAGAACATTTTCAAAATATTTCATGTAAGTAATGCTATTTCTACTTTTCACTATACTTATTCTTGGTAGGTACATCTGCAGTCACCCTGTATGAGCAGTTATGGTTTATGTAGACACCTCTCAGGAACGGGTCTTTCGAACGTTTGACTTTTCGGAAGAAAAATACATGTTGAGAATTCCATCCAGAAAATTGGAGTGACTCGTTTCTGAGAAGTGTCTACATAAACCATAACTGCACATACAGGGTGATTGCAAATGTACCTACCAATAATGATGATATATTTTCTATCAGATACACCTTACATAGGCAACACCGAAGGTAAACCAGATGAAGATTTTTCTGAATGCTCTGGAATAAATGAATTCCAAACAATTCTAATTTGTTTAGAATTTAGAACATCAGTATATTTTTGTTGCTGTTTATTTTTTTAGCGAAGCAGTTCAGAATCGAAAAGGATTGTTGCTGGCTTATGTACAGTCACGGACACTTCTGGGTTGTAACGGTATCATTGAAAGTCAATGAGGATGTTACAACCCAGAAATGTAATGGTGATTATTTTCATTATTATTGGATTGCAGACAGCCTAGTGGTTGATGTTCTTACTTTCAGTGCAGGCTGCCATGAGTTATGACGCAGGATTTCGACAACAATGAAGACGACCTTGATGATGGTGCGAGTCGAACCAAGGAAAAAAATCCGCTTGGCAGATCATAAACACTTTCAGGTACGTTATTACAAATAGTTCATAAACTTAGGCTCCAAATAAGTTGTCTGTCTACCTTTATTGTTATCCGTTCCCCATTTGTTTTTATCTGTATGTTTTCTGCACTGTCTCGGGAATCTGTGAATGAAGGCCGCGCATAACGGTAGAGAAGGAGAGAAAGCGAGTTGCAGGAGCAGAAACAGCCGCGTTTTCCCCTCCATGCACTCATTTCCTCTCTCACGCATGGTCGAGCCATCTAGAGTTGCGCAGAGGACTTGTATCCGTTCGCTTGCTGCAGAGATCATCACTCATCCTCATCTTCGCGATTAGCCGGAAGTGGCAAGAAAGGAAAGCAAATCAATAAGCGATCATTACGATTACCCGAATGTGGCAGAAAAATGACCGTCCTAGGGATTTGCTTTATTTTACTTGGGGAGTGGGGAGTGGGGGATTTTCCCACACCACCAACAAGCTTGATCTCAAAAATTTCCCAGGGCGAGAGTTTTTGTTGTAATAACAAAATATAAGCAATTAGCTTTGACTTCAAATATAATTTACTAAGGATAATAAGGATACTACTAAGTGTAGTGTGGTTGTGACTGTTGGATGATTCCTCTCTCTCTCAAGAGATTACACCAATAACAATATGTGCACAATAGAAATAAAATAAGAATATAAAACAAATATAACTATGAAATCGAAGTGATTTATATTAATAGAAAAGCTAAAACAACAAAAAGTTAAACATGATAAAACTATTTTAACTATTTCGTATTTTCTAACACCAGTTAGTAAAAGAATTACTTTGCTACTTTATAAATATCAGATACCTTGGTATACATATAAAAGTAACATTCATTCCTATGTATTTAATAATGTATTTTTGAATATCTAGTAATTTACTTAATTGATTGAATTGTTGTTTTAAGTCCACTTTATGCACAGGAACGGTGAAAAGGGACTGGATCTACAGTTTAAAGTGGGATCTGAAACAGTGTGCCTTGTGCCTTCACGGGTATAGAACCCGGGATCCCTTGATTACAAGGCGATGACGTTACATTACGGCATCGGGGAGGCCTTACTTCTATATTGAATAACATAAATTTGTAATATATATATATATATATATATATATATATATATATATATATATATATATATATATATTGTGTGTGTGCATTAAGATCTTCCTCCCCCTACCAGTCTTCCATGATTTCGCACCCTGCTGCGATGTCCTTATCTCCTTGTTCAGCTTTCCCAATATCAATAAGGCCTGGCAACACTGCACAGCGCAAGGGCAGCCCTACCAATTCCTTAGCTTTGTTTTATTGTATGTGTGGAAAACGTGGAGCCATGTGTTGGAATGGCAGCAAGGAATGTGTTTATTAGGGGTTTGAGAAAAAGGGGGCAGATAGGTTACGCAAATATTATTTTACCGTGGCATAAACAACCCTCCACCGTTTCGCCACCAGGACTTCGTTAACAAGGGAGGTCGGGGTCTGCTGAGAGGAAACGACGAAAAACAAAGAGAGTTGTCAGCTTGGAGCAATAAACCACTTTCTTCGGCTTTTGTGGCGGATCCCGCAATTATCATTTTTCTCGCAAAAGCCCATTAGGAGGGTTCGCTAATCGCAACGGTTCAGCCTTTTGCAAAAACCGCGAAGAAAGATTTAAAATACGACTAAAGAGGAGCCGTTAGGGTTCACCCACACCGGCGGTGATTTAGATGTGGAAAACTGCGGAATGTTCTGAAGCGTTGCTGCACGGTTACACTTTTCGCACGCAACTCGAGCAGGAGGGCCGGACCCTGTGGCCGAGTGGTTAGCACATCCCGCTCGGGCTTGGTTGTTTGTGAATGTCCATTCATGAATTTCATCACTCATCCCCATCTTCGCAAATTAGCCAAGAGGCACAAAACGCGAAGTAAAATAAACTAAATCAATCGAGCAGGAGGGATCAGATATCCAAACTGCTATATCAAGTACGTACCATCGATTGATTGATTGAATTTAAAACTTTGGGTGCGCCAGCACTAATACTATTTTGCATCCGTTACATGATACGGGGTCCAGACCCTTACCTGTAATGTCGTTAACTAAAATATTAAAACATTCTGACTTCGGTTAAAAGCTGAGGCTGTAAAGGGACACTCAGCAAAAACCACAGGACAACACACACACACACACAGTCCTACGAAGATTATACTGGCCGCTGGTTCAGACGCCAGAGCCTCGGTCTTCAAAGGCAGTTCAGGGTGTATAGTATAGTACATTTAGACCTAAATTTGGCTCGAAACGGAAATAATTATTAGAAAGCTAATTCCTTCTGAAATGCGTTCTTTAGGTCCCCCTGTACTTCTCCAGAAAAATCCCAAAAAATCCTGCATGGGGAACACCCTTAAATTTTGAATAAATGGCCGCCATCTTGGATTTTTTTTAAAAATGCGATAACTCAGTAATGGACAATCATAGGGAGGTGCTGTTTTGCGCTAAAATGCATGGTTTGTGTAGTACAATCGATTAAAACATCTTTTCTAAAAAAAGTCCAGTTTACGGTAAAAATTTAATGAAATCAATAAGAATTTTGACAAAAAAACTGAATGTTCAGAAGAAAACGGCATTACCATTATTAATAGTTTTTTCTTCTCAGGTCTTATTGATCGTATGCGGTTGTTGGAAAGCTGAATAGAAGATGGAGGAGAAGTGCATTTTCTGCGGTGAAGGCGGGATGGTGGACATTGACAGTGTCAATGTGACAAGAGAGTTAGAGACTTTGAGGAATCTCAGTATAAAGAGAAAAGATGGGATTGGGGGAAAAATTGAGGGCGTTAGTCATGTGCGAATGCATGTTCAGTGCAGAAAACGTTATACCAGACATGGAAATTACGTTCCAGTGTCTCTACCTGTAGGAACAAAGCAACAAAATCCCTCCTCAGAAGTGACCTACATCCCTTCGACTTTAAAACGTGCTGTCTTTATTGCGGGGAGACGGTTGATAAGGGAGCTTGCAACAAGCACACACATCGCCACCCAAAAATATACCAAGTGGAAACTTTACAAAAAATGTCAAGTATTCGGAGTATGTGCGCAAATAGGTGCAACAAGTGGGGGAAAATAGTTCTAAATCGCATTAATAGCGAATGTGATCTGATCATAAAAATCAATAATATCGTAAAAACTGTGATGCACGATTTTCAATCATTGGTTCAAGTATGTCAGGCGAGCCATCTGAAAATGTGGTCGGAAGACCTGCTGACGAGTCCAAGTTAGAGGCTTTCAATAAATTATGCAACTTTCTGGATTCCAACGATGGCTGCTAGTACCTGCTGTCTGACCTTACGGTTGGTTGGTTGATTTGGTGTTTTAAGTCCACTTTATGCACAGTAAGGCTAATCGGGACTGGACCTACAGTTTAAAGTGGGATCCGAACCACTTGTGCCTCCACCGGGTATTGAACCCGGGACCCCTTAATTACAAGGCGACGACGATACCACTGCGCCATCGGGGAGGCTGTCTGACCTTATGGAGATGCTCTTAAAGTTCAGTACCGACAGTGACAAGTTATACAGTGAAAAGCGTCTGCGGGAGCTTTTATCAGCACGCTTCTTATGTCATCCAGCAAGAAATGTTTCGGGACTGTTGTTTCTTTTAGGCCCGTTGCATCGACGATTTTAACGGACAAGTGGTACAGCGACAGAAAAAAAAACGCAGTGGAAGAAAAGAAGAAGTTTATAGAAGCGGCTATTACCATCCTCCAAGAAGAGATAAGATATAAAGTTTATGATTGCTCGACATATCCAACTTACGAAGAAATATCGAAAGGTGGAGAAAATCAAGCAGGTGAGATGCTCAATCATCTGCTTTCTGGTCTAATGAAACCAGTAAAAGGTCCATCTTGCAACCAGAAGGTATTGAGTGTTGAGCACTCTTATCATTTCTTCGGTGCATCGACGTTCATTTGTGTCAGCTGTGCAGGTTGAAATTGGAGTGTTTCTTCATAGGCTTTTCAGATCAAAACATCTAATTAACTTTCTGCATAATTTAGGCTGCTCTGTTTCCTACAGTGAACTCTGTAAGTATGAAACTTCCGTGACAGTGAACACTTTAAGTGAAGTTCAGAAACATGGATTTGTGCAGTTTGTCTTCGATAATGCTGATCATAACGCTCGCACTGTGGATGGACATGGAACCTTTCATGTGATGGGAGGAGTGCAGTGTGTGACGGCTTCTTCGGCTGTTCAGACGAGTTCTCGTGTTCCACGACCGAAGATTATACCAACGGCAACTGTTGTTGGAAAGTTTGGCTTCATCCCAATCGTCACTCACGACCGACCCAAGAACCATGGATTGAATCGCCTGGTAATGGAAGACGTCCTCTCCCTGGAATTGCGCCGATGGATGCAGAAATCGGAACGTCATACCAATGGATTTGGATGGTGGGTCCCAAGTCAGCTGAAGAACCTCATACGGGATGGAGTGGTTTCATGGAGATTGCCACAGGAAAAAGATCTTACGAAAAGTCAGCAGTGATACCCTTGCCCTTCGTCAATCTTCAACCTTCTAACCCCATCTCAATTAACACAGTTTCGCGGTAGAAGAATGCAGGAAGCGGCAACAAAGGTGTATTGTGACATTTGATCAGCCACTTTTCATTAAAGCCATGGATATAGTCTATCAGGCAGACGAAACTGATGAGCTGTCCAAGGTAATCGTGAGATTAGGTGGATTTCATCTGCTTATGAGTTACATGGATGCGGTGGGCAAAATCATGGGTGGCAGTGGTATGGAAGAAATGTTGGGTGAGGCATTTGCCAAGAACGCTGTTGTCCACATGGCTAATGGGCATGCTTATGCAAGAGCATTACGAGTTCATTCGCTGTCTCAGGCAGCTATCGCTCATTTGATTTTGGAGTGTTGTGAGGAAGACGGACTTTTGATCAGCTCTGACGTCCAAACTCTCAGGGGAATTCACAGTGAGGTGTTAAACTTGTCCTCCTCCGCAGAATCTTTCCTATCCAAAGTCAAACCTTTACTGAGTGCTGTATCCAGTGCAATGAAGACACTTGAAGAAAGAAGTCGTACTGCTAAATTATAGCTGCAGTATTTCAAGCAAGTTTCTATAATGCATGATTTAGTGAGAGCGGAAAGAACAGGCGACTGGAACCTTCATCTCTTCTCCGTTCAACACATGTTAGTTCACCTCCATGCAGCTGGCCATATTCATTACGATAAATCAGCCCACCTCTACCTCCAGAATATGTCTAATCTTAAGACTACTTTGTCGGATCAAGAGTTTGAACGTTTTGGCAGTCAGGGTTATTTTACAGTTCGGCGATCGGATAAATTTTGGTGCGGCGTTTGGACGGACATGACCATAGAGCAGGTCATAATGTTATCTATGAAGGTTAGCGGTGGCTCCACACAAGGCCGAAATATGTCTGATAGCGTTGTAGCTCATTGGATTTGCACCATGCCAGGAAGTCTCCAGGTGATGGAAGCAGTGGGAGCTTTTGCAGGAGTGACAGGTAAATCCTCCGACCAGCACATTTCTTTATCAAGATCGTGACAGACTCGAGATACCAGTGATTTGCGGAAATTTTTAGTTTGGCTGAATCAACATTCGCCTTTCAACAAATCCGAAGATCCCATTTCCCTGTCTTCAGGAATTGTTGACGATGATAGAGTTAATTGTGACTCAGCCGAGGAGCTAGGCGAGAATGCTGCCAAAGGAATCGTGGGAAATATATTTGCACTATACACTTGTTTTTGCAGTAATAAGTTCCTTCTTCCAAAACTGAAACGTTTGGCACCAACAGCACCTCCCTATGATTGTCCATTACTGAGTTATTGCATTTTTTGAAAAATCCAAGATGGCGACCGTTTATTCAAAATTTAAGGGTGTTCCCCATGCAGGATTTTTTGGGATTTTTCTGGGGAAGTACAGGGGGACCTAAAGAAAGTATTTCAGAAGGAATCAGCTTTCTAATAATTATTTCCGTCTCCAACCTTATTTTACCCATACTAGTACTATGTTGTAGTGATGCACAGTAAGGCTAATCGGGACTGGGCCTACAGTTTAAAGTGAGATTCGAACCACTATGTGCCCCCACCGGGTATCGAACCCGGGACCCCTTGATTACAAGGCGACGACGGGAAGTGAAGTTGACTACGTGGAAGGGTCAGCCCTTACACTCCTAAGTACATTTCTGAATTGGACATCCGAACAAAGGAAACACTAGGGAAAGCAGTAGTCTCGAGTTTGGGGTGCGATGTGTACTTCATCGAAAAATCGTTCGATTTATTTATATTTATACACAGTGACTCATTTATAGCTAGCAGTGTTATTTGTTGTTTGAATATCCTTCAACTTATTTGATTTGGTCTTTTAAGTCCACTTTATGCACAGTAAGGCTAATCGGGACGGACCTAGGGTTGCCAGAAGTCCCGTATATACGGGATTGTCCTCTTTATTAAAGAAATGTCGCGGTGTCCCGGAAAATGTTCTCGGGACGCCCATTTGTCCCGTATTTAGCTAAAGAAAAAACGAATTTAAATTTCAAAATCATTTTATACAACAAGAAATTAATAACAATTTATGACTAACCTAATTGGATACCAATTACCATTTACCACTCAATCCTCATATTAACATTGACGTAGAACTGCTCATTGTCGATTGTCGATATGTCGAATAAGAAGCAACTCACGACTGGCAAAGGCAGTTCTTGTTCCAATACAGCTATCACTTGTTCCCTTTCTTGGTCAATGGAATCAGAGTGGAGTGGATAATAGCTATTCAGGGCTTAGGTGATGTAAAAAGTTTTATTTTATTTCGTCATGCCAAAAATAAAGTGTTCTTATAGTAGTGATTATTCTAGACAAAGGTCTTCTTAAAGGACGCCAAGTGTTCACTCAAATGTTACTATATTTTGTCAATGTTAAAAATTCGGCATTAACAATGCTTTAAACTGCAATTCATTTTGTAATGTTAAAAAATGTTATAAAAATAAATTTAACTATATCCATGTCTATACGTCCCATTTTTTTTATTTTAGAAAACTGGCAACTCTAGACGGACCTACAGTTTAAAGTTGGATCCGAACCACTATGCGCCTTCTTCGTCCTTCAACTTGACTTGTCATCTTTTATAACTATTCCTAGTAACGTTTTTGCACTACGCGCATTAAAAGTATATTGCTAATGGTTACTGTATCTGATACATGGCAATATGGACGTCCACAGATATTTTTTTTTTCCAGAGAGGGCAAGAAAGGTATTTTTCCAGGGGATGCAAACTAGTCATATTTCACCCCATAATAGTGTTGGTACCTCAAAACACTCTCCTTTAGTTTGAAGTTATCATGTTCCTGTAACACACAAATTACCGTCACTAAAGTGAAATTATATGTGTGAAATAGAGCTTTAGTTTTAAGTCCACTTTATGCACAGATAGGCTAATTGGGACTAGACATACAGTTTAACCACTATGTACCTCCACCGTGTATCGAACCATAACCACGGACCCCTTGATGTTTGTGAGGCATATACCGGGTGATCCGTTTGAGATGTCAGAAAAGTAAACCTTTATACACAAGAGGTTAATGTACGTATCTGTGAGCAGCTTGTTGTAATATAAGCACAAAGGATGTAAGTTTCGAATGAGTGGAGGTTTACTGACTTCAGCAGCGTGGCGGCAGTAGCATGCAATGCATGTAATAGAAAATTTCGCTTACCATACGACATACTGTGTCGCTGTTGTGACGTGACCACCACCTTAGCGCCGCCATGTGGCTGAAGTGTGTAAACCTCCACTCACTCGAAACTAACATCCTTTCTGCTTCTATTACAACAAGCTGCTCGGAGATACGTACATTAACCTCTTGTGTATAGAGGTTTACTTTTCGGATATCTCAAACGGATCACCCGGTACTTTTACATTAACATTCACTTTCCAGGGATGCCGTTGCCCTCCTCGCACCCTTCCTTCCGGTAGTGCATGTAAGGCAACACTGAATAAAGAAAAAAATACCTTTGATAATGTAACTAATTTGGTTTCCTCCCACAGAAAAGTTTATCCAATACAAATGAAAATTATTTTTACCCCTACCAGGATTGTTTTTATCCACTTCAAAAGAAATGGAATTGAAAGTATATAATGTACAATTTTTCAACTATGAAACAAAGACAATTCATTTGTGTTCATTAATATGGTTCAGTCATCAACAGTCTTGTGGATTAAAGGACACCATTCTGCAACTGACCGACCTCACTACGTTCCGAAATGAAATCACAATACGCCAATGAGTGTGCATCCCCCCAAAGCAAAAGGCTTAATTCGCACCGTGGGTGGACCTTACGAGAAACTTCACCTCATCACTAGGGATAGGATTTTGATGCAAAGGCATCTTTTTTTTTGGTAAGACAGAAACATTGCATAAGTAGATAGGAACGTGTTTTACACGTAAGTGAATAAATTGGGACGCCTTTGTTTGGGCATTTTTTGACCCTTTTTGCAGTAAAGATAATTTTTTAAACCGTTAAAGTCATTTTTCGGCCTTTTAAAAGTCATATTATGCATTTTTCTAAATTTTGGTGAAAGAAGGGACATTTTACATGAAAACGTAACCCTTTGAAGTAGAGAGGTTCCCGGCTCATGTCTCATTGCCTTCAGCGCAGTTCTGAACGACTGTGTTCGAAGAAACAAAGAACTTCTGTGCAGTATTGTTGATACAAGCTGTTGTGTAACAATTCAGTTCAAACAATGTGATTTCCCCCTCTATATGTCGCCAGACGGATTATTGTTTTAAAAAAAACAAGAGGTACAAAGTTTTGTGCTCTGTATCAGACATTTTGTCAGGGAAGCAATTTGCACTCCATGGAATTGAAAGTGGCTTAACAGCAAGTGATATTGTTCATTTCAAGTACGCTCCTCTTGTGTCGGTGGAAGTCGAGATAAATTTTTCCATGTACAAGGCTCTCTTGTCCGACAACCAACAATCATTGACTTTTGAAAATTTGCATATGATTTTCGTTGTGTACTGCAACTCGGTACTTAAAGTGTAAAAGATGACAAAAAGTGAACTTTCTTACTTGTACTACCATACGCAATGAACATATGATAGATACTGTAACGTTAATTTGTAATATGAATTTCTATTGGTAGTTTATAAATTCGTTTCACAAATCTTTCAGAATTTTTAGGTCATTTTTGTAAGTTTATAGGGCATTTTCTTGCATGTATTAGGTCATAAATGCATTTTTTAAAGGATTTTTTTAGCAATTTTACGGTCATCAAAATCCTATCCCTACTCATCACATTCACGAAGCGGCAGCTGCTATGCTCTGCTTTTGCCAGTAAATCATGTTTACCTTCTTTACCGCTAGAATGCGTTTTCAATACCGGGAATCTGATTCACAGTTGTCTATGGTCACGATTGATGCTTTGTTGGGTTCTGGACGTGCTTCCACGTGCAGTGTTAGTTCGTTGAATTGGAAAGTGTTGTAGATTAAGTGTAGCTAGCCTCTTGTAGGCTTAGGATACGTTCGTCATGATCCTAGCATTATCAGTGTGTTGACGAGTTGCTGTCCCTGTAAATATACGTTGTGAAAACAATTCAAGAAGGCGTCCATTAGCGAGTTATGGCATGAAAGATCGAACTGATTATCTGGAGCGGAAGGAAGGTAGATACGGAAAATGGTAAGTACATGTTTCTTCTTAACTTCTTGTACTTGTAATCGAATGATACGTAAAGAACTTACGTTCGTGACCGGTCTATCGAAATCTGTACTTCTGGTGCTGATCCAAGGCAAGTGTATTTCGCGTTGAAGTGAGGAATTCGAAACTTCAGCCCTGTTTCCAGGGGTGGACTTCAACTTCAAGTACTGTGCATATGGAAGGGTGTTCAGGGTGTAAGAAATATTCCAATTTCCATCCTTGTACGTACAGCCAACGGCAAAGATAATAGTAAGCAAATGTCCATGTCTATTTTCAATCTTTTTTTGGATCGAATGAAGAATATAGAGAATGTCTCCAATTTCGTTAATTTTTTGTATACTAACTAAATTTGGCATTCCAATCACGAATCTGTTGTTAAAATGAGTGGGTCAAGTGTGGAAATAGGGAAACAAGCCGATATAAGTGAATTTTTTTACAGCTGTATCATATTGTTTTTGGAACAAAATTTTAACTAAGCTTACCTAACCTAACCTAACCTTACCGAAAATGGTTCGTGGGGCTATCAGTGAATGGTTTGTGGAGCACTAGCTTCCTCACTGCGCAAGACGCCATTTTTGTAGAAGAACGCTCGAACACCGTTGCCAAACGTACCTCTAATCGAAGTCCGCATTCCACATGCTGTTCTACCTCGTTCAAGTAACGAAGCAACAATTAATGCTCTGCAAGTAACGAAGGAACAGTGAGGCAACGCTGTAGACAGCGCAACGAATGCCGAACGTCACTTGTTCATATCATCAAACATGGTTCCTTTCTTTCTGTATGGAGAATGATCGCGGTAATGAAGAAAGTAATTTTGCAATATATATGGACGTAAGTGTACAATTTTTTCACATGACCCCCAAATCTTAACTCCAGATACGTTACCAGGACTGCACATTTAGTGAGTATAAGAAGTAGGAAAGAAATTGGAGACATTCTCTGTATTCTTCATTCTTACCCTTTTTTATTCTAGATCTAGGCGGAGTAGTTAGCACATCGTGCTATGACGCCAGGGGTCCCGGGTTCGAATCCAGGCCTGGATGTTTGTGAGTGTCTTTTCAGCATGTCATCACTTATTCCCATCTTCGTAAATTAGCTAAAAGGCTAAGTAAAAGCAAATCTAGATCTAGATTGTAACGGTCGGATTGACCATTACTGGTTTTGGTATATTGTAATAATTAATTGCTGGCCAGCTACAAGGTGTAGGGTTAAGTAATATGTTTCCATGAGTGTACTTTTATGTTATTATTGCATGTAAGTGTATATTATTGGATTGTGCTTTGCTGGATGTTAGATTCCCCTGTTTTTAATCTCCCCGGTTGGGGGAGCTAGCTGTCTTACAAAGACCGTTGGCAGTGGAATTTTCCAACGCTACGGGGTCCACATCCACGGACGTTTACCCCTGCTATAAAAAAGGCCAGTGGGCTTTAGCAAAAAAACAGTGTTTCCCCATTGATCGACGAAAGAGGAACGTCTCCTCAAGTTTAGTCCACTTATGGTGGCTAAACTGGATATAATACTGTAGCATCTGGTTATGCCAGCCCCTGTTGCTGTCCCAAGTCCCCTTTTAGAAAAAGCTTTGATTATGTGGATATTTCCGTATTTGATTAATCGATGCCCAAAAGAAGGAATGAAGGCGTAAGAAAACGCATTTGTAACGGAATATCATTTAAGCTGAGGATAGGCCCACCGAGATAGTTATGCTAACTCGGTGGTAAGGGAAGTGCCGATGGTTATGCCATAGGTGCGCAATTATATTGATTTAGAGATTTGGTAATTTTGGTCTATGCAAGACACTCATGGAAACGCTCTGTAAAACATGTATATATATAACTACGTATAATAAACCAATATATCCTACGAGAATGTTATAATTTCAAGAACTACGGTACTGTCCATTTAACCAGTTGTATATTCACTTGCTGTATATGTGTAAACGAACCAGGGACATAAAAATATAAATGTTATGTGAAACCCCCCTTTTGTAATTCCGGCGCAAATAAAATCTGCTCGCTTTGCACCCAGGGTGAGGTGAAAGGAGAGATTGAGGGATTAAAGTAGGAAGAAATCCAGAGGGCCGGATAGAAACGAGGGATAGGGGGGCCGAACTTTCACAAGGTCGTTTCCTTGTAATCAAAAGGTCTCGTGTTCGATTAGCCTTACTGTGCATAAAGTGGACTTAAAACACCAAATCATTCAATCAATCTATTCTAGATCCTGAGTTGTTTCACTGTTGATGCAATGCAGATGTCCTCCGCTTTTTAACGTTTATATTTCATTTCTTAATCATCACGTTTTCGAAATCAGGCTGGAGGACAATGGTGATGGACTATTCGCCTACAATTTTTTCTGCTGTTGCGTGTACCTAGTGCAATTTATCTCATCAATAAAAACACGAAAAAAGTTAGTATGGTTGTAAATGAGTGAATAACCTACCGATCGTCAACATCTGCAGAAGGCAATTTTGGCCCAAAATAACATTTTTTGACACACATTTTTTTAGAAGCACATGCATTACATTACGGATTGTTTCCTTAAGACAGTTAATGTTTATACATGAGGGTCGGTTTGTCTTTAGCAGAAACACCCAGATAGACTCTACAAGGCAAGGCCTACCTTGAATTCAGCTCTGCTATTTGCTTTAAAACTGTCAAATTACGGAAGATGTTACAAGTAACTAATGACTCAGTTTCGATAAGGAAACCGTTGTTGTCAGATGTTCATGTTAACATGTTTGATCATTGTGAGCGAATTTATATTTTGCACGTTTGGGGCCCGACTTCAATATATCTCATATTCAAGCGTTACATGTGGCATTTTACAGATAAAATCAGAGGCTGCGTGTGATTGGGGGTACCCTTGACCATCTGTACCGCATGGAGAAGTGAAATATTCTGCAAGATTGATGAAGAATTTGTTGTTTATGAACGTTTTCAGTTAATTTTTGCTCGCGGAAATGTGTTATTGTGAAGTAAAGTATGTCTGTTACCTTAATGTATTACTTTGCTGTGTAGCAGAACAGCCTGAAGGCTTCGCGCAAGTGAATATAGCACCCAAGACGACTTTCCACAACAGCGGCTATAATTTTACGTTCTTAGGTTTGGTACTGATATTAATTTTTGGCGTGTTCTGTCGCTATTTTAGTGTGCATACAAATAGTTTTTACTAACCAAAAGCGGTGAAAATACTCCGAAATTGTAGATTCCAACTTTGGTGGGCCATTGTTTGGGATTAAATATCTCCGTTATTTGTGCTTTCCTAACGCTGGAACCATTTTTACACTACGCATAAGCTGATATCTGTCGATTAAGAAAGAATTCGACGTTATTCTTAAGGGGGTACAGTGGGTAAACGGCCCCCGATTGGTTTTCAAAACTGAGGGGGGGAGGAGGGGAGGAGGAGGTCAGCAAGGACAGTGTACTTGCCTTTGGTATGATAAGGTCTAGCATAGTGCTGGAACAATAGTGGCAAAAAGTAGGGGGGCAGTTGCTGGGACGCGTATTTCCAAACCCGATAGTGCTGCAGAACCAGAGGTATATAATACTTTCTTATTGGCTGTGTGCACCGGAAGTGTTTATGTTCAGTGTCCATTTTTCCTTGCTTCTTCATTTACAGCAAAAGTATGGAAAAATAAGACTTGTGATTATATAGTAATGAAGTTTGTAAACAGATTGTCGAAATTATGTTAAGAAATATACGTTTATATAATAAAATATAATGTTTAAAATGCTATACGTTTGAAATACATAATTTTCTCAATAGTCATTGGTAGTTACAATGTTTGCACTGATGTGACTTTAAATAGAAAAATCATTCACTTCAAGAAGAGTTCTGATTTCTGTCTTCTAAAACATTAATTTAAATAATTTTGCTAAAAAATTAACCTTAGTGTAAATGGGTTTCTTATCTTGTTGGGATGAATATCTGAAATCTACACTGTTAATTTGAACCCTGCCATCTAGCGTTAACTTGAAGAAACGCTGCATCAACTTCCGGAGCCGCAGCCAATCAGTAGCCAAATATCGTTGGAGGTTCTGCAGTACTATAGGGTCTGTAAATACGCTGCCGGGACTCATGGCCGAATATAAGCCTGTAGACGTACAGGTTCGTATTAGTAACATCGAAATTGTAACACGTGTGCAGCCGACTGCAAAGATTATAGTAGAACAATTTAGAACAATTGTCCATCTTTATTTTTCATTCATTTTAAGGAATGAAATTCTGTTGAGACGATACAGTGACGTTTTTATTTCCATTCATGATCACATCGTGGAAAATGGTGGACAATGCGCCTATGCTTACCTTTGCAGTTGATTGTATATAAAATGTATACGACATCCTGTATCGGTGAAACGGGGGTACCAATTACGTGGCCTCATCGTGTCTCTGTGGCTTTGATGCCGACGCTTTCACAAACCATTCAAGCACAAATCTTTGCGAGTTCGAGAGCGTGCCCTTTTCTGAAGATGGACAATGTGGAGAAGGCCGTTTGAAGGCGGGCATTAATCAGACAGAAAGAGGAGATGCACATAACACGCAGGTGGACGGCCTCTCCGGCGAGGCGGCTCTCCTCAATGACAAGCTCTCAAGATGAATGAATGGGAGAGGTTGTATACGTGGTGGTGGGTGTTGGAAGAAGAATGAACTGAGAAAAAGGGGGAGGAAGGGTTATGCATGGAGAATAGTGCAATTTATCATGTTTGTCTCTCCACTCGTTTTGACTGTTGTAGGTTATGTGTTAGATTTAGTAACATTTATGCAAGCCTAGATAGGTGGAGGCCCAAGAACTGGCGAATCCAGATGCCTCGTTCGCTGCACTTTTGCACTCTCTCTCTGCACTCAGGCGTCTGGTTGGTTACACACGGTGAAACACAGTCTTTGATTTGGTTGTCAAGTGGTGCATTTGGTGTCTGCACTACGTTCTGGAGCGGTGTAGTGGGTGGTGTATGCTCACGTGGTGCGTGCTAATCAAATGAACGTTTAAAGCAACAGACAGGCATTTGGTTGAATGCCATTTTCCTTGCACCAGCCTGATACCGAGATACACCACACCTAGTGTCAAAAAGCGCAAGGCCTTAGACAAGGATACAGTTGGGAGGGACGAATTTCAGTCGGGTAGGCGTAACTTTTCGGGGGCAAGGGAAGAGCGTACCCCTCCAAAATTTTCAGGTTTATAACTTTTGTTAACTTCCTGAGATCCGAAGAGTAATATCTGTGATTTCGCAATGTAACAGCTATTTAGCAAATAATCCGGAATGCTATTTTTACGGGATGGAAAACCTTTCGAGTCTGTTCCCCCAAAGTTAAGCATAAAGTTCGATTCTGCACTCCCTTCAAATTAGGCACCAAGTTACGCCCATGGTTCATCTCGCCGAGAATCAGTTCTAACATACACTAGCACTGTTCTATTAAACAACTAGCTGATTGCCCGGCGTTGCCCGGGTATTTATTTATCCCAATCTTCTATTACACAGGAAAATAATGGATTCTAACTATAGTGTAAAATTAACTTGGAGTTGAACGGCATTGGGAGTGTTACTATTCATCTTAGCAACCCCGAGAACTATGGATTCCACACTAATATCGGTCGTTTTCGATTTTTTTTACATGTCACCCCCTCCCACCCTCACTCTTAGGGGTGCCAGGGGTGTCTCACCCCCACAGTATTTCTTTCCAGATTGCAAGTGATATGTGTACCAAGTTTGGTTGAACACCCTCCAGGCGTTCGAGAGTTATGCCGGAACAAACAAACATACACACACACACACATACATCCATTTTTATATATATGGAATAGAATATATAGTACTGTGAACAGGGACAAAGCTGACTTTCATGAGTTTGAAGTATGTTTTCCAAAAATAGAGGCCCAGACCTGGAATAGATGGTTGTTATTTAGGTCGTTATCACAATTCCTCCCATCGTCACGGTAAACTGAGTCATCACTCATAACATAAGGTATGAGAAGTAAAGTGAATAAACAAGGAATGAAAACTCGTTATCAAGAGTTCTCCAGTCCGATCGCCTTTGGAGGCACACTGCATAGTGGTTCGGATCCAAAATTAAACTGTAGGTCCAGTTCCGGTGAGTCGCTCATGAACTTCAATCAATCTTGAAAAAAATTGGAGTCTGTTAAAATGGTTGACTCAGGACAGATTGTTTGAGCCTCCTAGCATATTAGAGTGCGCGTCAAATCTCCTGCATATGGCGATAGCCAATAGCAGCGCACTGCAGCGGTGCCATGTCGAAATCTCACACGGAAAAGACACAGCGTGGTTGAGCGAAACGCCTTGTCACGGAGAGCACGGAACTAGGCAACGCCGCACGTCTGTGATTCGCTGGTGCTGTTCAGCCGTTCAAGGCCATATGCAGGAGATTTGACGCGCACTTACCGTGTTTGTTACAACCTGTCCCGGTTCCCGCGCTAGTTGCTCCCTGGCTTTTCTCGGTGCTGGGGAAAGTCAAAGCCAGGCAGCCAATTAAAATACGCAACGTCGCAACAGCGTCTACGTAAGCGCCTCTCTTCTGGCTTCCATTCGCTCCTCGCTGCCCAGCAGACGATTTTTTCCTCGTTTCTCATTGGCACCGAAACTGCCGAGTGCTCCCTAGCGCGGGAAATGGGACAGGTTGTAACAAACGCGGTATAGACATTATATCCAAAAACCTGGCGTTTGGGAGGGGTAATCGCCCCTATTGTCCTCCCCGTGCATTCGCGACTGGGCCCGAAGCTAACATCATTGCGAGTCCCACATAATATAACTTGAGTTAAAACTTGTTGTAGCCTCCTCGATGGTGTAGTAATAACGTTGTCGCCTTGTAATTGAGGGGTTCCGGGTTCGATACCCGGTGGAGGCACATAGTGGTTCGGATCCCACTATAAACTGTAGGTCCAGTCCCGGTTAACCTATCTGTACATAATGCTGGCTTAAAACAAAAACTGAAGTTATATCTTGTTACTGGTTAGTTATTTTTTTTCTTCTTTTACAACATTTCAAATCTTATTATTTTCCACTTCTGGACGTTTTCAAAACATTTTTCCCCCACATGGTGGCCTGGGGTTCTCAAGTATCCCCCCACTAAATCGTTTGTAATCGTCGTGCTGGCTGAATGTTAGGAATATCCGAGTGTCTCTTTTTCTGGAGGGGACCCCTGAAAGAGCCCACCTTCACCCGCATACATTCAGGGGTATGCACTTGATGCCCTGGTGCCTGTAAATATACACACCAGGGCATCGGTTTCCTCCGAATTTTGGTTCTACCTTTTTTGTGCTCAATTTATTTAAATATTAGTTAGAATGTAATACAATGATATAATATGAAAAAACATAATATAATATAAATACCGTAGCACGAAATTTTAAAAATGCATAATTACGATTAGTTCTGGTATCCAGAACCGACCTTTTTTGAAATTGCGAAGTTAAATTAGTTACTATTTTTTTGTCATTGTTTTAACGTGAGTATTTCTCTTATTAGTATTTATGAGTTCATTAAAGCTTTTGTTTAGTGTAAATTAATATTTAGGTTAAGTCTTTAAACACTGAGTTTATATTTTTATTTATAACTTTGCTGTCTTAAATAGATTGTGTTTGACGGAATAGTGTTTCCGAGAGTTTGGCACTTTTCAGTTTCCACACGCAAGATCAGGTCTTCATAGTATGACGTCACAAACAAAACTAGGTGCAGCGGCGCCACCTCTTGTGGTAGCCAGAGCTACTCAACCTAACATAACCAAATCAAGGACGCTGCCGCTACTCCACTTTCTCATTTCTTTCAAAGCCATCCGTCGCGGTAAGCCAAAAAGAGCTTAAATTTAAGACGCGCAGAATGAATGGCAACAGAACAAACTCCGTGTGTCACAATTTCCAAAATTAAAGAGCGCGAGAGAACATAATTCTTGTGACAAATTTTCAGGCCCCTTTTTTTTTCGGAATCGACACTTACTTCCTGCGAGAAATCTTCCTCGCGCACACATGCAGGGGACACATGTAGGCTGTTAAAAAACCGGGTAAAATATACAGCCTCATAACTGCTACAACGCCGCCCTGGTGTTGACCGACGGAAACTCGTAAAAAGAATGCAAGGGTTCAACTTGACGAAGTATTGCCGTGGCATCATGAACTCGTCAGCTGCTCATGACTTATTTTTTCCTCTGTTTATCTTCTTCAACTTTCTCATTATTTTTCAGCGCCTTCATATGCTTCAGTACAGTATTTTTCGGTTAATTTGGCATCTTCGCTTATCATTTCTGACAATTATATTTCAACCGTGTAAACTGCCTTACCAATTAGCACTTGATATATGACGTTCTTCTCCAGCTAGAAGTAAAAAAAGCGAACACGAAAAAAATGAGGAAAGGATATGAGGAACGGCTGGATATACGAGAACATTTCTGCTTTCCTTATTAATATTCAGTGTTGCCATGTGTGCTCTGAATGTGGAGACCCTATAGGAATTTCACGTAACAAACATAGACTGAACAGTAAGGGAATAATTTGCTCGAAATGTTCGGCAATACTCAATACTTTAATCGTATTTATATGTTTGTTTTTCTTATTTTGCATTGCTTCATGGGCGGAGTTTGAGCTTTTGTTTTGGGGGGGGGGCAGACTCTGGAGTAGCATATGATGTACCTGAGGGTTATTGAATATCCCCTAGTTTATAAGGAGTCCGGAGGTCTTCCCCCGGAAATTAAAAAAAACAGCAACTTAAAAACACTTAGTTTTAGGCATTTTAGATTTGAAAATGTTACATTTCTTCGCTTAAGTAAACAAATATTAATTATTATATTGGTTGTCAGTTTTAAGTGAAGCAAAACAGTACGATTATTGCATTTTGCATCTCATTAATTTTTTATTGATATAATACTCGTATTACTTTAAAAAAAGTTACGGTACAATAGTAAGCTTCAGAAATATTAGAAAAATTAAATTGAAAAGTTCTTTTGATGCCCCAGCAGTAACTGTTGACTCAACACAAAGTCATTTTACGTTTTTCTTTCTTCAAACTGTACACATCAATGAAATCGTCTAAGACCCGTTATTGTGGCGCAATTACTGTCAAGATTTGCGGTATGGCTTCATTACAAAAATGTAGTAAGTGAACTTAAATGTGTTATTTATTTAGTCTTTTTGTAAATTGGGGGGCCTGGCCCCTCCAGAACTCCGCCTATGCCTTGCTTATATGCATTTTTAGACAAATCACGGCGATGAGGGTAAATAATGATTAGGTGAAGTTGATGATGACCCATTTGCAAACGAATACTTATGCCCAGACCAAACCTCTAACCTGGAATATTTCGTGGTTTTTGAATTGTGTGTGTGTCATTCCCTTGCTCTCCGGGGCGGCTAGTCATGCTGTAATTTCATCTATTTGATAAATTTACCATTCATCTTCATTGACACTTTACACAAAATCATCTTAGTCTATACTTGATTCATATTTGGGTATTGGTGACTTATAAGTATACCTCGGATTCTTAGATTCTAAAAAGTGTGCTTTTAGGTTCCAAACATAGGCTATAAAAATCCTAAAATAGGTTCTAAAAATCCTAAAGTAGGTCCTAAAAATCCTAAAGTAGGTCCTAAAAATCCTATGTTAGGCTCGAAAAATCCTGAAGGAGGTTACAAAAAAACTTAAAATAGTTCAAAATTCCTGAAAAAATGCTGATTAGGTATATTCACCGGCAATGAAAATGGGACACTTATATCCTGAAATATGCAGTATTGCATAACGTTATGTGTGTTGCCTAACCATACGGCGATGGCAGAACTTACCATTGGAAATTTGCTATTAAAATCCACTCTTCGCCGTATAGTTAGGTAACAATCTGTTTTCGTGTTATCCACAGTCAAACTCCGCAAATTTGTCTATGATAATAATCTATATGCTGAAAATAATCTTTCAACAAAAACATAGTCAGTGGTGCAAACTTCAAAGCTGAAATGTTAGTTTGCAAGGCGTGAATGCCACAAAGCACCGAAGTGACGCGAAAGTGAGCAAGACCACACCGATGAAACCAGGTAACAGTGGCACCAGATATGTTGCTTTGTTTAGAGCTTTGAAAAATCACCATTGACTTGGAGGAAAGGAAATCGACAGAGAGTATGTTTCTAACACGTTCGTCTTTGATTTTTTCGTCACCAAACAAAACAAATGCATCTATGTGACATAAAAATCCTGTAAAACCTTTAAAAATATATAAAAACCTTTAAAAAGACTTGATTTAGGCGCATAAACCTAAAATAGGTTATAACAAGCAAAATAGTTTTTTTTAGGCACTATAAAACTTCATCAGTTGTTGCGTTCTTTAACGAAACGCTGACATAACTTATTTCTTACATACCTGTAAAGGAAGAATAGGTTAAACGAAAACGAAAGAGCATGACTTTAATTTTCGTACTTGTGAAAGCTGATTTCTTTCCCGTGTTATGTAAATCAACTGAAAAACAACAACATTTGTTTAGTTATTAAGCAACTTAAATATGCTCTGAATTAGTCTGAATCCACTTACCTTCAGTATAGACAGACTTGCAAACACGATTCACGAAAAGTTTTCCCTTATTTGATCTTAAATTTACTTTATAATCCAAAATTCTTATGTTATGCACAACTCCAGATTATGTATGCTGCTGTCCTTGTATTTACTTATGTGAACCCGTAGCAGGATTACCGACCTACGGGTAATGCAGGCTATGCACATATCAAAGACCTTCCAAGGGTTAGGTGGTTATTTATTTGCACAGAAATGTGTCGCCGCGTTGGCGCTAGCTACCGAATTAATGTGTGAGCATCGCTACCTTCTTGCTCTACACTTTTCTGGATATGTACAGTGGGATTCATGAGTATTATCCTGCAAATTGTCCATCACCATGTTCACGCACTTTATTTGACCTAATAAGAGCTTCAAGAATTAAAAGAAAACTCAAAACAAGCTGTTGACAACTTCTGCAGCAGCATACATAAAAATCCATCGCTTAAAAACATATAGGATGTAAGATAAATTTTAATGAAAATAGTCATGGACAATTTGCACGGTAATACTCATGGATCCCACTGTACAAAGATATTTATGCAGATACACTGGCCTAGGATATATCTGTGACTCGATGGCAACCTTTGAGGGAACTATTGCCAGTAAAACCACCACCGCGGCGCCACGATCGAGTTTGGCATCCATGCAAACGACATTGTACACCGTTCTGGAACACACATTGATGCAGGAAATATCAGTGTTTTCTCTCATGTGCTACAGGCAAATCTTTACTCCAGGAGGTAATTTATTTATACCTGCCACCAGGCAATATTTATATCTGCGTCAGGAAGTGGTTGGTCGTTCTTCGAGTTACATACGAGATAGCTCGGATTTAGAAGAAGAAACAGTCTGTTCGATGGAAAAAAAGGGAGAGCGTGGAAAAGTATCATGAAACGCTGAAAGATAGATGAATAAACAGTACGCCCCGCCAAAGATCCTCAGTGTTTGTTCAAGTACTTCATTCTGTTGTCAGGTCCCATGTGCTGTGTATACTGAATCAAGTCCCAGTGGTGAAAGAATTACTAGTGCGTTACGAACAGGGAGGAAACAGTGAAGCTCTTGATCCAGACAAGTCGGCCGTCTTTGAGAAGGTTGCAAAACGTTCCATTCCTCAACCCGTCTAGTCTATAGAACGCGTGTGGGAAATATTCAACCAACTAGTCTAGTCTTACGAGATCATAACATGGAACCTGCTCTTCTCATCTGTTTGTGCAGATTTTTTTTATCGTCTCGTTTTTCGTGTCCACTTAACCTTTTAGTAGAGATTTTGCATAGTTCTTGATAATTTTCACAACTTCTACCTTGCCAGATTCTTTGGACAGCCTTCGAGATGGTCTCACAAGTCTGCCTTTCGTTCTGTTTCTTTCACGTCGTTCCACACATTTTGTCTTGTAATCAATTATTACTCTTTTTTCTTTATTCCTTATTTGGGATACCTCTCTGTTGCGCTTCCTTTAATCCACTTCTTCAGTACAATTTTGTTAATTCCTTTTTCTTTACTTCAACTTCCCCGATACGGTTCAAGATTCAAATGCAATTCTGATTCAGTGTCTGCTTCTGGTAACTTTACACCATGTGCCTTAGCTATAACTTTGCCTCAATTTAAAATGCTCACAATTAAGATGAACCTAAATTGGTGTAAAGCTACATTAAAGAACAAATCCCGTCAAAAATAATAAAAAAATAATTTTCACCTAAATGCGAAGAAGATTATTTGAAATTTATTCAAAAATTGTAGAGTGAAAGATTAAAGCGAAATTTTCAAACAAATAAACATTTGCAAAGGAGATTCAATTCCTCGAATTATTTTGTTCTTGATTTAGTCTGCCATACAATATGTTATTGCTGGTCATATGAAAGCTTTGAAACTTCGTAGCTAAAAAAACTTTCAACGAAACTTTAACCCCTACCACACCCGTTTGTTTGAAGGCTTTTTCCAAAGATAGGTCTACTTGGAGCTCGCGAAATTCATTGCTTTTGGAAGGAAGTGCAACAAAATGACTCGTATACTCATTCATGTTTAAAAACATGACGTAATTGTTCTTTTAAAATGAAAAACTTACATTATTTGTGTCCAAAGGCAATTTCACACAGGTGGGGTCATCTTGATGAGAAATGACGTCAAGGTGAAGCATATCCATAATTTTCTTGAAATTCTGTACAACGAAATAAAGAAGACTTGTGATCACGGGTTATTTCAGTAGGCGACGGTAAAATGAATGACAACATAAAATAGAATCCATACATATGGATGCTGTGAAGTTGACACCCCCTCCTCTTCTTACAAATTGTAGTTTTAAGTGCACTTTATGCACATATTGGCTAATCGGGACTGGACCTACAGTTTACAGTGCGATCGGAACTACTGTACATATGCGGCAATGTCACGGGGTACGTTGAACCGCCACCCATTATGCGACAACGTAAAAATCTTGGATTTTCTTTACACACTTTGATGCAAATATTGGCTTGATTTACATTAATTATATCAGCCCCAACATTAATAGATTTTCCTGGATTGATGTTGGTAAAAGTTGAACAGTAAAATCTTGCCTCTACCCGCAAAGGAAAACAAGAGCCCACCAAGTACATGATTGACCCACCTGAACGTGGACACCTTGGTACCTGTACAACGGTTAGATCCGTCACAGAGTTGAAAGTTAAATTGCCGCACTGACGTCATCGGACAGCAGTGACACACATTCCTTGCCACGTTCATACCTTTTGCTAATCGCCAGAGCCATCTTCAGATTGATCGTGGAAGCTGAGGTTACGAGACAAGGCACTTAGGACTACCAGAAAACAATCTCCAGTCTTGAAAGATATCGCCCACAGATAAGATGGTCATTAGCGTTCTTTCGGAGATGGAAATTTGTCAGTGCAAGAGTTGATGTCGCTGTCGCAGAAGGCAACTTCTGTTCTCATCTTCAAGGCTGCAGGTGATAGATTAGCTTTATTATATGAAAAGTACACAAGTCAGACGAGGCATTGTTAATTCGGGTATATTTCTTTTCTTCTACGAATGTGTCTTCAGAAATCATGATATATTTTTTTTTTATTCCTGGTTAACGATGTACGAGGCTTGTACAATAAAAGGTGGTCTCGCGTCTCAACATGAATTTATTGACAGGAATAACCAGTTCTCAGTGTCCTGTTGTTCTTTTTCTTACTCTACTCTACAACCATTAAACTGAAACGGGTGAAGTTTTCACAGGAATATTAATTTCGGCTCGCATAGACCAAACCTTTTGTCCCCAGTATTCATTCCCAGTTAAGAATAAGAGTAATCGGGACTTGACGTACGGTTTAGACTAGAATACGAACCACTGCGTGCGTCTCAGTGGGTATCGAACTAGGGACCCATTGATTACAAACGACGTTATCATTAAGCGACCGGGGAGATCAATTTTGCAGAATGAGTAGAAATTAAACGAAGCCAGATTTAAATAACATGCCATTACATGCATTCAAGACAGCCCGTGAGAGTTGTCCCGGGTTCGAATCCCGATCTGAGCGTGGGTGCTCTTTGTCAGCATCCCTTCATCAGTATCGTCACTCATCCTCATCTTTGCGATTAGCCAAAAGTGGCATAAAGGCGAAGTAAAATAAAGAAAATCAATCAAGCGCAGTGCAGGAAAAAAGAGCAACACAATTCGAAATGAATTTAATCACGGTTGATGCCTCAATTGACACAGTTAAACGCGTACTTTTGGTTTCTTTGAGATTATTGTGTCTGATCATCTTAACTTATGCATTTTTAATGCATCACGGAGCAGCAGTTGGTAAACGTACACTTTGATGCACCGAAAGATTCATCAATTTGCAATATTTATATTTTTAAGTGTTATTGGAGTCAATATATTTGTGTCAGTCGACACATTTTGGGTACCTTTTGCAAGAATTGGGTGTAAATTTAGATGCAGGTTAAAAATTGCACCATGTCTGGTTCAATGCAACAATGTTCTGCGGCATCATTTATCGAACCGGAGATGTAACTCCACTGACCACACGTCACCCCAATGAAAAGTCGTTCGACGAGGCTTGGCACTCAATGGGACTCTTGCTCCCGACTTGAGTTTCATTACGCACTTGTATTCAGAGGTTACGGATATAAAGAGTGCAATTACACATTAGTAATTGTGTATGCAACGCATAAAGTAAAAATAGTATCCAAGAATATACAACGCTTGACGTCAAACATCCTTGCTGGCAAAGGCATCGACATTCAATGGTTTCAACGCAGCTACCACTGAGCCACTTTGTCCATCAGCACGGACCTCCTGTTCTCTCAAAAGCATGGAACCAAAGAGACAGAACAGAGTTAAAAATTCTGAAGCAACTGTTCGTGCAGCTTACTTCAACCGTTAGCACCAAACACGCTTCTTTTGATCACGCTTCGTTAGTCTCAAGATGAAGACACTCTAGATGAATTATGAGTGGATGTTTATCTAAGAGGCTGATCTCCAAATTCTTGGAAACGAAAATAAGGTTGGTGTTTTTTGGAGATAGGACAAAAGGAGCGTGTTCCGTATGCACCCGTTGCCAATACAAATTATAAACATCTCCTGAGTTGACGCGAACACGACGTTTTGGCCACAGGTCCCGACTATGGTGTCCAAAAGCGAGCAAACAGTGTCACATGTTTGCTTGGATGTTTATGGAGAGAAAATTGCATGTAGAATGAATGCAGACACCAAAGGCACATGAGTTGAATTCAAGCCGTGCGGTTAACTTCAGAATTCACGATTCATTACAATCGTAAACATAATCAAGAATGTCTTATAGTTATGAACACTTGAAAAAACTAAAAGTGTACATTAACTACAAGACATTCTTGAATTTATTCACGATTCAGAGCAACCGTAAATATCTTACAGTTATGTATACTTTTAGTTTTTTTTTTTCAAAGTGTACATTAACTTTGCTCGGAAGCTCAGAGCCCAGAAGAAAGAAAATATCTAGTTAACATACAACGCCTTCAAGTAGAATCTCAAATTGTACAGTGGGATCCATGAGTATTACCGTGCAAATTGTCCATCGCCATGTTCGTGCTCTTTATTTGACCCAATAAGTGCTTCAAGAATTAAAAGAAATCTCAAAACAAGCTGTTGACAACTTCTGTACCAGCATACATAAAAATCCATCGCTTAAAAACACATGGGATGTAAGAGAAAACAAAATAATGAAAAAAGTCATGGACAATTTGCACGGTAATACTCATGGATCTGACTGTACGAGATACCTTTATGAAGAATTTTATTCTCTCGGTAGCAAGTTTCAGTTGCACGTCATTCTAGTTAGTTGTAATCACTAGAAAGTAGGGGGAAAATCCTATAGTCTCCATATAGTTTGTTTGGTCCCAGTTGAAGACTAGAGTATAACTTCATTGAGAAGAGAAGTTTTCATTATCACCACTGTGGTTTTTAATTTCTTCCTCACTATAGTTGAATTCTTTTCAAGAATACAGAATAAATTATATGACACCGAGATCAAAATATAATTTAAAACTAAAGATGAATAATATTTGATTTGAAGCAAGTGTGGTCGCTACTAGCAAGCGGGCGGGGGACCAAGGCATTTTGTGTCCTCTAATGTTTATATCAATCTTACTTGACGTAGCGATAACGTTTTGGCCTTGTAATCATGGGGCCCGGGTTCGATCCCCTTTGGAGGCACATAGTGAGTGGTTTGAAGCCAGAATCTGTAGGTGGAGCAAAAACAAAACTCAACTCAATCTTGCCCCTCCCCCTCCAAACTTTATTTGAAGTCTGTGCGCCATCTTAGAAACATTTTAGTATGTACATACACTCGCTAGATGGTACTACTCACGTTTCAGCTGACTTCATTTGTTCACAAATGAGTTTTCTGCTGAATGTGGAATTTATACAGAGTGATCCGTCCAGAATATTTAACCAATACGATATGATGACGTCACATGGAGGTCCTTAATTTTGTGCTAATTTATAAGCGAACTTCACGCGAACATTCCTGAACACGTTTTGGAAGGACCTTTACGTACTATCTGCTGTACTATCAAATAATGAAGTAATTACTCAAATGGAACCAAAGTTTCATCGCCATTTCTAAAGATCACCCACCATGTTCAACTTTGAAAGCAAATACAAACTTGATAGTCAGAGGTTTTGTTTGAAGTTGCAACCAGGTCTCTTGCCATTGCTTTGAACGTGAGGTTGTGGAAATGCGACTCCCTTGTATTTAATTCGCTCATTTCAAAGACAAAGGAAGATCAAACGCAAGCCTATCCGGAGCCAGGAATCTTGTTCCATCGCAGAAACATCACAATAGCAAGCGTGCCACATAAAGCACTTGGGGGAAGGGGGCTCCAAAGTAGTGGCGCTGTTGTCGCCAGTGTCTTCTGGAATCTTCGAAGCCTTCCGTTCTACCACGATGAAACGACAAACAGACTTTCAGCGCGCTCTAAATTACATAATTCCCCTCTCGTTCTCTAAGTAGGCAATGATACCAGGCAGTGGTTGTTTTTTTCCACCCTCCCGCAAGCTAGTCGCACACACTTCGTCGCGAACTCGGACCGAAAAAGAAGACTAAAAAAAAGAAAAGAAGTTTATCTTCTCTCGCTACAGGCACAGCTCTCTTTCCAAAATCAACCACCCCAGCCTGCAGCGCTAAATCCTCCACGGCGTCTTAGGAAAATAAAGTATTTGTTTAACGCTGCCGGAGTGAAATATCGGGTCACGTGTCATGCAAGCAGGACCATCATTTACTCGAGGCTCGAAATTTTATGGGCTTCGCAAGTGCACTCTTTTAGCCAAGCTTCCCAACGTTTCCATCGTCAACTGAAGATCTTTCTAGCCACAAACACAGTATATCTTCTCTCCCTTTTTCCGTCGTCACCGCACTCCACGCCACAATTTTCACTCTTCCAACCAACTTATTTTTTCTCCCCACCGCAAGTCTTGTTATAGAGTCTTGTTGCTCTGTGTTGACTTACCAATAACAACAATCACATTTAATAAACCAGTGTTTCCAACCTCTGCGAACTTCTTCTCGCTTCATTTTTCTCACTTTCTCGCACTGATGAAAATAAACCATCTCATCACTTTCTAATCTCGCAGGTTCCTCTTCCAGATCATCACTCCCCCCCCCCCCCCCAAGGAAATCTTTCATTTCACGCACTAAGCCTCTTTTTCCCTCCACGTCTCGCGCATGAGTTACTCCCTGGCTCGTTCAAGCGTGACAGGAAGTGCCTAAACAGCCATCCCAGCTTTCGTTATATTCTCATAATTATAGCAGAACATCCAGATGTCTTAGGGGAACCTCTTAGCAGCCACGCCACAGACTCCTCAAATGTACATGAACGTGGAGGGAGAACCGTGAAAGAAAGAAGAAGCGAATAGTCTTGAATTTCTCAATCCGTAAATGCTAAATATTTGAAGATATAACAATTGTGAAACTTAAGAATGAAAAAAAATCATGCCACAAAGATCTTAATATACATGCTTAATAGTAATGAAATCTCATTAACCTTGCTTACCTAAGAACATTTTATCAATGTACGCAGCTAACTCGATACGTCAAGTCAATATTGATTCACCTTTTGCTTATCAACTGGCCTTAAAAATGTTTTTTTTTTTTTTTTTTAATGATGTGACAATCGCTTCTGCATTGTTATTATATCACTAGCACAAGTTTATATCTTCAGAATGTTTTGAATTCATCCTCGAAAATGCTATTTCTTATGTACAAATATTACATATTGTAGTAAGTAATGCAAATTCAATCTACAAAGCGTTTTTTTCCATGTTTCACACACTAAAATAATGGACTGTTGTCAAAGAAAATTTATTGTTTCATTTTTATTAACACGTCTAACTTACTTATGCCATTTGATTTGATATAACGCATTCTTCAAACTTTGGAATGAATGAATTAAAAGCTTTGGGTACATGGGCATATAGCCATATTACACTTTTCAACGTATAAGAGTAAAAATCCTGTACAGGTCATACATACACAAGGCATTGAAAAGGTAAGAAGAGACTACAAGCTTCCTCATGAACAATGTAAGAGGCCCGCTCTTCGTAATAGTTAATACCATTTGTTAAAACACTGTCATTATCCCAACATGGATGATAAACAGTTGGGAAGATTAACATTATGTCTGAGAAGAGTAAAATCACACATTCAAGAAGGATGTGCCGAACACTTTTGTCGGGAGGGGTAGAGGCAAAACTTGTAGTTTTCTCAATGTCGTTGCTCGTTGGCAGATAAGAGTAAAAGTGACAATGAATAATGTTCAGTAAGAGCTTATACTGTCATGGTTCTTCTGGATGGGATTCCAGAACCACCAGCACAGACCACCGATTGGGAACCACTACAATAGACCACTTTTTAATGCAAAGCCTTTTCAGAAATAAATAAAATTTTAAGTATTGAATACATCTTGTTATGAATGACCGTTCAAAAGCTGCACGGAATATGTGCACGTGTACAGATAAATATTTCGTAACATACTTTCACCACATAGCTTGACAGACAAAATAACCCATATACCGAAAGGAACTTTAGAGTGATTTATGAACAACCCTACGTTGTTAGTCAAATTGAATAAGTCGCATGCGAACCTCTATTGTCCAGGAAGGTCCACCACCGAGTTTGGAAGAAGAAAAAAAGCGCAGGTACTTTTCCGTCTCTCTTATCCCGCCACACATCTCGCTCAACATGACAACCAACATGTCCGAGAATGGTTTATGAATTTACTATTGCATTTTCCACAGAGACACGCGAATACCCTCGCCCCTGTCTGCTCCTAGTTACTTTCCCAGTCAGGGTCTCACTAATACGCCACATATCGGGTCGTGTACAACACGCATAAAGGACGTAACACACACAAAGATACTCGACACGCACGCTACAAGTGTACTCTCGCAAACACACGAACACGCATTTTTCCATCCCATCTTTTACAAGTTCGCAAATGTTATTATTCTCATAGTCACGACACAGCATCAGATGTGCCCTTGCACATTATTTTGACCGTTACATTTGTTCATACAAGCATCGAATCGAACGACAGCTTGAGCTCTGTTTCCTAGTATTTGTTTTGCGTTCTGGCTTGTTATAACGTTGTCTCTAGCTTCCGTTTGACTACAATGAAATCTGATTGTGACGTTTCAAGGTCACTCGTTCGCTTGCTAAGTATATTGGACAGCGTTCTATCGATTACGATGCTGTATAAAAAAGGGAAAATGGGAAGGAAAATGACACGACACTTGCACATAGTTAATTTTATGTATCCACCTAGCTTACGGAAATCAGATTAAGTCAAGGTCTCTTGTAATGGAATAAATAATGGGTACAATAACCACAAACACGAAGGAAGGATGGACAAATAAAATCATAAAACCGAATGGAACTGTGCTGAAAGCCTCAGATCATAAAACAGCTTGCGTAGAAAAGTAAAAGCGAATTTACCGTGGGAGGCACATTTTGCCCAACTTAACCCATTATTAAACCTTTGTCAAGTTGAACCTTTCTTCTTTCTTTAGTGGTACTACATTCTACTGTGATGTGAGCCTCGTTCAAAATTCTTGTCTATAGCATACCCTGGCCAAGAACGTTTTTCCGCAGTTAAACTTCTAACCCCGACTATTTAGATCTACCACAATGTTTGAAACCCTGGCCTGGAAGCAGCGGCGCTAGTGTCGCATATTTTCAGAGGTTTCAGAACCTATCCATTACTGCTACAGCCTCCCAAACTTTCTTCTATGAGGTCTTGCAAGTGTCAGTTTCTTACAAACTGAACTCTGTGGTATTCGATAGGTGTGTGCTAAACATAGCATTCTTACTAATTTCTTTCACTGTTCATTATAAAGCTCGTGATTATAGCTTGCTCTCCTTGTTCTTACATGCTGAGTCTTATATCCTAAGAACTTTCAAAGATTGTAATCTTTGATACATATCTTGTTCCCATTTAGTAAGCGGCAAGAATTCTAATCCATACACCAGTATTGGAGTTATTCAGTTTACCGGAAACTTTGTCCTTCCTACTTATGTATCGGGATTTTAGCTGGTTTTAAGGCCAAAATAGTTCCAGGGTGTGGAAGTAAGGTTGACATTTGGGTGTCTGTTAGGAACGTGTGTGGATAGAACAGCTGAAAGGATTTATTTAAGACATTCAGAGGTATTTTCCAAATGTAACTATCCGGGTTCCAATCTCGGCTGGGCGTTCTTTGTCATCATAACTCATCCTCATCGTCGCGATTCGCTAAAAGAGCGACGCTAAATAACCTCCAGTAGGTATCGAACTCGAGGCCCCCTGATTTCAAGGTGACAACGTTATTTGTCACATTGTGGTCAAGAGATCCACAGTTTATGAATCTGTTGTCTGCGGTTCGGATCCAGGCGTGAATCAACGGGGAGTTCGATAAGGGCAGTCACCCCCTCCCAAATGTCAAGAGGTTTTTGGATATATTATTACGCCTAATTTTTGAAGTCTCAAATGTTCTGTCTTTTGTTTAAAACACTAGAGAATATTTTTCAAAGTTTCATGTAAGTCCACTTATGCTCGTGAAAGGCTAATCGGAACTGGACCTAAAGGTTACATTTGAATCCGAACCAATGAGCAACATGCCTTCAAAGGGAATCGAACCCGAGGCCCCTTAAGATAATAGGTTTTCGTCTCTTTGATTATACACTTCACTCCTCGTCTTATCGTTCAGTTTATCGTGGCAATGGGAGGAATTATGATAACGACATACAATAATAATAATAAAATAAAATAATAATAATCTATTCCAGCAATGGACACCCATTTTTGCAAGACAATAATCGCTAGAACAGAAGTTCCCAAACTTTTTCATTTCACGGCGCCCTTAGTGTCAGAATGTAGGCCTTTCTAAGACTTACAACGCTCAGTTAACCCTGCGTTAGTCTGTTGGGGTGTTACAAACCCCAGTCGAACTATATTAGTTTATTTCTCAACGATTTGGCAACACTGAACTTTGTCCATCCGTGTACCTGGCAAGTATTTATCGTGGATGTTTGTAGTGTATTTGCAATTGTAGGTGCTGGAGCTGTTAAGTTGTTGTCACGTATTTGTTGGCTTTGGGGTTTAACATACCACGCCAGACTAGTCACGGTTCTGTTTTTATGTACGGACTAAATACAAAAAAGAGCCAATAGTTTATTTGTTATTTTTTTTTTAGTGTCTGTGTATTCTGCAAACAATGGGTTCTGCAGTGGAACGTATTAGGCGATTGTTACAAGAATGCGAAGAAGTGGAATCGGATGTGGAGGGAGGTGAGGGTAGTGATTGTTGGTCGGACCATGCTAGTGAAAATGAACATAACACAGATTCTGGAGAAGATGCGGATTTAGACAATACCGATAGTGTAAATGAGAATTTTTACGTAGGTAAGGACGGTACCACAAAGTGGAGCAAGTCAGCACCACGTACGAATACAAGAACAAGAGCGAGTAATATTATCAGAACACGTCTCCCATGTGTACGAGGTGTGGCTAAGAACTGCAAAAGTCCTTCAGAATGCTTTCAGTTATTTCTTAGTGACGACACACTGCAGAAAATCGTAAGTAACGCAAACAAATTCATAGACAATGCGTCCCAAAAGTATGGTGAACATGAGAAATATAAAGTAAAAAATACGTCATTAGTAGAAATAAAAGCTGTAATTGGACTTTTGTACACTCAAAATCGAATGAAACGCCCCCCCTTACGGTTATGCAACCCGGAATTTTATATCATCTAGTTTCGCCAGGAATATCAGCTCGCGAGAAGCGTAGTGTTTCCAACTCTTGAATCTAGCCACAGATTCACGCGACCGGGTGGAGATCTTGCTTTCCTCTTGATTTGATTTTAACGGACAAGAAGTTTATTTTGAGAATGTCTCTGGTAATAATAACAAGTGTTATTAACATTTATGCTTGAGTTTTTTATTATTCTTTTACCACTTCCGAACGAATATGTGAAGATTTTTTTTTTCATTTTGCAATAACGCTTTCGGCATTTTTCCTTCAGAGTTATTCTTTTTGTTTTTAAATTTTTGGCGACATCTGATTTGGAAAAGTTCCACGAAGTTTGTTTTAAGTGTAAATGCATCTGGACATACAGTGTAGAGTGGGATTCGAACAACAAATATGAGCTTCCGTCGCGAATCGAACCAGCGCTCCTTTCATTATGTTTTCTTTCCACGTTTATTACAATTTGCTTCCTTCAGCCTACTTCCGATTGTCGTATATTTCAATTCGTATTCCCGTTTTTTTTCATTTGCATTGTTCGAGCAGTGATAACTTTCTCTCTTAATCTGGTTATTCGAATACTTTTATACTTAATTGTTTTTTCCTTTTCTCGATTTTCCCTTCGCACTCATTACAGATTTTGGTATCGCGCTTTTCCATATTTTCAGTAATTTAATTCTTTGATTATTTTTAATTTGCCCTTAGTCCGAATCAAGAAAATATGTTGGGAAATGTTTCCCGTGTAAATCTTATTGTATGGTGGTGTAAAATTGATGCCAGCTTTTTCTTGCGATAAGGGTTTTGAAAGTGCAAGGGTCTCATTTATTAACCATGCTGGGAAGGGGAGGGGGCGGAGGGGTGTCAGAAACCTTCCAGTCGGAATATGCCTGAAACGAAAAGTATAGATCGACCAAAACGAAAAAAATCCTTGGGACGAAAAGTACCCGCGCAGATCTCCCTTCTTCCCTTCAGTTCGGGCCATAAGGAAGCATGGTCCACTCTCCCCCGCCCCTCCTCGCGGGAGTACGGTGCACAGGAGTCGTGGGTCTGCGCAGGTTGTTTTGCTTGTGGTTCCACTCTTCCATCAGCAGGTGCGTGCTGAGAAGGCTATTCTATCTGCGAGTGAGGGGGAGGGGGTGACGAGCAACACTGCCACAGCGAGTCGCTGTAAATGATTTCATTGTCTGTGCTGGGTGAAACCGGTTCTTGGTGCTCCTACACTTTTCCGATACATTTCTGCCAGCCTTTCTAGCGAAGCGAGGTCATATGTTCCAGATTCGAACTCTGGTCAGGCATGAATGTATCACTGAGTTTGTCCCGCCACAATTTTATAAATTGATAATTCATCCGTATTATCGCGATTAACTCAAGAGGCAGAAGAGTGATGTAAAATAACCGAAATAGAAATTGATGCATTTGTGCCTGGTGCTAGTGTAACGACGAAGTTAACTCTTTATAAATGATGCAATAGGTAGCCCTTGCGCTCAAATACACTTATACCTTGCCACAAAAAAAATCTAACTTATCGCTGATCTCTTACTACATTTGGAATACAGCCAAGAGCGATGTAAAGCAATGCAATTACATTGTGAATGTTTCACATCCTATAGTCTTTCTTTTTCTCGTAGCGGGGGCGGGGGTTCATTCATTACAAATATCTAGGAATGGATTTAGCAGCAATCCGTGATATATTTAAATATCATAACATGCTGCGTAGCCAGGGTTCTTGGGTCCTAGCCTCTGATAATGAGTTTTTCTTTTTCGTTGTTTCTTCAATCTTCATCAATTTCCTTGAAGCATCATTCATTCTCTGTCGCCATTGGCTATATGTAAAATTTGACATAAAATTAGTAAATTTTGAAAAGAAAACACAAGGATCTGCTTTTCTCATAGCTCGCCAAACATGCACATTTCTGTATTTTATGCTTTCAGCGCTATCATTATTCTTGGCAGGCAATGGAATTGAAGCAACTCTCACAACTAACGTAAACTACATATCACTCAGGCAAGACAATTCTCGCGGGCAAAGTGGATTTCTTTGGCACATGGTAGCGCAATAACTATCTTCTGGCCTAGATTTAAATCCGTACTTTTTATTCCAGTTGAGTGATTGACTCAAAATTTTGCCATTGAAGGTTTGGGTTGTATTTGGGTTATACGTATTGTGTTTTTGGTGCGCTAGAAAAAAGCAATCCCAAAGGTTCGCACTGAACAGAAAATTGTGTGCTTTTCCTCTCTCTCTCTCTCTCTTCCAACTCCGTCCCTCTCTCTCACCCCCAAGTCCCCACTATTTAGGTAAACTGTTGTTAGAAACATATTTTCCGAAGAATATCCACATTGAAAATAATATTCCCCAATTGTTTTGATAGGGCATTTCTATTGCTCCGAACGAATTATCTCCGTAAGAGGACTAGATCCTCCCCTATGGCGCAATCGTAGAGTCGTCACCTTTAATCAAGGGGTCCCGGGTTCGATACCCGGTGGAGGAACATAGTGGTTCGGAACCCACTATAAACTGTAGGTCCAGTCCCAATTAGTCTTTCTGTGCATAAAGTGGACTTAAAAAAACAACAATTCAATTCAATTCAATTGAATTATCTTATCAATATTTTTAAATCTGCATGCACCTGCTTAATTTAATAGATTATACATTTATATTCATTGCGGGCAGAAATGTGCGAGAAAACAATGCATTTTTTTCAGGGAATGCATGAGTCAATAATAATGTATATTTTACGGTATATACTTTTTTATATTGCATTGATTCAATAGTATCCTTATTTCCTAAACCAAGCGTGAGTTTCTTTGCACACACCACGCAGGCCCTGCTTGACGTAAATCTCAGATGCAGTAACTTCACGGTTGCCTTTTGCCACCACGCTTTGGCTTTAATTCGAGCCCCGGTGGATGCTTCGTTCGAGATCCTGCAGCAGTTTTACTCGTATCTATGCCTTGAGCATGCCACTTGCAACGGAACCAATAAAATGAAACTTTCTGCACCGGAATGGGCGTGAAACTCTACATGCACCAATGATAAGGTGTTTTCAAGAGGCATGTGCCACGTGCAGCATGTCCCTTCGGTCCGAATGTTCCTTTACGATATCATTTCATCATGCCTTACTTTCGGAATTTACAAGAGAGAAGATAGTCCGCATGTTCTTGTGCGGCGGATCTGCTGCACTACAGATTGCTACGACCCTTGGTGTGGACGATTCATGCGTCAGGCGTTGGATTCGGTGTTACGAGGAAGAAGGTGACCAAGGAATGAAGTGAAGACCCAACAAAGGCCGGCCGTGGAAGGCAACCAGGAAAAAAGATGCAGGCATTATTGAGATGAGCGAGGGCAATCCCTTCATGGCTACAACGAAGATTCGCCAAGAGTTGAAACTGGAGTGCCATGCTGCAACAGTTCGGCACCGTCGAGCGGCAAAGAATGAAGCAATGACGCATTTCCATCACGAAGCACGGATCAGTTTTCTTTACAATATTTACCAGCTCCTCAAGAATTTTGGCAGAACGTAATTTTGAGCGACAAAAAAGTATTTTCGTCTGACGAAAATGGTCAGGTTTATGTTTGGAGGCGCAACAAAACTCGCTACGGCCCCGAGAACATTTCTACCCATGCTAGGAGTGGCAGGATATCCGTGGCGGTGTGGGGATGGATCAGTTCGTCTGGAGTAGGTGGATTGGTGGAAGTGTCCTCGAGAATGAATTCGCAGGAATACATCGCAGTGCTGGAAAACCACACGCTTCCCAGCGTGCGAGAGAGACACCTTGAAGATGAGATTTCGCACGTGACTTTCGATCAAGACAACAGCAGCGTCCATACATCGAAAGCGAACACCACCTGGTTTAATCAGCACCCAGGAATTTCAAGAGTAGATTGGCCAGCGAAGTCTCCCAATCGAAAACATTTTCACGTGTTTGATGTTTGGGAGAGTTTAAGGAGAAGACCAAACATCTGCTCGTGGAATCCTTGCCTCGTCGACTAGATGCAGTGCTTGAATCCAACGGCGGGTGGACACAGTATTGAAACCCCGCACGGTTTAACCGATGTTCTTTGCTACATCCCAGAACAAAACTAATTACACACATCTCCATATGCAACTTATGTTTCCAATTCTTTTTTTATTGATACCTTGGTGCTCATGGTTACTTTTTCACACACCTGCACCATTATATTATATTCTATAATATTAATATTCACATTATTGACAGATATGATTCACATAAAATTCAAATGCGCAGCACACATGCACCCATCCCTAACACTTAACTATTAGTTACATTACACCTATCATGTTGTCACAGTTCTAAATCAGTGGTGCCCAGGGGGAGGGGCATTATGGCACAGACTGTGATGGAAATTTGACTGAGTAAACAGGGAACAAGTTTAATTACGTTATCAATTAGCCATTGCTGTTATACAAATAGTAATTTGTAGATTGTCAGGGGAATTGTTACGGGTAATAAGTAATATTGGTGGGGGGGCGATATCCAACTCTTACATATTAGGCCTTAGATTGATAGGGAAATTATGGTGGGCGATTAATGAAGTTAGTGGGATTTTCAGGTAGCTGGATTGATAATTATTTTGGGGGCAGGGAATCCCAACTCTTGTGTATTACTATTACGTCTTAGATTAATTTTTTGGAGGGAGCAATATCAACAGGAAGTCTAAAATTGGCTTGGAAATTTGGTTGGGAAGATTGAGTATTAAATTTGAGGTGGAGGAGAGGTGAATAAAGTTTTGATAAAGTGTTATGTCTTAGATTGTGAAGGGACTCGAACCCGGAACATTCGGTGTCTGGATCGTTAGTCCATCACTAACTGCGCTTGGCCGCAGAGAAGGTTCTCTTTGGTGGCCAAGTGCGTTAAATGGTCCACTTCCGATACCACGAAATTTCCGCGTTCGAGTCACGGCTTCAGTATTGGTATCATGGTGTCAATTTAATCTAATCGTCACTCATCCTCATTAGCCGAAAGTGGCAGAAGAGCGACTTAAAATAACAAAGAGGTACTAAAACAACTTTAACCCTCTAGTAATTTCTGATCAATAGATGCGTATTAGCTTTGATTGTTGACACTTTAATGATAAGCTTACGATTATTATTGTTAATATGGATTGCCATCCATCAACAGAAGGACGGACCAATCGATCATTTAATTCATGACTTTTTTTGGTATTTGTTGTCCCTTCGGATCAGCTTCGAAACCTAAGGAAATGATTAGATGTCTGTCTGAAGTTAGTGACAATGGTTCTTTGATTTTCCGTCGCTCTTTCAGCCGGCGCGGGAACCACCTTTATGGCAGTGATCCTCTGTTGCCGCGTTTACCTACGAAGGAACTCGTGGCCAAACAACGAATTAGGTCTACCGCTTGGGCAAGAAGCGGCAACTTCACAAAGCCCTCTTCTCCGAAGCAGCCAGCCGGGAAACAGAATTTTGTCAAAATAACCCTTCTGCTCTGTGAATGAACACCGGTTCTAACAGCGTTTCTATACTTAATTGGACATTATCCATTGTTTTTCTTTTTGATTGACTATATATTCTATCTATATATTTCGAGACATATCAAGAGATCACCTCTTCTCTCATCTTCAGGCGATCAATTTTTGCTATGTCTGTAGTGTGATTGGAACTATGACAGTCCGTGATTTTTTCCAAATCCGGTCCGCTAAGCAACCAGTCTTAGATGCCCATTCGAAATCGACAGCTATAGAGCAAAATATGTTTGAAGTTAAAAGTCTTAATGAATGAAACATAGCTCGACTCACCCTCACATTTGAATTTTTTTAGATAACTTGCTTGCACTTCGTATAGAAAGCACCACGAGACTGAAAATTCACACTATTTGTCATGGCAAATAGACCTTATTCCAGCTTCGCTGAAAGTTCGATGTAGTTGTCAGTCATTAAGTTCAACGCTCTCTGCGCGTGTGTTGTGATGGGTTACCGTGTTCCAATTTTGTTTTAATTCCATTTCATGCTCAGAAAGGCTACCCGAAGTGGGACCTACAGTTGAAAGTGGGATCCGAACCACTAGGCAGTTGTGTCTCCACCAGGAATCGAACCTGGGATTCCGTGATTATAGGGGGTTAACGCGTTCATGGCTTTACAGTTTCGTGAATTCAAGGAAGCCAAGGTGAGAAAAATGTGAAGAACTATCTTCTACACGGAGCTAACTGTGTGTATGTATGTAAAACTTTCTAGCACATCCATTTTCCTACCTTCATTTTATCATCATTACGTTGAATTTTGCACCAGTGATTTTTCACTACGTTCTAGGTCACGTCACTTTGAGTCGTAAAGTATTGTCTGTAATTCAGTTTTAGTATAGTTTGTAGCCTCTCACCCAAAAATTTTTAAGGTGGGAGAAGGGAGGGGGGAAAATAGTGCGAGTTCAATTGAGAATACGAAAATAGAGCGGAATGATTATATTGGTAAAGCGTAAAATTGAATTCTGCCTCTGAGTGAGTCCATGATATTGTTTATGTTTGAAGGTAATATATTAAACATGACTATCAGCATAACCGGACGCATATAATGAGATGATTTATTAGTGTTACCAGACTAAAGGTGTGGAGTGCGGCCTGTTGCCTCGTTCATTACGGAATTCCACATGTAAAAATTGATCAGCTCTTATTGCTAGTAACCATTATAGGCTTAGACCAAATTCTGGCGTTTATATTTCAATTCACTTCCTCAACAAATCCTTTCTCGATTGACTAGATTTTAAGCGGAGCGTCATTCAGTTGTTTATGAGTGTTCTTTTTGCAGAAGCAACAGCAGCTCGCTCGCACACACAGTGCCCCGCCCACTCGACGAGACGCGTGGTCTGTGCAGTGCAGAACAATGACAGTGTTGCCTCTCTATTCGATCTTTGTATTCTCTTTTGCCTGCCACTACACACACATTTCAGACAATTCTTCCCATACAACAAATGGAAAAGCAATCAGGCAACTGTTAAATGGCTCTTTTCTAGATTTTCTATTAACACTTTCCACGGCCAAGATATGTTAACTTGGTTCTGTTTCGTATTTCCACAATTTAGCTTCGTGCAGTAGGGCTTTATATTGCAAGCTAAAAAAAACAACGTAGGCAGGTATTTTAACATTTTAATTTTCATCCGTTTCATGATTGTGTGAAAGAATATGGTGGGAAAATACACTACTTGAGACAATATCACTAATAATAATTGGCCGCCGCTGTGCCCGAGCGTTGTAAGCCGTCGGCTTTTGATCTCGCTGCCGAAATTCCCGGGTTCGAGTCCCGGCCTGGGTATGATTGTTTATGAGTGTTCCTTCATGAATTTTATCATACACTAATCCTCATCGTTGCGACTAGCCAAAAGTAAAGTAAAAAAAGAGAAATATATTAGTAATAATAAAAATATGAATCTAGCTCCCCATGGTTCCTTTATGACTGTCCTTTTATCAATTCCATCGAGTCATCATTCATCCTCATTGTTGCGATTAGCCAATAAATGGTAGAGAAGCTGCGAAAAATAAGATGTAAAATAATAACAGAATTTTCTCCACAGAAGGAAAAATAAATGCTCCAGAAAACATGCAATACAGGAAAAGAGTGTCCTGTAATGTGAGTCTGTAAACCAAATGTAAATCACGAATGAAGAAGTTACGTGAAGGTTTCGTCTTCTACGAAGCAATACAGGCTTGGATGGCGTAGTGGTAGCGTCGACGCCTTGTAATCAAGGGGTCCCGGTGGAGGCACAAAGTGGTTCGGATCCCACTTTAAACTGTAGGTCCAGTCCCGATTAGTCATACTGTTCATTGTGGACTTAAAACACCAAATCAACAGCCAACCAACCAATACGGGGTTGGAAACACTACGGTTATAGGTTTGGAAACACTGCTCCTCTCGGGAACTACTCTACCAGGCGAAACTAGACGATATCTAATACCGGGTTGCATAACCGTAAGGGAGGCGTTTCTTTCGAATTCCTCTGTACATGGCAGGTGTTTACAAAGCAAACAGAGTAAATTTAGATGATTTGTGGGCGAGAGATGGTACTGGTATGGATACATTTTGGAGTACAATGACGTTGCAACGCTTCCGATTCTTACTTGTCTCCGTTTCGACGACAAATCTACGAGAGCTGAGCGATCTCAATTTGATAAACTTGCACCGATAAGAGATTTTTTTGAAACTTTCGTTGAGCAGTGTAAAGTACATTACTCTGTTGGAGCAAATGTAACAATAGACGAGCAACTCGAAAAGTTCAGAGGTAGGTGTCCCTTTCGGCAATACGTACCCAACAAGCCAGGCAAGTATGGCATTAACATTTTTGCTCTTGTAGATTCAAGAGTCTTCTATTCGCAAAACCTGGCAATATATGCTGGTAAACAACCTGATGGACCGTTCAAGATCATCAATTCTCCGGAATCTGTCGTAGAGCGAATGGTGTCACCAACAACAGGTTCTGGAAGAAACGTCACAGTAGATAATTGGTTCACCAGCATACCACTGGCCAATAAACTATTGAAAGATCATAACCTAACCTTACTTGGTACAATCAGGAAAAACAAGAGAGAGATGCCACCTGAGCTAACTGAAGGTACAAAAAGAACAGTGAACAGTAGTATCTTTGCTTTCACCAAAGATATAACGTTAGTTTCCTACTATCCCAAAAAAATAAGATTGTGCTTGTCGTTTCTGCTATGCATCATGACGACAGGATTGATGAAACAACAGGCGATCTTCAAAAACAAAAAATGATCACCACGTACAATTTGTATTGGTGGTGTTGACACAGTGGATCAAATGTGTGCCACGTACGACGTTTCTAGAAACTCTAGACGTTGGCCTTTGACGGTATTTTATGCTGTACTGAATATCGGTGGCATCAATTCTCAGGTTATATTTGTGAGTAACACCAACAAGCAAATACAAAGACGTAAGTTTCTAAAAAAGTTGGCGTTTGAATTGATCGAAGAACACCGCAACCTTCGGGCTGCTTCCAGCAGCAATCTTCCGAGGGAATTACAACTGAAGCTGAAAAGAAGACATGATACAGAAGAGGACGTTCCAGCTCCAGGTCCAAAGTGTTCTCAAGGACGATGTGTAATCTGTCCACGTTCAAAAGATCGAAAGACTAGGTTCACTTGTGCAAAGTGTGCAAAAATTTCTATGTTTGGAACACGCACTCTCTCTTTGTAAAGAATGTTACGGACAAGCAAACAACGGTGAACCTGACTGAATGTCACTGAACTTGTGGTCTTTTCTTTTTTAATTTTTGCTTTCAGAAATTATTTGTAACAATAGAAAAGCTTTTTCGGCAAATGTGAGGTATTTGTAATCATAAATAAACTACGCAAAATAAAAATAAGTATTGGGGTGCCTCACACCCCACCAGACTAATGATGTATTTTCTTTTCACCAGACTGACCCAGGGTTAATGTGGTTGGGTTGCTTGCCTTAACTTAAAAAAAATAAACACATATTTCAAATTCAGAAACATGTTGTGTGTAAAAATTAGTAATAAGCACACACATTTGGAACAACCATATCATTTCAGTGAAAATATTGGAATATTTCGCGGCACCCCATCTACATGAAACAGTGCAAGTGTATGATGATTCTCGGTGAGCTGAGGTATCCGATATATGATCGCCCTTCCCAACTGTAACTTCTGGATCTGCCCCTGTTCGGATCCCACCTGTAAAATGGAGGTCCAGTCCCGATGAGTTTATCTGTGCATAAAGTGATCTGAAACTTTCATTTTTAAAAAAAAATAATGAAAAAGACGAACCATGATGCTTCGATGGGTGACATCCATAGGGTCAGTGAAATTTATTATCAGCAAACTCGACCGAAACTTGCTTGTTTCACGCTAAGAAACTGTGTTTCATTGTTACCAACAACAATCGCTTCCTGGAACACTTATCCGATTACAAGAATTAAACAAGTGTTGCCAGAACGTAACGGCAGAACCTATCAAAATGAATGAGAAGACAAGGGGGAAAAAACCATGTACCGAGTTCTTAACACAAATTACGAATCGGATAATTGTTTTTTTCACCCACGCAGGTTTCCAAGAACTTTGCGAGGGAAGAGCAGTCCGAAATGTAATTTAACTGTTGCGTTAGGATACGCAGACAGCGTGAAATTTCACAGTTGCGTCTACAAGGCGATAATAGCGCCTCTGGCGCCATTGTTATTACGCATTGTTAAAATGAGAAAAGTCACCGCAAAGGCCAAATGAAAAGGAAGGGACTTGTGGGTGTAGAAGAACAAACATCTTTACACCACAGCGCCACCTTGGAAGCTAATTGGTGCTGTTATACAATGTTTGAACACACAACGTAAGGGGGAATAGCCTTTCTTTTCTGGAGTGATGAGATTGCCTTGAAATTGCGAAGTAAACTGGAGCTTAAACTTGATTTAATCCTAGTTTACCGGAGGGAGGGTTACCAGGTCTACCACCTCTTGTGTTTCGATTTTTCAACTGTAAATATTTATATTAAAAAATAGAAAATAAATTACACCCAACGTTTCAAATAATAGCTAATCATAACAAATATTCTATGTGGGAATATTTGCTATGATTTTCGTTAGAATACAAATGTGTGAATGCAGTTGGCCATCACTTTGAACGACTCTTAGGTTAGTACTCGTCATGCAATATAAATAGCGGGTATTCCGTTTCAGATGTCAGACAATTAAAGCGTTGTGTACAATAGGTTAATGTACGTATCTCTGAGCAGTTTGTTGTAATATATGCAGAAAGGATGTAAGTTTTGAGTGGGTGCAGAGTTACAGACTTCAGCCGCGTGGCGCTAGCGTTCATGGTAGATAAAGATAGTGGTCACGCCACAACAGCGCACAATGTATCGTATGGGATGTGAAATTTTCGAGTGTTATATGCACACTAGTACAGCCACATGGCTGAAGTCTGTAAACCTGCACTCACTCAAAACTTACATACTTTCTGCATATATTACAACAAACTGCTCAGAGATACGTACATTAACCTATTGTACACAACTCTTTACTTGTCTGACATCTCAAACGGATCACCCGGTATAATTGTTTGCATACTAAATATATGTGCGTAAAAATAAGCGGGATGTTACACATCGAAAATGCCGGCATCTGCGCCGTGCCTCGGAGTCTGCAGTCACGCTCTATCTCGGGCCCGGACCAAACTGAACGCACTTGTCATTGTCAAAGTTAACGATAATAATGGAATTAGAATGTGTGGGCATTTCAAGTGCAAATTAAAATACTTATTGGCGAGAGAATATTTTCCATAATCATAAAATGTTTATTTCTTACGATTCTTTGGGAACCACTGTCCACCCCTGCCTACCCTCGTATCCCAGCCTTACCTTGCAAGTTCTCAGGAACGTTGCTACGCTACAGTCATATCCTGGGAAAACCGCATTCACAAAAATTCAAAAAAGTCACGATTGGTAATTCTCAGACTCTGGTACAACAGTCTCAACTGTTTGTCGCTGAAATAACGTACTTTTTTTCGTGGGGGATAGAATGTAACGTAGTGGTTTGTTTGGGTTGTCAAGTCTCACCGGCAAAGAACCTCATGGAGTCCCAGGGTATTAGGCGGGAGGGTAGAAAACGCGCTGTTGTCATCAACCAATGTGGCGCCATCTAAACGACACATCCATACATCATCGACAGACCCCCTTCCCCGAAAATGACGTCACACAAAACCCGCCGACGAATGTTATAGTGTTCTTCTGGCGTCTTGTCGCCGTGGGATTGTACAAGGGCTTGGAACAATTGACATTCTTGAAGACACAAGGATCTTTAGAAGTGCGCGGTGAGAATATTTATTGTAAGATAAAAGCTCGGAACGACTGTGAAACCAAAAAAAAGGGGGGGGGCCGGTTTCTGATGTGATAATGTACTAAAGGAATAGTGTCGTTTTCAGTCGATTATATGAGCTTTGTGTTCGATTTGAGTATTTTCGAATGAGGTAGAATTCATAGTCGCTCTTCGAGACGCTACATCAGCGCCCCGGTTACTAGAACCTAATAAAATGAAACGTAAATGACGAGTGAGATTGATTTAAAGGTGAAGAGGAAGAATAGCGGGGTGCGAAATGGAATAAACGCAAACTAAACTTTGTAACGGATTAAGAGCAAGGTGAATAAGGTCGATGCGAATAACTACGACGTGGAATAAAGCATTAATGAAACTAGGAATACAGACAAAAGGAACAACTGTGAAACGGCGGATTGATATCTTGAACGTCTCTGTGGAGAGGAGAGCGCAATGACAGTTGAAGGAATGTGGCCAGGAAAAGGAAAGAAACGTTCGTGCCTTATTTAAAGGTACAATCCCGACATTCGCAGAAACAAGTTCCGTAAGTATATCCGGAAGAGAATTGAACATGTACGGTCCCCCGCAATCAAATGGATCGCTTAGATCAGTGGTTTCCAACTTCAAAAGGTCCGAGGGCCAAAATTATATCCAGCAGTTGATTGGCGGGCCGCATTTTTTTGGGGGGGGGGTGTTAAAAATTACAAAAATTGTAAGTACTGAACTGAAAATGTAGTACTTTCGAATAACCTAAATTTCTAAAATGAGGCAATAAAAACAATGGAATCACAAAATCAAAATGGTATAATTACAATTTATTTCACAAAAACCCGATACCTATGGATGAATTGAAAGAAATGAAAAACACACCTTACAAATAAGAGTCCTTCATAGTAAGTGTTCAATGTGAGAATTGAGGCCGATCTGCTTCTTTTATTAAAGTTGGAATGTCCACTTCAATTTCTGTATTTGAAAGTCTCAGAAGGTGAAGCAGTGAAGAATCTGCCAGTCGGCTTCTGTAACGGTTCTTGATGAACTTCATTGAAGAAAAAACACTTTCACACGTGTATGTGCTGCCGAATATCGATGTCATTCTTTGCCCAAAACTACGAAGGTTTGGAAAGCGTTCCTTTGAAAGGTATTTGAAAAACTCTGGCCCCTTTTCTTGCCTAGTTTGAAGGAACACATCGCCTTGCAAATCACACAATTCAAGTTGGAGAGAAGCTTCTTGTTCTTCGATGTTAACGCCAAGAGGATTGCTAAATAGCTGGATGCTGCTTTTAAGTTCTTCAAAATCTTTAAATCTGGTGTCAAACTCATCCATTATTTCTTTAATATTTGCACTGAATTCAGAAAAGTCCAGTGTTTCTTCATCTTCTGCTAGCCGCCGACAGCTTGGAAAATGGACCAGGTTATTCCTCTCCAAAGTAACGTTGAAAATCTTCAGTTTATTACGAAACCCATTTATGTTTCCCATTAAATCTGACACCAGCTGGTTTCTTCCCTGCAGTTTCAAGTTCAGTTCGTTCAGATGGCCTGTGATATCTGTTAGAAACGCCAGTTGTTTAAGGAAGTCCATACTCTGAAACTGTTCCAGTTGTCTTGCGTCCGATGAGGCAAACTGTTCAAAGAACGCAAGGATTTCATTTCTTATTGCAAAAAATCTCTGAAGGCACTTTCCTACACTCAACCACCTCACATGGTTAAAAAGAAGTAAGTCGTCATATTCTGCCTCCTTATCCTCCAAAAACTCTCGTAACTTTCTATGTAGAAGGGCTCTGTTCCCCCCTCGAATCTTGTTTATTATTTGTATAACTGTTTTAAATACTTCATTTAGTTTCACTGATTTCCCACACAGAGCCATTTGGTGAAGGATGCAATGAAACGCTGGACAATTTACTCCACTTTCCTTAAGCATTCCTACAAATCCAGATTTATCTCCTGTCATCGATTTTGCTCCATCTGTTACAATGCATGAACACTTATCAAAACCTCCGATCTTATCTACCGACATTTTTACCGCATCATATATGTCCTTCCCTTTAGTGGTTCCGTGAAGAGAGCAGAGGTCAAATAATTCTTCGTTTGTTGAAAAATCGTCTTGCGTTATACGTATAAATATCAAGAGCTGACTCACATCTGTCTGATCTGTACTTTCATCCAGACACAACGAAAAATAGGAACTACTTTTAACCATGTTATACATTTTTTCTGTTACTTGTTCTCCCATATCCATAACCCGTCTTTGTACAGTCTGGTTAGAAAGTGAAACTGATTCAAATTTGCTAGCAACGCTAGAGTCCCCGAAAGCCTTTGCCATTTCAATTGCGCACCTTTTCACTATGTTTCCATCAGAAAAAGGTTTCTTTGCCTTAGCAAGTTCAAGTGAAACTGCATAAGAAGCATGCAGAGCTGACGTCTGCCCCTTTGTAAAACTGCTAAACATACCTGTCTGCTGTTTGACTTTCTTCTTCAGGTCCACAATTAACAAATCCCTAGACTCTTCTTCATATTTTCCGTATCTTTCTTCATGCTTAGTTGTATAATGTCTCTTCACGTTATATTCCTTGAGCACTGATATAATTTGCAAACACACCAAACACTGCAGCTTTCCATTGTTGTTCGTAACGAGGTAGTCCTTTTCCCAACGTTCTTGGTAGGTTCTATTTTCATTTTCAATCTTACGTTTTTTGGAGATATTGCTCATTTCGATATTTGCACAAACTTTAACAATTAGTTACAGTACAATCCGAATTGGAACACTCGAACTCACTTCGTACTTCGTGCGTAGTAAAACAGATCTCTTTAGCGCCGCTCTGCAGTTTGTTTCTAAACACACAGAGTGAAGCCTTCGCGGAAGCGGACGAGTTCATTCCGCATAGCGAAGGGGTGAACTGCATGATGTGAAGAGAAAGTTACGTCACTTTAGATTCTTCTGATGATCATTATTGACTGCAAAATAAATTCTATCTGTGATATTGTCTTTCTTCACAGAGCTTCCGTTCCTTCAGTAAAAATACAACGTATTTTAATAAAAATACATAAAATTAATGTATTTTGCAAACTGACTTCGCGGGCCGCAAAAAAGGGCACCGCGGGCCGCATGCGGCCCGCGGGCCGCCAGTTGGAAACCCCTGGCTTAGATCATGAAATTCTCGCTCTATATAGCGTTGCAAATTTTACGGCCATGAGCTGTCTTCAATACCAGCTTTCTAAAATAGCAAGTTCGTCCATCGCCATTGAGTTAGGCAACACACACAACGTGTTGCAATGAAGTGGGTATTTCAGGATCTAGATGTGCCATCTTTTATTACCGGTGACTGTTCCTCAGCTCGTTCTGTACCGAGGAAAGGAACGCGAAATAAAAATGCAATAATCGCGAAACTGGCGAGAGCGATACTTTCGAATGAATTAGGCAGCGCAAAGAATCACTTATTCGGGTAACCCACATGCTCCAATAACACTTTTGGATTATGTATGGGTAATGAGTGATCTTTAACTGTCTTCAACTTCTTGTTGAGAACGATATAGACGTAAGATCAAGACTAGACCTCTATTCTACAGTCTGGTCTCGTTCTAGACTTCACCTAAAACAAATTGTTTCACTATGTAGATGTAGCAAAATCCCGTGCCATGAAGGCACATGTAGGGTGTTACGTTCCCACAACTGCGCGGTGTGAGTGACTCGACACTGGATCTGCAAACAGACACGCAGTAGCAGGAACTAAGTCAATTTCCCTCAGCTCCTGTAGTCAGCATCGGGGGAACTCCAAGGGTTCGCACTGGAACCATCTCAGGTGGCCAAAAGAAAGATTCGAACCACCGGATATAGGTTTTATCTAGTTTTATTAAGGTAAGTCAATTTGTGTACATCGGGATAGTTAGGGGCGCGAGACAGAAACCGGGTAATTGCGGGGTTTTGTATGATAGCTTTCTAAATATCCGCCTGAGATTGTTCCTAAGAACTTTACTCAGTATGAAAACCTGCGGGGTGTGAGCGACTCAACACAAGGCCTGTAAAATGACCCACGCAGGTGCGGATACCAAGAAACAACTCCTCTTGCAATGAAATGTCTGCGTACTGTACTCTCGAACCCCTGACTAGCAAGTTATGAAGACAAAATATTTCTTAAATTACATTAAAATGTGCAGTTTATACATAAGTTGGATTTGATAAATTATCCAAAAGGTTCTGATACATCTTTTTCAGTTAATACTTGTACATTGATAAGTATAAAATCAAAAACTTCCGCCATAACTTTCTTACATAAAGGTTAGTACATCAGCATCTTTTAAATTTTAATTGGCATTCATTCGATTACGTCGTAACATTTAGTTTATCGGAGCAATCAATCAACTCTACTCTTTTGGTTATAACAAGTTTTCAACTTGGCACCTTATACAATTTTTCTTTCTTTCCTTATAAATGATTTAACAAATTTATCAAATTAAGCAAGGCGTAACAAGGGAGTGTGGGGTAGGGCCTCACACATTCTTGATCTCAGCCACTTTGGAGGTGATATGTTGAGCATCATACTACGGTCGCCCACGGTTGCCCCCAGGTACAAATTGATTTGAGTGAGCTGGGTGAGCCCCAGAGCCGATTTAACAAGGCCGGAAAAATTTCGACCTTGGTTCACCCACCCCGGGAATCGAACCCGGGTCTCCCGTGTGACAGTCGTGCGATGATTTATAGGAAGCTAAATGTGTTGTTTATCATGTCTGTGTGTTGATGACAACCCAGGTTTAAAAGATTAAAATTTTATATTGGAGTCTAGACTTATATCCGAGAAGAAGGCTGATTGTTCGCTTTTCTGCCACTTTTGGCCAATCACGAATATGAGTAGGATGAGAGATGATAAAATGAAATTGATGAAGCGACACTCACAAAGAACACCATGCCCAGGCCGGGATTCGAAACCGAAACCCCCGCCGTCGTAGCGTGTCGAGATAACCATTGGATATGAAGGCTTTATATCTTAGATGAAGTCTTTATGTCTGGGATGAAGTCTTTTTATCCCAGGCGTAGCTTTTTAAATCCGAGATCAAACTTTTTAGTTTTTATCCGAAATCTAACTTTTTTATCCGAGATCAAACTGTTTAGTTTTTATCCGAAATCTAACTTTTTTATCCGAGATAAAACTTTTTATCCGAGATCTAACTTTTTTTATCCGTGACCTAACTTTCATATCCGAGACCAAACTTTTCTATCCGTGACCTAACTTTCATATCAGAGATGTAACTTTTTATCCGTGACCAAACTTTTTATCCGTGACCTTTCATATCCGAGACCTGACTTTCTAATCCGAGACCTAACTTTTTTTATCCGAGAGCTAACTTTTTACCCTAGACCTAACTTTTTTACCCGAGACCTAACTTTTTTATCCGAGACCTAACTTTTTTTTTATCCGAGACCTAACTTTTTTATCCGAGACCTAACTATTTTATCCGAGACCTAACTTTTTTTTATCCAAGACCTAACTTTTTTTATCCAAGACCTAACTTTTTTATCCAAGACCTAACTTTTTAATCCGAGACCTAACTTTTTTTATCCGAGACCTAACTTTTTTATCCAAGACCTAACTTTTTTATCCAAGACCTAACTTTTTAATCCGAGACCTAACTTTTTTTATCCGAGACCTAACTTTTTTATCCAAGACCTAACTTTTTTATCCAAGACCTAACTTTTTTATCCAAGACCTAACTTTTTTATCCAAGACCTAACTTTTTTATCCGAGACCTAACTTTTTTATCCAAGACCTAACTTTTTTATCCAAGACCTAACTTTTTAATCCGAGACCTAACTTTTTTTATCCGAGACCTAACTTTTTTATCCAAGACCTAACTTTTTTATCCAAGACCTAACTTTTTTATCCGAGACCTAACTTTTTTATCCGAGACCTAACTATTTTATCCGAGACCTAACTTTTTTTTATCCAAGACCTAACTTTTTAATCCGAGACCTAACTTTTTTTATCCGATACCTAACTTTTTTATCCAAGACCTAACTTTTTTATCCAAGACCTAACTTTTTAATCCGAGGCCTAACTTTTAATCCGACAACTTTTTTATCCGATACCTAACTTTTTTTATCCGATACCTAACTTTTTTATCCGATACCTAACTTTTTTATCCGAGACCTAACTTTTTTATCCGAGACCTAACTTTTTTATCCGAGACCTAACTTTTTTTATCCGAGACCTAACTTTTTTATCCGAGACCTAAATTTTTATCCGAGACCTTACTTTGTTATCCGAGACCTTAGTTTCTTATCCGAGACCTTACTTTTTATCAGAGACCTTACTTTTTATCCGAGACCTAACGTTTCTATCCGAGACCTAACGTTTCTATCCGAGACCTAACGTTTCTATCCGAGACGTAACTTTTCTATCCGAGACCTAACTTTTTTATCCGAGATTTTTATATCCTAGACCGATGCTTTATATCCAAGACTCAGCATTTCCTTTCTAGATCCGAGACTTTCACCCCGAGCACAAAATTATGATCAGGACGTCACTTTCGGGACCGAGAACGGAGCAGCCTTGCCTCGGTGTCATCCCTAGATAACGCCCATTGGTTCGAGTCCCGCGCCGAACCAAAAATATCTCCAGAATCAGTCCCCTTTTACCTCCAACATCACATTCCCATCTCTCCCCTTTCACACCAGCCAAACCAGCCCCATTCCAGCAAGGAGTCCCTACCTGAAAACAACTAAGCTCTCCACAGGCCTTCCTGAAGACGAGGTAATTCTTCACGCGAGAAAGGAACCCTCTTCTTCACATTTTCCAGCTTGGCTTTTCCTCGGGAGCCGACTTGAAAAGCGAAGCCCCTCATTGTCGCTTAAAGTCCTTCAGCTTTCTCTCTCCAACTCGGGGAGTCCTCCATGCAAATTGAGTCTAAGTTAGACCTTAATAGCCTTAATCTTGTCGTTTATGTTTTAGCACTCCTTATGTCCCGGAGACAAGGCAGATAATTAGCAAGGAACGGTGAAGTGTTGTTCGGCAAAGCTTCTACAGCCGTAGTAATTTTGCGCGATACCCTCCGCCCCACCACGGTATTAAGCCCTTCTACTCTCTCGACCAGCTCTGCTTAAACCTTGACTCAATAGTCGCTCTAGGTACATAATAACACGGCCGCAAAGACGAAAATATCAAATTTCCATCAGCCGTTACCATATGAGAACCGTGCTAATTAAGATACTCCCAGGGTTGAGGGGTTGATAATACCTCGACTCCTGCAGCCACCCTCTGGGAAGGAAGGCGATGGCGTGGTGGGTTAGTCCCTTTTTGGAACTCTGGCTGCCGGAGCTCTCTGGAAGACTGAATTTACGGAAATAATTACACGGGTTAGCATGTTCTTGTTCTGAAGTCTTTGCCTCAAAGTTTCTAGTTATTACTTCTCTGCTTTTGCTGGTGGGACGGGTCTCTCTCTAATTCCATACATATAGTCGGAAGATCTTGGGCTTAACTTTCGTCCTGGGTTGCTACTACCAGTGTTCTCTGCTTTGCTGCGACCCAAGGAAGGTTTACCGAAGGGGTTTCTGTCTTCGCTCCCTTCTAGCAACACCTTTGACACTGTTTCCAGGATGTTCTGAAATTCTGTTCTTGTGAAAAAGCTTCCGATTCTTGCCGGCGTTATGGGTGGATTAAGATGGGGGCCGAGTGAGGTTTTGATTGATTCATTTGTTGTTTTTTTTATTTATTTATTTATTTAAAGACATGACACTACAGGCAAATGCCCACTTACAGTGTCTTGTATTATAACACTGTTTGGTACACAAAATATACAATCAGAATAATTCATAAGGTACAATACTATGATAATATGATAATGTGTGTTACAGTAATATAAAAGTTAATATAAGATTAGATATGAAACCTGACAGTTGGGGTTAGAACTTACACATGATAACCAAGAAAATAACCAAGGAAAAACATATGAGCTTCACCTTACATTTATAAAAGAGGACATATAGATGTAATGATAGTAATTAGTAATTTGTAAATAACACAAAAAGAAAGAAGAAAAATAGGATAGACTCTTTCGCCTGTACATAAAGAGGCTGAACTGCTAAACAATGTTAAGTCTGGGGTTGGAAGTAAGTTTCAGTTTCCCTTCTGAACCTTCGAAAATTTTGGAAGATGTCTATCTTATCATATGTCTTTGCAATTTCATTATATAACCTACACATTCTCCGAGTGGGTGCCGCATTGGCTGACTTAGTTTGAGCTCTCGGAACTTGAAACAACTCTTTCCGTGGTCTTACCTTATTATATGGTACATAAAAAAGGATTTCTGAGAGCAGCTGAGAGGAGTCTAATGAGTTGTTTAAAAGTTTATGTAAGAATAGTAACTGATGTATGTTTCTTCTATCGCCTAGGGATTGTACATTGAAGTATTTTTTTAGGGTATGATAAGGAGTATATTTGGGGTAAACGCCGTCTCTTTTCAGTCGTAGGAATCGAAGGAACTTGTTTTGTACATTTTCTATTCTGCTGGTTTCATTTAGGTTTTGTGGGGACCAGACGATAGACGCGTATTCCAATTTCGACCTTACGTAGGTATTGTATAGCATTTGGAATGTTTCTAACTTCTTAAAGTCGTTTCCCATTTCGCTTCTCTGCCACTGTTGGCTAGTCGCGAATATGAGGATGAGTGATGATATGATGAATGGACACTCACAAAGAACAACTATGCTCAGGCCGGGATTAGCGCGGTGTACTAACCATTCAGTCATAAAGATCGGCTTACCATTTATCTAATTAGACAGTAAGCTTTTTCTTCAATTTGGAGAAGTATTTTCTCTCTTTTTAAAGTTCTTTACCCAGTATTTCTAAAAAAGAGGACAGAGGCAGGAAAAGATGCAAAATTGCGAGCTAGTAAAAAAACGTATACCTACACTTCTCCCCCCGCCCTTTCGAAAATCATGGGCACGCCACTGCATGTGGGCAAACAGTTTCGGCCACTCTATTGACATCTATGAAAATTCTTGCATTTATATTTTTAATATTTGGCGTCCCTTTTCTGTCGCTTTGGCTAATCGCGACGACGAGGATGAGCGATGATCATATGAAATTGATGAAAGGACACTTACAAAGAACCCGAGAATTTCGGAGGCGAGATCGAAAGTGGACGTTTTAACGCGCCCTGCCGCCGATCCGACGATGACAATATCTGTAAACCAGGTCTTATCTGGTGAAGAAGGTCATCTATGTGATTCAATTGTTCTGTGGAATAAGTTTTGGAGCAATTTTCGATGTGAATTTTTCGCCCTTAATGAAGAGTTTGCAGCTGCATCATTCACAAGCAGCAAACTTGAGCCAATTAGAATCCAGTACAATTCCATTTGAACCTGAACTTCAGTTCAAGTTCTTGAACCTTGAGCAACGATTCAGCTCGTTGGGTTCTGAAAGATCCCGAACCAACATGACGACGTATAGCGAGACTACAAAAAAAAATCCTCCACTTCCTTTCTGGGCCGTTTATTGTTCGCTTTTATCTTTACAACCAGATAAAAACCTCGTTCGGTGAACGATTTGCAACAACCGAAACATGGAATGCTTTGTTTGTCCTCTTGTTTCAATTAAACAAAACAAAAACAAAAGCGAAAAGAACAGGCAGCATCAAACAACATCAGAAAAAAAACATAGTATTGCTTAAAAGAGTATTTTGTTCGGACAATCCCACCCTATAAATAATGCATGTGCTACGCAGCATGTGTGTAACTAAATAGCACACATACGGCGTGTGTGACCTTCTGTACCTATCTGGGCGCTACACAGTTGATTTCTCGGATAGTTGTGCATGAGGAAGCTTAGACCACAGAGGGGTTTAAAATTGTTCGAAGACAATGGTGAACCGAACCGGTTGACTTTTTAATTAGCTGGATTCGCGTTGTTTGTGTTTTCGAATCTAATGCAAATCGTTGTCCCTGGGGGCTGCTTATCCCATTTTGACTTTGATGGAATAGAGTAGGGTGTCCCGAAAGTATGGTGTCAGTTTCTCGAACTGGGGATTTGCAACTGTATATCCGGGTTAGGAGCAGGATGGTTTTAGAGGACGCTCGACATAGGTTTTTATAGTTGAGGGGTGCCTCCGTACCATCGCCTCCAAAATTTGAGCTGAGAGATGTAAAACATCTCCAAAGATATATACAGGGTGAGTCAAAAGTCCCTGACCACCCCTTACAAAATGAAAGGGAGTGTAGCTTGCAGCAATTGGTCATGGTAGTAATATGTTAGGCCTAGGGGGGAAACTTGTTGGTGCATGTCGTGACAACGTCTGCCATCTTGGTGACCGCCATCTTGGATCCAACTTCATTTCTTTAAATGGGAAGGGGAGCATGTGGGATATGGTTTTGGGCTAGAATTTAACCAGGAACTCAATGGTGAAGTCAGATTTATGAAAACTTTGATGATAAGGAAGTTATGGGCATATGAAAGTGATAATGAAAAACATTAAAGCGAATTAAAAGTATTCGTTCTCGTTAAATTAAACAAATCTTAGCATTTATCTGTTGATTGATTGATTTGGTTTATTTTATGTCGTTTTTCTGCTACTTTTGGCAAATACCGAAGATAAGGATGAGTGATGTTATGATGTAAATGATGAAGGGATACCCACAAGTTCGCTCATCTCCAGACAGTGATTCGAACCAGAGACCCCTGTCGACGTATCGCGGTGACCCTCTGCTGCCGCGTTTACGTACCAAGGAACTCGCGGTCAAACAGGCAATTAGGCTTACCCCTGCCACCTATTTGGGCAACAAGCGGCAACATTAGAATCCCTCCTCCCTGAAGCAGCCAGCATGAAAACAGGATTTTGTCGCTGTGAATAGAAGCCGGTTCTTATGTCGGCACTACTATACTCCCGCATCCCCTAAATGTGCTTAAATGGCACGGTGCAATGTTCAAATGGAACCTTTACCCTAAAAGTGGTCGGATTTTCAAGACTGACCCAGTTTCTTTCAGAATACTCAACAGTGGTCCTGTAAAACTTTACGTCATGTCTTCGAGCAGCAGCGTACACTGTAATAGAACTCTCAGTACGACAGAGAAAAATAAAAGAGTGGTCCAACATTTCTTTCTATCACTCAGCCTCCCAGGCATTGTTACATTAGCATTTGTAACAGTTTTTGAAAAAAAAAAAGTTTTTTTTCCTCCCCTTAAACTTTAATTAAAAACTTCCACCAAAGAATTAAAGAAAGAAAGTTTTGCAAGATTCTTGTTACATTTCCTACGAAAAAAAATCATAATTCCCTCATCCCTTCCACCCCCATCCCCTTAAGCACATCCTACTCTTTCACCCTGAAGGGAGGAACACCCGTAATGGACATTTCAACTTTTTCTTGGAAAAGAAAGGATTTAAGAGAGGATTGTTTCTGATTTGCCGAGTCCTCCTTTACTTTGGGGCTCAGAGACCTCTGTCGGCAGGAAATGTAAAGTTCGATACAAACGATATGCCCTTAATAACCGATCCAGTTTCATCTACTTTTTCTTTTATCCCTCGAGAAAATTATCTGGATTAATGCTTCTATCTCTGAAACATCTTTTTATCAAATTTCAAGAAATACTTACAAAAAGGCTGATCCTTTGAAAGAAAAGGCCAAAGAAGTTCTTCAAGGATTTCGTTGTTAAGGAGAGGAGATACAGTTACGCACCAATTGTGCATTTATTTCAACATCGCCCTCTGCAAGAGCTAAAATAAAAACGTGGGTGCTGTTTAGAAACCAGTTTAACCTGCCGAGTACAACATACTTCTTCATTCTTCCCGTCAGTTATTTACACAACGATTGAAAATACAAGATATTTGCATATGTTCACAATGGCACGGTGCAATGCAATGGACAAAAACGAAATTATTCGTGATAAGGTTTTGCTTGCTTCGTGCAAGAAAGAAGGACGCTCCCACAAAAAGAAAAGATGTCTGTCCCAACTCATACGAATCTCAGTCTGTTCGTTGGTACCTCCAGAAAGGTTAGCTTCAGATGTCATTGGCAAGTTTGGAAAACTCAAAGTTGCCAAAGATCTGCTGGTCTACCAGATCACCAGATATATAGAGAGTGTTGGTACCTTCCCGTAAAGGTAAAATCTCGTGTTCATGATAGTTGTGCGCTGAAAGGGGGGCATTTCTTAGAATATTTTGTAGGTTAGTTGAGAATTGATGAAAGAGAAATTGTGTAATACGTTTTTGATATATTGCTGATATAGTTCAGCTAGTAACACAAGTTTTAGATCCAAAAGCACGCACGATTTCACATGCACAAATTCCTACAACAATCACACATCTCATGAAGGTCTTAATCCACATATGGTTTTATTGCTTCTATGTTGACGTACTGCTAATCATCCACAGGTACTATATTGCCGTATCATAAAAGTTTATAGTACTCGAATCGCTTTGCATAACGTACATCAATACTGGCTGTTTAGGCTTGTAATATTTTTTTCACATTCACTTCCATTTCCTGTACACGCACTGATAATAACTGTGCTGTGTATTCGACCGGGCACCACTCAATGACCTTCGTTAGGCTTGTAAATATCGGGCAAAGAGCTCAATAATGTATGGGGAGTCTTTTTCGTAATCGAAACTTGAATGTTATGAACCTAAGAGTGTGTGTATTACAAACTGGTTTCAAGCTTATTTCCATACCGTTACCATTAATCTGTATTCTTAATATGTTAACTGATAATACGGCCCATTATAGCTTTGTTTTACAACTATTTCGAGCTTAAAGTCAAAATTCTTGAAACGAAGAAAATATAAATCACGAAAGATAATATCAATGTTAGTGTTATTGCTCGATATTGTTCAAATACAGTGCAAGGGCTGTCCAAATACCAAGCGGGTCTATGCTCTTCGCACAGAAATATATCCTACTTTGCTGTCTTTAGACACAAAACCTACTAAGAATATAAATATATATGTGCTTGTACATTAATACATCATGGAACAGAAAGAGTGTAATCCTACAAGTGTGAACTGAAATTTCGTCGCATACCATTTAGAATCTGAAGTGCTTGATTTCCTACTTGGTAGGACAGCTAGCAAACAGTATTTGGTAACAGTTCGTTATATCGGAGACACTTTTCTTCAAATTTACAGGAGAAACTACTTACTGAAATCAGTTTCTGTAGCATTGTCGAAGTTCTTCGAGGTATTTTCTTTCGCGGAAACTGAAAACTTCACCATAGAATGCTGCAGAACAAGAAATAATCACTTTTAATGTAAGGAACTTGCATTTTCTGTAAAGCGACAACATTGTGCCGTTGTTTCCATTATGTACCTGCAGATGGCGCGAACGTCGAAAGTCACGTGTTTCCAAACGTGCCTTTTTTTACGATATTTTTCTTAAGCTATGCTTACCTAACCTAACCCAACCTAACCTAACCTTGCCGGAAATGGTCCGTGGGGCTATCGTGAATTGTTTTTGGGGCTATACGTCAATGGTACGTGGGGATATTGTGAATTGTTTTTGGGGCTATCGTGAATGGTTTTTGGGGCTGTCGTGAATGGTTTTTGGGGCTATCGTGAATGGTTTTTGGGACTATCCGTCAATGGTTCGTGGGGCTACCCGTCAATGGTTTGTGGTGCTATCGCGAATGGGTTTTTTTGGGACTATCCGTCAATGGTTTGTGATGACATAATGAACACGAAAGTAGGTATTTTTCGGTTATGAAGGTTGAAACACTGCATACCCACTCCAAATCGACAAAACACAAGCAAGACGCGCGATGATCCACAGCTGTGCGCGCCATATTGTATGTTCCGCAACGGAAGAAAGGAACCAAAAGAATTACTCGAAATGTGAAAAATCGATGTTATTTTCGTGTAAAAAGCATAATGGCACCTTCAACTATATTCCGCAATACACAATTCGTAAGTACGAACCAAGAGAAACACAAAATATTCGATTGTAATGTGTCTCCGATATAACGAACTGTTACCCAGTATTTGTTTTCAGTCCACTTTATGCTCAGACAGGGTAATGGGATTTGACCTATAGTTCAAAGTGGAAACCGACCTATTATGCCATGTATACCTCCTTGATTACAAGGTGACGAGTTCGATTCCCGGTGGAGGCACATAGTGGTTCGGATCCCACTTTAAACTATAGGTCCAGTCTCGATTAGCCTTACTGTGCATAAAGTGGACTTAAAACACCAATTCAATCAATCAATCAATTACAAGGATACCACTACAATATCTGGGAGTCCCTGATTTAGTTTATCATTTGGCATACTGTGGTGTGAACGTATCTAGGAACACCTGTGCAGAAACCTGTGTATCAATCAATGTTACACTTTACACATATCAAATATGTCACAACTGAACACACGCAATCGCGTAGAGGAATGGAAAATTTCTATGAAAAGTTTTATATAATGAATTCATTCATAGTTTCTCTCTTGAAGTAAGACTTACATATTTGTGTTGCGCATTAGCATGTTTCTATGTAATACCTGTACTCATGTTTTCAGGCTTGTATCATTGTAATTTTACTATTCGTTACTATGTTCACAATTAAACCATGTCCAGAAGGAAATTAAACTCGTACTGCTCCTTGGACATCCTCTTCCTTCCTTTAAAATTGTCAAAACAAAACATTCACAGAATTAGGTCATTGTCAAGGTAACTTAATATACTATAAGGTAGCGCCATCCGAAAATTGCCGATCATGCACGAACGCGTGACGTCATGTGGGAGGATCGGTTATGCTCGGTGCCCCTTCGGTTATGTTCGTTCGGGGCTTGGCAGAAGCAAACGGCCGCTATCATTTCTATGCGAGTTTCAGAGAGGGAAAGTGTTTCATTACTTTGAAGGGTAAATATTAATTATCATACTTCGGGATGGTATTGAGGTATTCCTTTAATGATTAGTAACATAATTAAAACATGCTACTTTTAAAAGGGAAAATTGCACATGCAAACATATTGTAAAAAATCATGTTTCTGAAACCTGATGGATATATTACAAAGAAGGTTGTCCGTGTTCTCATTAGCATTTCAGATTTCATCATTTCATAAATCGTATTATGATTTTAATAAAAAACGTTGCATGCTAAAGAAGAATTGCGTAGTGAAAGAGTTACAAAGAAATAATTGATTGACAGATTTGGCTTATTTTTGCTATTTTGTCTTCTTTTTAAATATGAAAGGAAAACCAATAAGCGGTAGTTACCCCCTCCCATCGATCTCATTCCTTGTTTCCACACGCCGGCCTCCGTGGCGTAGTGGTTAGCACATCGCGCTTTAACGCCAGGGGTCCGGGTTCGAATCCTGGCCTGGGAATGGATGTTTGTGAGTGTTCATTCATCAATTTCATCACTCATCCCGATTTTCGCAAATTAGCCAAAAGTGGCACAAGGAGCGAAGTAAAATAAAGCAAATCAATTTTTCTTTCCACATATACTATCACATTTACTAAATTCTCAATTTTCTCATTAAGGACAAATCAATATCTTACGCGATTGGCGTCGTAGTGCGCTGTTCTAACAACTCCCTCACGGAGCTCGACAGAGGCCTCCGAGGTACTACGGGCCTCACAGAACGTCACAGGAGTATTATCGGATTATAAATTATGTATATTAGAGTTTGGATAATAAATAAATAAAACACCCGTTCTTTATTTGTAGAATTTCAAAGAGAGCGATAGTTTGCCAAACTAAAAAATATCCTATTTTGTTCTCACGACGATAAAAATAGATTGCATAATCGAAAAAAAAAATGGTAACTATAGATTGACACAGAATTGAATAAGCTGATTTTTGATGTAACTCGTTTTTATGTGGTTCTACTGGTTAACTTTTAATTGGAGTCCAAATTTGAATATCCGTAATTTTTAATCCGATAGTAGTCCGGTATAATCTGTTTACAACATTTAACACAACGCAGTACAAAAGCCTAATAGTTCGTTTTCTGACTGAATCGTTCCTTCTTATTCATTCAGAACTTTGCAATCATTTCCAAGAACATTTCAAATTTTACATAACATCAGAAAGTATTAAAATAATACTGATATACTTTAAATCCAATCGTTACCGTTCTCCATAATGTAACTTTATTTCTCAAATTATCAAGTGAAAGAAGCAATATACAATCTAGATAAAATTTTACTCTGCATTTGAAACTTACTCTGAATTCGAAAGAATCCCCAACCTTCTTCATATATTTATTTACTGTACAATAATTTACGGATCAAAGTTCCACATGCAAATTTTTTTTTGGAAAGTTTTATGTGGAGGAGGAATGACGAAATAGTTTGTAAGTTAGTAGTTTCAGACTTTGAAAACGCAATTCCAGTTTGTATTTGCAGATATTTTAAATTTCTCTGGTTCAAATTTGGCTGTAAGTTATCGTTGTCATAGTTCTGTTTCGTATTAAGAACTTTACATACAAACGCGTGCAGAAGACGAGCCAAAGTGTACAAGTACTAATTTAACTAACTTAACCTACTCTAAATACTTGATGAGTGCTAGGAACATCAAACTTAAATGTCTTAACCTACTAAATTCAAGCCTATAGAAATAGATTTATGATCACACGGTAAATAAAACGCTTTGAGAATATCGATGAAAATATCTTACTTCTTAGTTTAATTAAACAATAAAGGAGAAAAGTTACATGAACTCACAATGATTGACTGTGCAAGTGTACGAATTATTATTCGTTAAAGGACTTTGTCCGCAGATTTTTCATTTCCATTTCCATGTGTGTCTGAGTTGTATAACCGGAAAATATACTCCAAGGCTGATATGCGACATACATTTGTACATTAACGAAGTAACTTGCATTACACTAATCTTAGATCTTGCTCTTTTTGACAGAAATGTACTACAAAGAAATAATGTAACATCCATTATTTTATATTGAGTACAAGGGTACAAAATTATTTACAATGCATTTGTGAAATACCAAAATTGAACAAAGTTGCAAAAATTTCAATGATGGGTGTAATATTCACTCATGCAATATTTACCATCGTGCATACAACTCTATGTAACTCGAATTGAAGATGTACGAAGTGAATTTAATTTCCAATAGCGTGGAAGTTAGTACGCTATCTTCGAAATGCGCATTTTCGGCAACGTTTTTCACAATAATGTGAACATACAAATCACAATCAACATCGGTTTGGGTTAAATAAATGAATTTGTTAGTAATTATAAATCCGACTTACATAAAATGTACATAACAAATCAGTTAGGCTCACTACGTACTTCGCACTAGTTGAACACATTTTCAAGATATTGATGACTTTTCTTGTGGTACTGTCGGTTAGGTTACGTTTTAGATTTTGAACTTCTTTATTTAGTTAAAGCAGGTTGATAGAGGTTGTTTGTAACCCTTAATTTATTTACTTCTGAATGCAGACGTGTGTTTCTCCTTTGTAAACGATCGAATATGTTTTCCAACTACGAAACATTGCTTGCAGTTTGTGTATATACCTATATATTTTTCTCTTTTCTGGCAGCATAGTCTGTAGCTTGTTTAGGGCACGTCTTCCTCGATTTTTTGGTACTAAAGTAGGTAAATTTCTTAAATTGGGTGTAATTTTAGCGATGGCACTGCAGTTGGCTTCACCACGTTCTTTGGTGGAAAATACAGAAATTCTGCTTTTAGATCTCGCACATAGTCTTCTTCACAATAATTGGCACTGCACACTTGCATTTTTTACATTTCGTCTACAAGCATGAATCCACTGTTTATTATCGACTGGAAATCTTTGATATTTTATGTCAGTTCCTTTAGTTTTCTGGTTATAGTTTTCATAGCTTGCTACAGCACAATTAGACATGATTGGAGTCTACAAGTACAAAAATACAATAAAAATAAATCGAACGCTACAAAATCAATAACCTGCTTGTTCCGATTTTTGCGACGTGTTAGTAGCTAAATGTACACCAAACTTACTGCACATAGCAACGAGCACCGTCAAACCCGATCCTCCCAGATGACGTAATGCATACGTACTTCACATAGCAACGAGCACCCCCTGGGTCATTGTGTTAATATGAAGATTCAAGGTGGATAGAGCAACGAGTTAGAATATGCAATACTCATTGAATTAGCGCCTTCAGCGCCACCTACCTGAACAGAGGAAAGGAAATCAGCTGCGAAGGAAAAAGAAAGAACAATCCCTTCTGTTCACCCTGACTTCAAAAAAAGGGGGGGGGAGAGACAAACGAAAATAAATGGTATGGGCGGCAAGAAAGGAAACTGAAATAAAATTTGCTAATTGCCGCACAAAAGAAATTGGTTAACATTGGTGCAGGGACTGACGCGAACGTTTGCTGGTAATTATAGGTTAAGTGACATTGATGTTCTGTTTTTCTTTATGGGTGTGCCAACCGGCATAAACGAACAGGTGCTAACTTTCAGTCCAGCTACCTGTAGTTCGTGGCGCGTCTGTCGCTTGCTAGTTGATTTGACAGAGCACGCGAAGTTCGTTGAATAAGAACAGAAAAAGATACATGTTTTCTAGAGATTCAGTTTTTGAGAATTGGTTGTGTCAAACTATTAGTTTAAATTATTTTATAATGTCAAATGAATCGTTTTTCTGGGTAAATGATTTGTTTAATTGAAGCCAAATATTAGCGTGAAGTCATTTTAGATCTGTTGCAAGGCAAATAACAGAGTAACAGGATTGCCTTTATTGAGCAAGTGACTGAAATATGAACGTACGTTTTTGTATCAACATGTGCAGTGGCATGCATAAATTTTATCATTGTAGATTACAATTTTCATTAATGTTACTGACATGCAACATGTTTTTAGGGATTAAAATTATACTGATTCTGGTTCAGAAGTTGTTAGTTACTTCGATGGTGTTTTGTTTCAATTCTTCAACCTCGTATTGCATAAAACAAAGTGAACGATCATGGCAGCTGACACAAAGTCTGGAAGTACTTTTGTATCTCAACCTACAAATGAAACGTGCGATTCGTTGTTGAAATACCCGTTCAACTGAACTAATTATAATCGCCCTCGGATTGATTCTCATAGTTCATTGCAATTACCTCTTGCAGAGAGTAAAACGTCCTAAAGAAGAATGGATACCGGCCAACATGATTTTTCAAATCTAATCCATATTATCTCCCCATTCTTTCTTTCATATTGTAATACTAATAATGTAATTGTCAATATTTTGTGAGCCCAGATTTGCATCGATTTCCTATTTTGCCTCTCTGTAAGAACCATAAGCTTTATTTATTAAGGTTTTTGATTGGTTGGGCTATTTCAACACCGGTCCGCGCACCTTTTTCGTTCAGTGTATACTTCTTGTGGAATTTCGGCGCTGTTTCCTAAGACGGGGGGGGGGGGGGTGGAGGGTTTACGTGAAAACATGGTTGCCCTTTTCCTTTTTACAATCGGTGACAGTATCTCAAAATCCGATCTTCGCTTGTTACTGTTCGCCTGGCGCCTCCTGGGATATCTCTCGGTCTTTGTCTCCTTTGCGGCAGACCAATCAAATGGGTCAAACAACCGAAGGGGGAGGGGAAAAACAAAACAAAACCAGAAAAGGGACAGGGAAGAATGGGGCAACTACAATAAAACAAAGGAGGGATGTTAAGACAGATAGGAATAAAAAAAAGTGGGAAAGGACCTGCAGGTAGAACTGGACCAACCAAGGCGGTAACGAGATCCCACAAAGGTGTGGGTGTGACGTAAGAGCAGTATCAAAAGTCGTTAAGGCGGGATAACAGGAACATCGTGGCAAATTACTGAGGACGGAACGCTCCGTGTTCTTTTTGACTGCCATGCATCAAAATATTTCAAGAGCTTCCCCGCGCAAGGTTTGGGAGACCTCAATGAGTGGTTAAAGCGTACTAGAAGGGGTCATAAAAGTCGCCGAAAATTCTCTGCAATTCAATAAAATTTGTCATTTTTTAAAAAAATATCTACTTAGCTTACAAATGAACATCGAAGTGTACGACTGCAGAGACATCTACAGGATTTTTTTGCTAGGACTGAGGCAGCTACATCATACCATTGGCTTTGGAATTGTCGATGTTCCACCAAGTCAATTTTCACTCTCGTCAATGCTTATTTCGACATACAAATGCAAAGTTGTTCACCAGATTGAGAGGTAGATTTGAAAATGTGAATCGAACCAAAACTATTATATGAAGTATATTTTGATATATTCTAGATATTTAAGGACATCGGGATCATACAAGAGACATGATTATTTCGTGTACAGTTGATAAGGATAAATGGTGATTAGGTTAAATTGATTAAGGGACACTCGCAAAGGAATACTCATGCCTTCGAACCTGAGACCACCATTCGTGGGAAAGATCGTTCGCTAAAAGCCCCAACAGTCTCATATTGTTAAAGAACGTCATTTGAAATGAGGAAACTAAGAATAATATAGGTTATATATAAAGATTCGGAGTTTGCATTTCTGATTTTAAAAACTTAGCATAGCCATATAAGAATATTTCAGTCATGTCGTAGTGTCTAATCTATCATAAAATTAACTATTTTATCGATCAGAGTATCCCGACGCCAATGTCTAAAGCAGTTAGCATAATTTAAACTTGTTTCTCCGTATTCAAGATTGCCTCCTGGAGGAAACAATATGCTAAACGTATGAAATCCGAATTGTTTGCCATAAGTGCTTTTCATCAACCCACTCCTTCGAAAAGCCAGCTTGGAAACACGTAAGATCGATTCTCGACTAGTTTCGACCGGATTGCTACAAGCTTCGACAAACCACCAAAGGCTTTGGTTAGATCGCCACGTTGATCCAAGACGGAGGGAGTTTCTCTCCTCAATCTCCGGAAAGCGCCGTCCTCTTTGTCTTCTTCTTTGCAATCCCTCAATCTTGTTTAAGACTTTAATCTGTGTCGGTCTCGGAAAGGGCCCCCACCAAAAAAAAAAAAAAAAAAAAGGAACCTGAAGCAAGTTGGGGGTTGGAGATGACGTGGCGCAAGACAACAAGGGATAAGCAACCGAACATGACTTCGCTCCAGGGCCCAATGTCTGCCTGTTTACTTAGCTGCTGATAAGAAGGGCCAGCATGGAGAGACTTTGTCACAGAGTATAAAGTGGTCTCCAAACCGTCAACTTGCGGCGAATAGCTACGACCTTTTGTCCATGATGTCACGACCTTTGTAACTTCGCTTGGCCGTTTGATACTTTTTGGTCAAAGAAGCATGTCCAAAAACCAGCCACCACAAAGGCTACTTGGATTAATCACGAGATGACGATCTCAGAATTCTGTACTTCAACATTAGCAGCGCCATCTATCAACGGATTTGAGGATTCTGCTGTTCGATTGGAGAACAAGGTCGCTGCCTGGCGCTGGCGCCAAAACGAATATCACAGGAAGTGCCGAAATCCGACGTCTGCCATCAGATGCGTGTGGAAAAGGGATTGATGGGGGTCATAACTAAAGCCCGGAAGTTTGGCAAAATGCCTCTTTTTATCTACTGCATATATTGATAACATTTTTCCGGATATACGTTTCTTATGTTGTTTCGAATGTTTTGGAAGCCTTTTCATTTTGCCTATTTGGGACCCCACTGCCTATTTTTAATTATAATGCCTTTTTTTGCCTTTTTTAATGAAATTTGACATTTTTTAAAAAAAAATGTGTATATAAATTATTTTTCTCCCAAAAAACGTTGTTGGCATTTATTTTTCTTCCGTTTATTATGTGAATAATTTTCGCCTTATTTAAGTAATATTGAACTCACGCATGTTTCAACATTGCTGAAGGAGAAAAGTGTGAGAAAAAAGTATTTCATGCTGAGTCAGGATAATGCCTTTCGGTTAACATTTCTTGTGCATGATTGACTGCTGAAGTGGACAGGTTGATTTCGAACACAAAGAAAATATTTCTGAAATCTCCCTCTCGAACCCGAAAATTTCAGGAAGTTGCGATTGAGCTTAGTTTACCTCAGCAACCAGTTTTGACGGGATAGGGAACCTGGATATCAGCAGCTATATATTATGCTAACAACCTTCAAGAAATCAGTGAGGTGATCGATGCTCTTCCAGAAAATGAAGCGGCTTCAATTCGTGAAGTGAAAAAAACTCCTGTGCTATTCAAGTTTACTTTTGCACATTATGGTGCATTGCCAGAGACAATTACAATTATAGCATCCATGAAAATCTTCGAGGAATCTATGCAGCAGATTATGAAAGTGCCAGGAGAAAAGGGGTGAGCTGTTGTGGAAAAGTGCTAACGGGTAGTGAGTGCAAATGAGGACTTGAAACAATGGAAAACAATTTGTGATATTCTAAAAGGTGAAAATGCTGTTACCAAAATGAGTCCAGCTACATTAGCTTGTTATATGTATGCTCCAATAACTTCTGTCGAAGTAGAAAGATCATTTTCTATTATGAAAAACATTCTCTCTGACAGACGACTATCAATGAATGTTTAGAACTTAAAAAGCACCTTGTAGTTATGTGCAATCAAGACGGAGAAAATTGAAATGCTCCTCCCAATTTAGTTTTTAACATTTTGCCAGAAATTATAGATAAAAGTAAGCGACTTCTAAATGTGCCTTTTTTCGGTTTATTTTGCCTTTTTTTCATTTTTAGTGCCTATTTACCACATTATAAATGCCTTTTTGCCTGCCTATTTTAACGAAAATAAATGCCTGAACTTCCGGGCTCTAGTCATAACCCTCCCTTTGGCCCAGTATTCCTAAAAAAAGAGATCTAAAGGCAGGAAAAGATGGCAAAGTAAGAGCTGACTACTGAAAGAAATACATGTAACCCCCACCCCCTTTTCGAAAATTCACTGTCTGCTTCAGGACAAACTAAGGCGGACCTTATCTTTCAATCTTGACGAGGTGTGCGACTACCACATGTCCCTTTTCTTGTAAGGTGACGCGCGTGGGAAACAATGATTGTAGGTGGAGACTTTCGTACACAAAACTGCTGACAGTTTCTGATCTTTTCCGGGAATATACTTCCTTTAAGTTTTACCCGGACTTCCTTCCATGTATTATTGCACTGACCAAGTCTGGTCTGCGAAGTTATAATAAACGAAATGATGAATCTTGATGTTTGCCTGGACCAGAACGGTCATCAGTTTGAAAACAGGCGTCTGTAAATGACCTGCATCTTCAAAAACACTGACTTTATAATAATGTGTGTCTATATTTTTGGAACACCCAGTACATTATGCAATATCTTATACACAATACTTTTCGTAACCACTGAGATTGTTTCTTGTTGGTCAATTATAGGTACTACCTGAATTGCGTTAGTGTCGGTTCCGCAAGAAAAGTTATCGAATGAAGTACGAATAAACATGTTTCGTCCCTAGTCAGAAATCTTACAGAGTTGGCGTCGCAAGGAAATTTACTTCTATGCAGTTCTGTCACTTGAGTCTTAAACTCCCTATTTGCAACTTGAAGATGTCGTAGTAACTCCAGGCAACTTCGTGTTATTAATTAAAACTGAAAACTGGGGGTAAATTTGTAACGTTACACGGGAAGAGCAAGGGCGGTACGAAAACATGAGAACAAAAGAAGAGCGAATAATCTATTAAGAAGCAAATTTCGCATCCCAGGCATACACCAAACTGTTCTTTCGCTAGAGTACTTAAACACAGCTCCCTGTAGCCCCTTTCTCGGAACATCAGCCCTCACACAGTCATACTGGCAGCCGTTAAAGTGATAATGTTGATTGTATCTCTCTCCGTCGTTCCTTAATTACTGCATCATCTGGTAACACTGTGTCGTGTTTTGACGTCATCTTTTTTAGGCTCGTTTCTTCCTTCCTATCCACTGCTGACGCTGGTTACACGTCGTCTTTAGAATACCTGTTTACAAGTCGACGGGGAAATTAAGCCAGACTATTTTGCATCATAAGCGATGGGCGAGGGTCTGCACTGCATTTGTAATTGTAAAGTATATTTTTTTTGCAGCAAATTGACGTCAAAGATCGCGAAATGTGGGGCGATGTGATATCGCTACTACTGGAGAATGTACAAATTTCAGGGTTTATATCGAATGTGCATCCAGTTGACGGGTTGTACAGTGAGATCCATGAATATTACCGTGCAAATTGTCCTACACCATGTTCGTGCACTTTATTTGGTTCAATAAGAGCTTCAAGAATTAAAATAAAACTCAAAATAAGCTGTTGACAACTTCTGCACCAGCATACATAAAAATCCATCGCTTAAAAACACATTCCACATCAGTGTGATCCGTAAGTATAGCTTATCAAATTGTCCATGACTATTTTCGTTGGTTTTTATCTTTATCCTATGTATTTTTAAGGATTGGATTTTTTACGTCTACTGTTTCAGAGGTGGTAAACAGATTGTTTGGTGTTTTGTGTCCGTTCTTGAAGCTCTCATTGCATAAAACAAAGGGAGTAAACATGTTGATGGACAATTTGTTTGGTAATACTTATGTATTCCATTGTACTAGTATTTACAGTTGTATTATGTATTATACGTGAATTACAGTTTGCGAAGTAACTATATCTATACCAAATTTCTTATGAAATATTGTCATGAAAGTTCGCAATTTATTTGAGCAAATTATCGAAATATAGATTAGGTTTCATTTTCACTTTGGTCTTCAGTTGATTTGTTGTCTTTCCAATTCTATACCAGAGAGTATGAGAACACACGTACTTCTTTAGTATTGCAAGGGATCATCTGTACGCTATATTGAGGTTATTGCACTTTGTACACACGAACAAAAAAATACAACGTTCAAAGTAATTTTCCCGCCTATTCAGCACACATTTGCGACTGTATTACTGAAATCGTTTTTCGATCCATAACCTACCATTGATGACGTCACCTAGAAGAAAATCCGTATAGGCTTCCTTACAAGAAGGCTTCCGGATGCTATTTCAGATAGTTGGTTCGGTCAAGGTTAGATTTTCTGTTCAGTAGATTCAGAATGGACCTGTTATATTGGTTAGTCTTCAATTTGCACTTTTAATGTGTGTTCAGAGAGTCTTTTCGAGGATAGTAAATTCAGTACCTTCATCTATTGATACTCTTGAGTTTATTTAACCTTTGCAATTTTAAAAGAAGGAACGCGTGATATAAAAATCTACACCAAGCGATCTTTTAAACGTAAAAGCTCGCTGACTAACAAGTGGTGCCTTCGTTGTCAACATCGCACCCGACTGGCAAGAATCGTGCTGTTAATCATGCGTGCGTGCGTGTGTACGTCTGGTGCGTGCATGTTTGTAGAGTTTGGCATTAACCAGAGGTAACGCACGTAAGGTGCGGGGAGGGGACTCTGAAAGCATCAGAAAATAGGGAAATAAAAGGCATAATAAGAAAAAACAGGAACCGGGCTAATTTCTTTTATGTTTTACAAGATTAAGATAAGAGTTGCTGCCTTGGTTTGGGACACTGTAGAGGGACGATTGTACGTTAGATCGTCGTTCGCTCATGTGATATCGACGCCATGTCATGGGGGGTGGGGGTTGAAGGAGGGGAGCTTGGAGATAGATATGGGTCAAATGACAGCTTCACAAGAACTTGTAATGTTGAAACGATATAACAGAATCTACTTTCATGTCCATTTTATTTCATTTTACTTTGCTTTTCTGTCCATTTTGGCTAATTTCGACTATAATGAACAATTGTGAGATTGGCGAAGGGACAAATAAACATTCATTGACCGGACGGCAATGGGGGGGGGGGGCAGTCTCCATCCACTTTTTGCCACTTTTACCCTGCACTATGCTAAACCTTATGTACCAAGGGTAACCAAACTACCCTTGCCCCCCCTAGTTTTGGAACCCAATCGCCGCCACTGAGAACACTTATTCCATAGATGTGGTACAGGTCACGAAAGCTTTGTTTTTCTACCTAAATACAGTTTTCATAATGCTCTACGTGGATACAACTATATTTTGGTTTTTGCAACTCTAGGATAATGGTGGCGATGGGAAAATGGTGAAACCCTCATACCTTAAGACTTATGGCATCGTAGCACTTTTATGATAGCTACTTCTCTATTCTGATCACGTCGCGCATTTCTACAATAAAACTAACAGCGACTATTTTACTGAAAGAGTCAACAAAGCAACGAGATAACATGCATAAACATAAGCCCTAACACGTGATCTCGATAGCTGAGCAGCGTATTGAACAGTCACACCCGCAAAGGTTCTGGATTCAAGTCCTGACATTTGCGTTTCTCCCTTATTCGTCATCACCCATCGCTGTGATTAATTAGGTGGGATAGAAAAGCAAGGTCAAGTCACAAAAATATAAATACGAACAAATATGCTAAATTGGGTCGTTGAATTTGAACCTGAACTTCTCGCTTCTAAAATTATCCGAATCCAGGATTCTTTACCCAGAGCACGGAAGTTGCTATGGATTTCTAGCAGAACTAATAACACTTCAAGATGAAGCTAAACAGGTACTCGAATCAAGTGCAAGTCATATCGAAATGTAGGATTCATTATCCTAATCTTGGGGCGCAATATAGGTTCTTTCTCACAGAAACTGCATAATTGTTGGCCGAAGATACTCAGGCGCCTAGAATCTGTTTTCTGCAGAAATCTTAGTTTTTGAATCTAAATATATTTTTTTATTGGTAAGAAGTTCATCCCTGTAATACTCTTCTGATTTAGAAATGTATATTTCGATTGTGAAAGACATTTGACCATGCACTGATTGGCGGCAGTGTATTAAAACCGAAAGTTGACGTACGTTATTGAACATCTATGCATAGAATTTCAAATACATTACGTAAATTCCACATATAGAAGTCGTTACTCGAAACTTGGATTCTTTGATATACTGTATTATCTGAATTCCAAATTCAGAAATATTTATTACACGAATCTCGTATCCAAGATTCCCAAATCTCGAATTCAATGTTAGATTTTGATTTGATTTATTTCTTTACTTCGCTTCTTGTGCCACTTTTGGCTAATTTGCGAAGATGGGGATGAGTGATGACATGATGAAATTGTTGAATGGACACTAACAAACACCCATGCCCAGGCCAGGATTCGAACCCGGGACACCTGGCGTCGTGAATTCAATGTTAGATCACAGTCAATAATGCGTTACCGAATTCTAGTGTTTCTTCAGTTTTTATCAACAGCGTGACGATCTGACAAAGAATTAGCACTTCCGACCTACGTCTACGGATATTCGATAAGGATCTATGCATACAGCGTGACTTATTCTTCAAGAGTTGTTGCGTAGAATTATTCCTTACGTTTTCCTACAATTTAGAACTAGATAACATTACATAATCAACCTATAATGCTAGTTTTGTTAGCAAGAATTCTAGCATTCTAATTTTAGCAATACAGTAAGCATAATTATGAAATTGCATTTTCTGTTGCCATGCCATGGTATTCGTTTCCCTGAGCAAAATGTAAAAATTCTCAAGTGAATGAGTGCACGTGTGTCTAGCTGAGCATTGAATACGGTGTCACACACTTACCTGTGCTGCATAACCCAATCTTTTGGGCGTGGAAAATGAATGTTTTGTGCAAAAAATTACTTCCTTTACCCCGTAACGAAATTGTCATGTAATTAAGATTACCGGAAAGTGAGTAAAGCGAAACAGTGCAAAACTTAAAAGAAGAACAGCAGATATGTGTCAAGCTTTGCTGGTTTCCGTGAAGAAGGAATGCTTTTTTCTTCTACTTTATTGGTTGTAGACATTATATAGACAACAAACCGATGTTCCATGAAAAAATGCAAGGGGAAACAAGGTTCGACAATTACAGCAGAACACAGATTTCGCAGATGTTGCATTTGCGTTAAAATCCGCTTCCTGCGATACTAGCGACATCTCGATGTTGGTTCGATGCTGTGATTGCACATGCAATGTTATCGTTGTAGGTCTAGCATGGGTCTCTCGCCATAATAGGCACAGAAAATCTAAAATAATAAATGCAGTTTTGATTTGGGTGAAATTTTCATGTTGTTTTCAAGTAAGGAGAATGGATAAGTACAGAGGCGTTGATGAGCTTGTACATTTTCACCGTCTAATGGCCGCGTGCACCAACGCCGATTATTTCGAAGTTCAGATGAACGAGATCAATTGTAATCCACTCTAAATGAACTTGGTTTAAAGATTTGCATTGCACCAACGAAAAACGACGTTCAGGAGATTTCGTTCAACTGATCCGAGATTAATTTGTAAGGCTATACCTGATTGGTTGGCTGAAACAAATGACGATCAAGAACCCAATAGAGTAATGTGATGTGTTAAAGTATCAACATGTAGGAGAAGAAAATAATTCGGGCTGCAAACTTCTATGAATTTGAGAGATGTACTAATCAACCTTGTCAATATGTACAAGGATGTAGTGGAGTGTAAAAAAAGAATAATATTAAAAAAGAACTGACGGTACAACACAAAAGAGAAGGAGAACGCATGGAACCTTCTTCTACGGGACTTTAATGCCATACCAAATGCATTCGATTTTGAGAGAACAGCGTATGCTGAACATCGCCCGCTAAATAAAGATATGTTATTATTATTTCTATTATTACTGTACTGTGGTAAGTATTTGAATTTTTCATTTCTTAATCATTATGTATTTATATTGTCGTGTCGTGTAAACTGTTGTAAATAGCCAGTAACATGTATTTTCGTAAATTTATACAATCATATTTCAACAGCATGTAGCAATATCGTAAACATTGTTGTGTTATAATTTACCTTACTCGTAATATATGACATTTATATATGTTTTGTGTTCTGGGATAGAAAGTACAGTATTTATAAACAATACGACTTTGCACCACAGAACCACAAATTATTATTATTATTTTGGCAGTATTTAGTTTACATAGTTCTCGAATTATCAGCATTGTACATCCAACATCTCTAACGTTTGCACGCCCTCGATATCACTTTCCGCTCTTTTTATATTAAAAAACAACTGCCTGCAGTCGAAGCGTCAGTATCGTGAACCAGGATCAGACACCAAAACGGTCGCGAATGGCCGATCAGAAGATAAACTCGTTTTGATGTTCCTAGATCGCGATCAAGTGTTGAACCGTCTTCGTGCAATGGAATTTTCCAGTGATCCTTTCCCGATCCGAGTTTAAAATTTGATCTTCGTTCGTGCACACGGCCATTGAGCAGTGATTGTCAACCTTTGTGACGCCGTAGAGTGTACCAGGTATCCAAAAAAGTTCGTGCCGCTGGACCGAAAAGTGAAAGTCAAAGGGCATATGTCGGCAACCCTGTCTGGATGACGTCAAAAGTTTACATTCCCGGCAACCGTCAGTCAGTGCAGAGTTGGGAGGCGTGTCGGTCGCATAGGCAGCAGGTCTGTAGGAACTACAATCCTGAAGGGAACATGTCAGTGTCTGTTGGAGATTTATCTATAAAAGTAACCATGTTTATTCTTTCTTTATATATTTTATATTGCATATAGCTTCAATTGTTTATTTGTGTATTTCAAATGCCTTAAGTAACCTGCACTCCCATTGGCTAATTCAATCTTAGCGCGGTGTCTAGTTGCCGCCATCTTAGCGCGGTAGTTACTTCCAGCCAGTGTGCGTAGAGAGGCGACTCGGGACACAGCCAGAAACCGTCGCGGACAATTATGGATACCGTAAGCCCAACGTGGCTACGTTTCATTAGTGGCGCGTTGTTGTAACCCCAGCTGCAACTTCGTGTAAACAGTTTCCCCTAGACAGGAGTGCATGGGAAGTGTAATCAAGTGTTATGTGCATATACCTTATAATACATAGTTATAGTTATCAGTGTGTGTGCCTGTGTTTTCTTTACAACTACCAAGAGGATCGCGGTGAACTTTGCCCTGTAGCGACACAATCCATACCAGAGAGATGTAAGTGGTACCTACAATTTCACTTACATTTAGATCCTACCGGTTTGGATCATCATTCATTTCTGGTCCTTCACAGCCGGACAGGTTCTACATTCAGTTTTGGTCCTGTACGGTCCGGAACGCAAACATTTTGGTCCTCCGCAGGCCGCGATCTCCTTTGTATTGAACATGAGGTACGTTACTATCAGTGATTTTAGTGACATTGTGTTGTGCAAACATTATTTTCAAGTAAAGTAACTACAAGTTATTGAAAGCATTACGTCATTCGTTGTAGCGCGAGATATTTTCCACGTGTCTGAAGGAGGATCGGGACTTCCCCGAGCCGACAGCGCTCTCGCTGTTCGCTTGTCAGTGACGTGACACACTCCGCTCCCTTCTCCCCTCGTGCTGTGTGAGGAACAGTCGGCGACCAGTGACATGACGTCACACACCGGTGGTGTGTCGCTGAGTTATTTTTAGACTGCAGTTTTCTGTTCCTTCACGGGACTGGCTTTTTCGTTCGTTTTCGTGCGGGGAACTTCTAGCGAGGAAAAACGTATCGCGGAGAGGTGTATAGCAGCCCACACGTGCAGACGTGACATTACCATAGCGACCGTGAATCAGCTGTTCGAGTACCCGCAGTGTTGCAGCCTAACCAGGACTTCAGATGCCCAAATGGTCCAGTGAATGCCAGATCGGTGAGTACAACAGTGTTTGGTTCAATATTTCCTCATTTTTTCCTTTCATTTCAATACGCATTGCTTGTCCCTCCCACCTTGAGGCATGGCAGACTTAGCACATCTTCTAAAGCAACGTGCCGCCTACAGGGGGCAAATAACGAGATTGCAGTCGTACATTAGCAGTGTTGATTCAGAGGCGCCGAACGTTCAACAGATCAAGGTTCGGCTGGAGCAACTGAACACATTATGGCCCAAGATAGAAGAAATTCAGGATTGCATTGAATTTGGAGCCACAGCAGTCATAAAAATCAAGAAAGCTTACGGCGAGTGGCTCCCATGTCGTGCACTTTCGGATGGAGCCTCGCAGAGTAATATTATGACAGAGCATCTTGCTCAGCAGCTACGCATCAAGAAACAAAAACGCCGAATACCTATCCAAGGGATAAATGAAGCTACAGTCCAAGCCTTTCACACCATGGAGACGCAGATTAAATCCAGCATAAGTGGATTCACCATGGATATATCTTGTTCCATCTTGCCAAACATCACAGGTTCGATGCCAGCGCAGAGGCTCGAAACTTCCACATGGGGAATTCCGAGTGACATACATTTAGCAGATCCTAGCTTCCATACACCTGGCAACATTGACCTACTTCTGTCTGCAGATGTGTTCTACACGATTCTCAAGCCAGAAAAACTTTCAAGACCAGGAAACTATCCAGCGTTGCAAAACACTGAATTTGGATGGATTGTAGCAGGAAGGATTCCCAATGCACCATCTACGAACGGACCTTCGAAGTCATTCTTTGTTCGCACAGAAGATACAGTCAATTTCCATTTACAGAGATTTTGGGATTTGGAGGAATTCCATGATAAGTTGGCCTCGCCAGAAGAAATCGCCTGTGAAAAACATTTCCAGGAAACTACATCTCGTGATCGAGAAGGTCGATACACAGTCAAGCTACCCTTGAAGAAGGACAGATCCGTTCTTGGGGATTCTCTGCAAAAAGCGATTTCACGATTTAACCCATTAGAAAGAAGACTTAATCGGAACGTGGAATTGAAAAGAGAGTACACAGAATTCATGGTCGAGTACCAACAACTCAAACACATGCAACCAATTGGGACATTGGAAGATGTATCCAGAGACAAGGAGACAAGGTACTACATTCCACATCACTGTGTGATCAAGGAATCAAGCAAAACTACACGTTTAAGAGTGGTTTTTGATGTAAGCTCGCCCACAACTACGGGGGAATCGTTGAACAGTATACAAATGATTGGTCCCACGATACAAGAAGAATTGTTTTCAATCCTGCTCAGATTTCGTAGTCACAAAATCGCACTGACTGCAGACACGGCTAAAATGTATAGGCAAATTAACATGCATTCAGAAGACAGACCACTTCAATGCATCTTATGGAGAGCATCACGTGACGAACCAATTCATTTTTACAGTTTGAACACAGTCACTTATGGATTAACTTCAAGTTCATTCTTGGCCACAAGATGCCTCAAGCAGTTGGCAGAAGATGAATCATCAAATTTCACAGTAGCCACTCATGTCTTGACACATGACTTCTACGTTGACGATTTTCTGGGAGGAAATCATTGCATTGAAGGTGCAATAAAGCTGCGTGAAAGTCTCACAGAATTACTCCAGAAGGGAGGATTCAATCTACGTAAATGGTGCTCCAATAGCAAGGCAGTGTTGCAATCTATTCCAGAAGAATTGAAGGCAGTACAGGATCTAGTGCAATTCGACACAGAAGGCACAAAAACATTGGGAATTTCATGGCGCCCATCCACGGACGAATTTCTCATGGACAGCAAGGTCTCCACAACAGTGGATGTAGGCTCGTTGAAGATCTTCTCAAAGCGCCAAGTTGCCAGCATAATTGCACAAGTGTTCGATCCAATCGGACTAATATCGCCAGTGGTGATAACATACAAGTCATTCCTGCAGCAGTTATGGCTCCACAATGTAGGATGGGATGATCCGCTTCCTATAGATTTGCAGAAAACATGGCGTCGTCTTCATTCGCAGCTCACATGTATTAACGAAGTAAAAGTACCACGCTTCGTTTTGGCTCCAGGAGACATCCATAAAGTTCAAATTCACGGTTTCTCTGATGCATCAGAGAGAAACTATGGCAGTGTTCTCTTCGTAAGATCAATTGATTCAGAGGGTCACATAAGTGTGAACTTATTGTGTTCAAAGTCCAAGGTGGCTCCGGTGAAGAGAACCACTCTTCCACGTTTGGAATTATGTGCGGCAGTTCTACTAGCGAAACTGGTACACAAAGCATTGTCCATACTGCGTCTATGCATAGACACCATTCACCTATGGACCGACTCAAAAATCGTCCTAGCTTGGCTGGCGTCACCAGCCAGTAAATGGAAACCTTTTGTTGCCAACTGGGTTGCTATGGTACAGGAACTCACACAGGTCAGTGATTGGAAGCACGTTCCGTCAAAAGACAATCCTGCAGATCTGATCTCACGAGGAGTCGATGCAAAAACTATCAGATCACTTCAGCTTTGGTGGCACGGACCCACCTGGCTCCAAGAAGAGGAGACACAGTGGCCATCATCCAGTTTAGCATTCCGTCCAGACGACAACACTATTCCAGAGCAGCGTAAGGTAGCAGCTACCACATTACATTGGTCACTCATGTAACAACTGAAGAAGAAATCATATCTAGATATTCAAGTTTATCCAAGCTACTGAGAGTAGTGTCACTCTGCAAAAGGTTCATCAACAATTGCAGAAACTCAAGAGACAAAAGGAGTGAAGACCTTACCACCTTTGAAATTCACGGCGCCACACTTGCCTGCATCAAGATAACACAACATGCATTCTTCTCTCAAGAAATCAAAGATTTGTCTGACAAGCAGCAAGTACACAACAAAAGCATTTTGAGGAACCTTCATCCATTTCTCGACAATGAAAAAGTAATTCGTGTCGGAGGAAGATTGGAAAACAGTGAACTGGAATTCCAAAGCAAGCATCAAATTATTCTTCATCCGAAGAGTCATTTCGCGAAAATTCTGATAGCATCAGAACACAAGAGACTTATGCATGCTGGTCCACAGCTTCTCATATCATCACTTCGTGAGAAATACTGGATACCTCGCATACGACAGGTGGTCAAACAGATCATTCATCAGTGCAACATATGCTATCGTTTGAAGGCTTCAGCCGCTCAGCAGCTGATGGGGCAGTTACCCTCCAGTAGAGTGAGACCCAGCAAGGCATTCCATCACGTAGGCGTTGATTACGCAGGGCCATACCACATCAAGACCGGAGCCGCAAGAAGCAGATCCACAAGAAAATGCTACATTGCAGTTTTCACTTGTCTTGCCACAAGGGCAATTCATCTAGAGATTGTCTCAGACTTGACATCACAAGCCTTCATCGCAGCTCTACTACGCTTCACCGCGAGAAGAGGAAAGTGTGCAAGTATTTTTAGCGACAATGCTACGACGTTCCATGGTGCTAAAAATGAATTGCAGGAATTACGTAAACTCTTTCAATCACAAGAATTCAACAAGGACATTAACAGATTTGCAGCAGAAGAGAATTTCCAATGGAAGTATTCTCCACCACGCAGTCCATCATTCGGCGGGATTTTTGAAAGTGCAGTGAAGTCTATGAAATACCATCTTCGAAGAGTAGCAGGAAACGCCGTGCTAACATACGAAGAACTAGTAACTCTGCTATGCAAAATAGAGGCCTGCCTCAACTCCCGTCCTCTTTCCACACTCCCTGATTTTCATGATGAATTCAGCTACATTACCCCTGGTCATTTTCTTATTGGAGGTCCTCTAACCTCATTTCCTGAACCAAACATTACAGATCTGGCTGCCAACAGATTATCCAGATGGCAGCGCATACAGCAGTTCCAGCAGCGAGTATGGAGGAAGTGGTCTCAGGACTACCTGCATAGCCTGCAGCAGCGACAGAAATGGACAGCCGTTCAGTCGAATTTGAAGCCTGGCACACCAGTGCTATTAAAGGAGGACAATCTTCCACCACTCTCGTGGAGAGTCGGCGTCATCCAAGAAGTGTTTCCGGGAAGGGATAACCTAGTGCGCGTAGTCACCGTTCGTACTAGAGACGGAGTCTACAAGAGAGCATTAAGCAAAATTGTGCCTTTACCACATTGGGAAGAAGACGCTCCATGAGCTAAAACATTGACAATGTATCCCCTAGTGTTAGGTTGGATGTGAACATTCCAACGGGGGGGAGTATGTTGGAGATTTATCTATAAAAGTAACCATGTTTATTCTTTCTTTATATATTTTATATTGCATATAGCTTCAATTGTTTATTTGTGTATTTCAAATGCCTTAAGTAACCTGCACTCCCATTGGCTAATTCAATCTTAGCGCGGTGTCTAGTTGCCGCCATCTTAGCGCGGTAGTTACTTCCAGCCAGTGTGCGTAGAGAGGCCACTCGGGACACAGCTAGAAACCGTCGCGGACAATTATGTATACCGTAAGCCCAACGTGGCTACGTTTCATTAGTGGCGCGTTGTTGTAACCCCAGCTGCAACTTCGTGTAAACAGTTTCCCCTAGACAGGAGTGCATGGGAAGTGTAATCAAGTGTTATGTGCATATACCTTATAATACATAGCTATAGTTATCAGTGTGTGTGCCTGTGTTTTCTTTACAACTACCAAGAGGATCGCGGTGAACTTTGCCCTGTAGCGACACAATCCATACCAGAGAGATGTAAGTGGTACCTACAATTTCACTTACATTTAGATCCTACCGGTTTGGATCATCATTCATTTCTGGTCCTTCACAGCCGGACAGGTTCTACATTCAGTTTTGGTCCTGTACGGTCCGGAACGCAAACAGTGTCAAAGGAAGTTTTACGGCCGTGTTTACCGTATGAGTTCAAATTGGGCAGGAATGCTGCAGCCGCTGCTTGAAAGATATGCTCCGCGTTTGGAGAGGCATCAGTGAGTGAGCGCACAGCGCAAAAGTGGTTCAGTCGATTTGCATCGGGCGATGAGAGCCTCCAGGACAAGCCTCGAGCTGGACGCCCCGCCACTATCGACGAAGCCTTGCTGAAGGAGACTACCGAGCGTGATCCACAGCAAACGAGTAAAGAACTTGCACAAGGGTTTGGAGTGTCGGAGGAAACCATTCGATTGCATCTGCACAACCTTGGGAAGACGTGGAAGCTCAGTAAGTGGGTTCCTCACGTTTTGTCTGAGGAAAACAAACGCCCGCGGCTCACCATTTGCGCATCATTGCTGTCACGCCACAAGAAAGCCCCATTCCTGGACCAGACATTGACATGTGACGAGAAATGGGTGTTATACAGTAACCGCAAAAGAAAACATCATTGGTCGTCCCCTGGTTCTGTTGCATTGACCCCCAAAGAAAACATCAACAGAAGGTACTGCTCTGTGTTTGGTGGACCAGCGCTGGTGTTGTGCACTTTGAATTGCTAGAGCATGGCAAGACCATCACATCCGAGGTGTACTCGTCCCAGTTGCAAAGAGTTGCAGCTGCACTGTGTTCGAAGCAGCCAGCACTAGTCAACAGGAAATGAGTGATCCTTCTTCAAGACAACGCTAGACCTCATACGGCGAAAGCGACCAAGGAGGTAATCAACACACTTGGTTGGGAAATTTTACCTCATCCTCCTTATCACGCAGGTCATAGGACAATTTTTTGCTTCTAGGGACCAGAACTTTTACAAACGCGGGATTTATAAGCTTGTATCTCGTTGGGAACATGTAATTGAAGCTGAAGGAGCTTATTTTGCTGAATAAAACACATTTGCCAGAAATTACAGAGTCTTTATTTCTCACTGCAATATACGGCATGAACTTTTTTGGATACCTGGTATAACTAACTAACTAAAGTAACTTCCACGTAGTAAACCACAGTAACTGCTTCTTGGAGGCCAACGAGGCTCCTGCGTCTGGACCTCCAGCCAGTATAATCCTCCTAGTGTTGCCCACGAGACGAGACTTTGGCCTGTCTCGTCTCGTGGAAATGCTGTCTCGTCTCGAAAATATTCTTTGTCTCGGGACACATGATCAATCTCGTCTCGACTCGAATTTTTAAAAGCCTGTCCCGTCTCGTCCCGTGGGCAACACTAAATCCTCCGTAGGGCTGTGTTTTGGCCTTTTATGCGCTGAGTGCCGCCCCTTTACAGCCTCTGCTTTTAAATAGGTAATATTTGTCAGGTAGTGATTTTAATTACGGTAAGGGGCTTGGTTGGCTATGTACAATGTGATGGGTTCAAATAACCCAAGTGTTGCCGCACCCAAAACAATTCAGTTCAAATTCAAATCATAAAACAGAAAAATTTCGATTATGTCAAGGCATGTTAAAAAATATAAAATTAGATTGAAATGGTTGTCTACAATTGAATTTAATGAAATATTATTGTTTCCTCATAGATTAATTTGATAAGTGCTGCTTCTCATTGACTTGTTGCATTCTGAATTACTTGATTAATTAATCATAATATTTCCACTACATTTTTTAATGAGAATTGCTGTGCAAACTAAATTGGCAAGTTGCAGGAAGAACTTCCAATACAATTGTTGCCAGGTCTCGGTACAGTGGGATCCATAAGTATTGCTCAGGTAATTGTCCATGACTATTTTCGTTGGTTTTTATCTCCATTCTACGTATTTTTAAGGACTGTTTTTTTTTACGTGTACTGGTTCAGAGATTGTAAGGAGATTGTTTGGTGTTCTGTGTCAGTTCTTGAAGCTCTCATAGCATAAAACAAAGGGAGTAAACGTGGTGATGGACAATTTGCTTGGTAATACTTATGGATCCCACTCTACCGGGCCGCCGTTTGATACACACTGGTCTAAGGTAACATACGTATCTCTCTGGATGTAGCGTCAAAGGGTTTTTACATGAGCAACAAGCGCACAAACAAGGGCCAGGCGTGAGAAGCATTGTAGAGAACAATAATGCGAGGAAGCAATAAAAATCACCGCACGGTGCCTTCAGCCGCATGTTTTTTTATGTTTTGGTTCCAAAGCGTGTCTCTGAGTAGTGTGTGTAATTGCATCCCTAAGGTCGGGAGCGGAAACGACGTTTCAAAGAATCACCTCATCTCGCACCAGAGAACAGTGGAGCCAGACAGCCGCCGGGCGTCCATGCATGGCGCAGGCAAGAGAGAGTAAGTACTTCATCCCTTCAAGACTCGCATTCACGGAACTACTGCAGCGCCTCTACAGGAAGTATCGGCAAACTCACAACATAACGAAAGGGTTCGTTTGTAGTTTTCTACGAGTTCATCTGTTTCTAGCATGTAAGGGGGTTGGTGGGGGTCATAACTCCCACCTTTGGCCCAGTAGTCCAAAAAAATGAACATCAATGGCAGGAAGAGATAGAAAAATGGGAGTTGACTATTAACAAGAACCCGTAACGTACCTCCGCCCTTTCGAAATCCCTGGGCACGCCACTGAATCAAACATATATCGAAGTTCGTTATGTTCACGCCATGCTCAGATAGGATACCTCGGAGTGGATCCGAAGTGGGATCTGAACCATCATGCTTCTACTCGCAATCGAACCTGGGACTCCTTGATTTCGAAGTGGCAGCGTTACCACTACGCTATCTGGGAGGCATGGATGTCGGGTTTGAAATATGCCTTTTCAGTCAAAAGATAGCTATTACCAGCAGCGAAACTTGGGGCCTAACATTGGGGGGCAGAAGGTTATAAAGTACTCCTAACATGCAAATTTTAATGAACGTGGAGATTTGGAGGGAGGGAGTGTCCCTTTGCCCCCACTAAGTTACTCCTATGTCTATAACTCTTCACATGATACACTAGAACCTACCACTTCGAGGATATTTCTAGATTTGTAATATTGTAGTTTTCTTCTCTTGCGTCACTTTTCTACCCCTCTATGCTAATCGCTACGATGACGATGTGTGGTGATTAGATTAAATTGATTAAGGGACACTGCCTATGCCTTCGCTGGGAAGATTGCTCGTCAACAGTCATCGCACTCGTCCACGTGGCAATTGTGGTTTTGCAAGGAATTAGATGGACTAAACTTGTGATAATATGATGACGTGGCTTGGTTTAACGCGCTTAACTATACTATCTAGTACTGTGGTTTGGAAGGTTTCTACTATCCTGAGGGCACACATGTCAGAATATGATAAGAAAGAACTAATACTCTGTTGGTATCTTTCATGAGGAAAGAACCTATCCAGAGCGACAGTAACAACCACATATATCTAACGGCAAATCGATGACAAGAAGAACTCTCTTCCAATGCAAGAGTTGCGTTTTGAAATTTTAACGAATTCTTCACATTATTAACTAAGACTGTTGTGATGTTGGTGAATATTTATTAAACAATTGCGTAAAATATAATAAAGGCTACATCTGACTTCTTCAAGCTGTTTAACCCTAATTTCTGTCAACACCTGAGGAAGTTGAGATGTAAGTTCTGCCCCTGAATCTGGCATGTTGATGAAGTAATTATGTGCTGCCATCTTTTGCCGTCTTTTTCCAACATAGTTCCTTCGTACCCGAGGCATGATTTTAGTTATTTTATACACGAGAGACGATGTCGTTAAGGTCTTTTATGCACCTCGCGTGATCCTGGCGAGAGAACAAAGAATGTTTTTTGCACGTGAAATCAAACTTGGTTTGGCATGACATGACTGTGTGTGCCTTCATAGTACTCGCCCCTTCACAATTCCACCCGCCTTTTATTTTTGTTTTGTCGCTATTCGGTGACGTGCCCTTATGGATTGCATGATGGGGGTAGGTTTCAGACTGTTTCTAGTTAGAAGAGCTCGGTTCGTAAGTCTTCTGTGATTATTTCAGTGGACTGTGACTATAAGAGACGCGTCTGCTTCTCTTCTTGAGTGAGAGCGATCGAGGCGACACCCTTCGAGGTGTTCAGGATACTATCTATAAATACAGCAGGAGCGTATATTCTGGGCTAGCTAGGCTATCTGCGAAGCCTGAAGTCTAGAGAATAAAATACAGGAGAAAAATTGATCAGAAATTGTAAATAATATTATTCATATCAATGAGATGATGATGTTGATTCTGGAGTTGGCAACCTGATTCCTTATGAGTTGGCAACCTGATTTCCTATGAGTTGGCAACCTGATTTGTTATGAGTTGGCAACCTGATTTCCTATGAGTTGGCAACCTGATTTCCTATGAGTTGGCAACCTGATTTCCTATGAGTTGGCAACCTGATTTCCTATGAGTTGGCAACCTGATTTCCTATGAGTTGGCAACCTGATTTCTTATGAGTTGGTAACCTGATTTCTTATGAGTTGGTAACCTGATTTCTTATGAGTTGGTAACCTGATTTCTTATGAGTTGGTAACCTGATTTGTTATGAGTTGGCAACCTGATTTCTTATGAGTTGGCAACCTGATTTCCTATGAGTTGGCAACCTGATTTCCTATGAGTTGGCAACCTGATTTGTTATGAGTTGGTAACCTGATTTCCTATGAGTTGGTAACCTGATTTCCTATGAGTTGGCAACCTGATTTCCTATGAGTTGGCAACCTGATTTGTTATGAGTTGGCAACCTGATTTCTTAGGAGTTGGTAACTTTTTTCTGTACATAGACTAGGACCACGTGACAGTGAGATAGCCCAGATTTTGGACTCACTATATGCCACGGCTATACAGTCCAAATCTGTAAAGGACGTCCGTCGAAACTGGCGTGCCCAGGATTTTCGAAAGGTGGACTGGTTACGTACAAGTTTTTAGTAGCCAGTCCTCATTTTGCAATCTTTTCCTGGCTTTGACGTTCCTTTTTTTAGGAACACTGGGTCAAAAGGGGGATTATGACCTTCGCCACCCCCCCCCTTTGACACGCCACTGTCCGTCGGATATCCGCAATGTCCAGATCAGATCCATGGATATTATATATATCCATTAGCCGTCCATGTGATATCCAGTGCTGGATGTCCAGTCTGTATCCCTTCCTGGATATCAATAGGATATCCAGTGCTGGATATCCATAGGATATACGGTATATGTCTACGTGCAATTAAAAAAGTCGATATAACTGTTTTGATATCAGTGGAAAGATTTGTCTAGTAAGCTAATTATGTTAGGGCTCAAACTCTGTGATACAAACATCACCCGAAGGCATGGCGTCGTGTCTGACCCAGCGAGTCGCGCATGCGCACAAGTCCAGGTGAAAGTTCCTTTGCTTTTCTTTTCCTTTGTTTCTCTTCTTCGCTGTATCAGTTCGCATTGAGAAAGGTCCGGTGCTTCCACATGGTTGTGAAGAATAAGCTCAAATTCGGTGCATACTCTGTTCATCATGGTATGCGTTTGAACACAAAACATTTTTCGGATATGTAGACGTTTGTAGGCGTTCGTGCGTGCGTGCGTGTGTGTGTGTGCACGAGTTGTTTGAAATGCATAAATCTAGTCCCGGGATGTTCTTTTCGTGTTCAAAATAAGTGTGAACAATATCATAATAATGTCCAGATTAGTTCTAATTCTAGTCCAGAATATATCCTTATCTGCAATTAAAACATCCAGATAATACCCAGTTCACGTGAACCAAGTAGAAAGATATTATCCACACTTGATCCATAGAATATGTAAAATATATCATTCCTGGATATCCTATGGATGTTCAATGTACGGGCATGTGGATTTCCGGGGGTACCCAATGGATGTCTATCGGGTATTCCTGTATATCTTTTGGATCCAAAACGTCGGCACGGATATCCAGAAGACACACATTGTAGAGCGACCGCAAGGAAATGAAACTTCGGCGAAAAGTCCCGCGCACCTCCCACTTCTTCCGTTCAAATCGAGCCATAAGAAAGCATGCTCCACTCTGCCCCTCCCCTCCACGCGGGACTACGGTGCACAGGAGTCGCGCAGTCTGCACAGGCTTTTCTTTGCTTGTGGTTTCACTATAGGTGTCTCCTGGGCATTTGTGTGCAGTATGGGATAGTAAAAGAATGTAAAAGATAAAAAGTCAGTCCATTAGTATCAACTGTGATCCTGTGCCGCGTGATTGCATATTTTCAGGATGAAATTGTTTTTGGAGGTTTCGTAGCGTCGAAGTGAGGCGGCAAACCGTAAAAAAACGTTATTATGAAAAGACGTTTGGCTAAATAGCTTCAAGTTTGTGCATTGTCACATTGTGTGTATGTCTTACTACATATATATATATATATATACATATATATAAATATATACATATATTTTCATTCGCGACACTGACTCTGCCAACTTTGTCATCCGACACCCCCCCCCCAGGAGAAACTCTTTAATCCGCCACTGCTTAACTACCCATGAACTGTGAAGATATATGTCCAACAGTTCCAGTGTTTACCTTCTTGTGCTTCCCTTGTTAAAACAATTTCAACCTTGCCTGACGTAAGCAAGTGTAGGTTTATACTCCTGACCCTGAAATTTTCTTCCATTATTTTACATTTTCCTGGAAAGTTTCGCAAATAAGTTACACCGAGAGCATCTTATGTAAGATAACACTACGCAATACCTTCTCAGCATTGTTCATACTTTGCAATCGCACGTACTCGTCTGTTCTTGTTGGGATGTGTATTTTATGCCTTATCCTATTTGAGCTGTTTTCGCACACGCGTTCCTGTACCTGGGAAGTTAAAACGGTCAGCAAAACTCCACCGAAGACTTGTCTAAAGTCCCCACCTTGCTTATCTACGAAGGTCATCTTTCCCATGAACCTACAGGGTAATACAAAACAGGTGAAGGTTGCAAATGCCGGACTTTTCTCACCAATTAACTCGTCTCGTTTCTGTCGACAAGACAAAATAGCAGCGCTGGCCGCGGTGGAGACATCTTCCGGTAAAATCTAAACACTGAGCAACTTTTTTTAGGTTACATTTCCCTCCCCTCCGTCTTTTTTTAGGAGGTTAGAAACAAAACACAGTCGAGTTTCTTTTCTTTTTTTACTCTCCCCCGCTCTTCGCCGCTGTCCACTACATCTGAACACATCATGACCATTCTTCCTTCTCTATTATTCTTTACGGAGTGGTCACTGATCTTGAACAATGGAACTAGATAGTTACGCTGATAAACTGTGCTACAATGCAACAGGAGGAAGGAGGACAGGGTAAAGGAAATGAGAGGAGGAGGAAGATAAATAATCAAACTGAAGATAGGATCGCACCTTGTCTGTCTTGTCTTTTCCCCCCACTTCAGGGTCTATATAGTCTACATACGTGATGCTTCTTTGTTTCTTTCAACTGTTTGTGCAAATGAAAATAACACAGCAGCGTAAGTATACGGGAATTTCGAGTAGCAGCAAAGATAATAATAGGCAAATTGTCCACGACCATTTTTATTCAGCCTGTTTACCACAATGTGACGATCAAAGATCGAAATAAAGACGGCAATAAGCAGAGGGTAACGTCTGTTTCGCACTAACACAATTACATCCATTAAAACAACACAGGATGCTGAATAAAGGAGAATGAAAATAGTGATGGACAATTTGCCTAATATTATCTTTGCCTTTGGCTGAACCAGTGTGGAATAAGTTGGCCAGGGCCAAAACTACAAACCGGTCTAGCGAATTGACACGGCGCCATATTTCATATCATGACTCAAATATGGAATGTTAGGCCGTCACAATTCTAAATGTAGAACCACCACAATACTATTAATTTTCATTTCACGTATTAAATCAAGTTCCAAAAAAGGTTTATTTCTGTTAACGTCTAAGTATAGAGAAACACTACACACCACTTTGAGATCAGTTTGCAGTATTATTCATTCACGAGTAACCCCCCACTCCAATCTTGAACATTTTTGAAACTTCTGTTAAATCTCCTATGCCTTTCGTAGGAGTAATACATCAGAAATAACAACTACATTCAACGAAAGTTCCAGTAAAGAACTTCTTCCCTTTTTTCAAATATTCAAAGAAAATATCCCCCCCTCCCTCTTTTGTTGAATTTTCAATGAAATGTTTCCTGCATAGACAGGAAATTTTCCTTACGCCAATAGGATAAGTTTTCATACACCTAAGTTGAGCGAATAACTTATTGCTAGAAGTACATTTAGATACACAAGTATTTCTAAGCAAATTGTCCATCACCATGTCCATACTGTTTGTTTTACGCAATGAGAGTTTCGAGAAGCGCAAGACAAGTTGCTAACAACAAGGTACGATTATTAACATCTCCTATAATAAAAATCAATATTTCATATATTTACCTCTGCCCCAACATACTTAAAAATCAGTTCCTTGAAGACACGAAGGATGCAAGAGAGAAATGAATAGGAATAGTCATGGACAATGTGCCGAGCAATGCGTGTGCATCCCACTTTATAGTTTCATCAAAAATGTTTACAATCTTTTAGTACAGTGACAAGCATATAGTATTCTTCCATAAACATAAGGCAAGTTGCTAAAACATGAGGTACTGTGATTTGGAACTTACCACCAGGTGTCTACCGCAGATTCATTGTGCATAGTATGACAAGTTTGACAAATGACAATCCTTCTGATCTGTGCTTAATCTTTTTACCATTATGATATTATAACATTTTATATTGGAGAGAAGAAGCTCCACAGAATAGCAACCGTGTTTTTTAAATTATACTAATCAGAAAATACACAGAAAAAGAACGTCCTCAGGCTGAACCTCGCCCACGCAAATAAAGAATAAAGAATCTTAGATTACAGGAAGCTAAGACAATGCCTGTCAACTATAACATCAAATATGAGCTTCTCACCATCGCGAATGACCCATATTGACTTTAAAATTAAACTTTGCAGAGAAATATTATCTCTTTTAATTTTCACAGCCCCCTTTCGACATTGTAATATTCACATTAATTTCTTCACCGTGTCTGAATACTAACTAGCTAGCATGCATGATTGAATCAAATGTTGAAGCATACCAGTTCTGCGTTCGTGTTACGTCATAAAGAGAGGAAGCGGGGGGAGGGGAGGAGAAAGAAACGAAAATAATGGTGCCGGATGAAGATAACAAAATGAACTTTAATTTTCACTCAGCAAGGCTTATGATTGATGAGCATAATGAGTAATTACCCAACGCTACGCTAGAGGGACACGTAGCTATACACCGGGGCACAGACTATTGAGAGAGCGCTGTATAAAAAGGGAGCGAGGGAGAGCCTGGTAAGTCAATGCTACGATAAAATCAGCGCAGTCATTTGTCTTTATGGCGTTAACAGAGACATGATTATTCATCATTCGTTAAAAAAAAAAAACAGTCGAAACAGCTCGGTTTGAAATGGAACGTCTCTATCTACGATACATTGCGGAATGCAATGTCTGGAATGGAAGCATCAATTCGATTTCGATGGTGGCGTACTCGCGCGGAGGATATGCAAACTAAACCCCACAGGACCCTCAATGCACCTCTTTCTTTTTTCCAGCTTATCGCGAACCGAATCTCGGAATAACTATCATTCGAGGTACAAACAGGAAAAGCCAAGGCTCCGTTACTAATGCGGTTCTTCCGCTTGGAATTAAGAGTTAATTTCTCATTGTAGGTTCACTATAGCGGCAAGACAAAAGACTGTGTATCTAAATTACACGACAACGTTAAAAAAAAATCTTGAAAGAAGAGGAAAAAAAGGACGAAACAATGCATGTAGTAAACATGAGAACATTCTGACTTGCCACTCCCTCTACTTAAAACAAAATAACGTTCATCCCTGGCTTCCTTTTTGTAGGAAAATGATTTGCTTATGTTTCGTTTTGTCATACGACTGACCTTGAAAGGCTTTGTGTTAATGAGCTTCATTTGTTAACGTCAACTGTCTCTTTGGTAGTGGGATGTTACAAAATGCTCCCCCACCCCTTTGACACGGGCGAGGGAAAAAAGCAGAACAATTGTGTAAACATGTTGTCCCAGAGTTGAGTAAACACAACTGCTGAAGCGAACTTTGGCAGCAGGGAAGAAGTATAACAAATTGTTAGGTGCTAATAACAAGATTTCGAGCACGGTTGTCACGTGCAGTCCAAAAGTAGAATGAATGTGTTGTTTAACGCAGACACATTATAAATGTTTCCTACATTACTGCCAATTAACAAGGAAGATAACATTTTCTGTCTGTATTACAGAGATGTCACGGCGCCACAGCAAGATAAACCAATCAAATTGAAATGTTTAACCTAGATCAAAATGTATAGTAAACGCCATTTCTATATTCAGATTGCGTATATGAGATAATTTGTAGACACATCTGGTGGTAAGTTTCAAACAGCAGTGACTAATCCGAAAAATAAGTAAGATCTGAAAACCGTATGAAATTAATGTACGTAATCGTATAATTTAATATAAAGAAAATACATTTCTTGATATTTAACCTGCTAATGCCAATGGCATTTGTTACTAGTCTTTAATCTGAATTCAGACTTATTTGTTAATAACGAAGGCTAGAGCAAATGGCCTGGTTCAGATTGGGCTTAAATTCAAATCCAAAACTGAGGACAGATGTGCAAAATGTCCATTGTGAGGAAAATATGATGAAACTACATATTTTGCTTCTAGTGCAAGTAGAAGAAATATCCGAGAGAACATATTGAGGATTTCGTAGTGTAAGAATTCAAAATTGTGATGTGTTCAGGTTATATCCTGAATACTGTTGCATTATAAATTGCAATTTAGTTCAATTAGCATCATCGGTGGTGCCAGACTCTGTAATTTAGGGGTGCATACAGGGTACAGAGCTTACTATGAGGATGCACAGCAACTTATACTATATTTATTTAGTCTTATACTAGTTATATTGTTGTTATTTTGTACATGATTTAGTACAATAAAACCCAAGCTTTACAAGTTTCTTTTTCGCAGCTTTTTGCTAATATGTAAAGTCAACATATGAAGTTTGAAACAAGACAATAACATATTAAGAAACATTGATAATATAAGCAACTTCGTATGTAATGCATTAGAAGGCAAACTAGCAACAGAAATATATGTCAGACATTGTTTTTAAGGGTAGTTAAAGAATAGTAGTTGTATTACCAGGGCAAAATGGCACTGGGCCTATATTCCTTATCCATTGCTGTCCAAAATTAAAGGACTTGTTTCATCACATGGTGTACAACATAACTTTCTTTCATGAATAATTATTACTGCTATAGGGGTGTGGGACTGAAAGAGCATTTTAGAAGTCCAGACTTTCACCTTTTTCAAGACATACACACAGTTAATCTTAAAATGTCGAAATTCATGCTTTATAACCAGGGAAAGAGCTGACTAGATAGGTGGACAAGTTACGGAAAACAGTTTTATCCTAACAGTTCTAATTGTTGGGACCACACCAACCGAAATCCACAACAGAACCCTCCGCAGTGAAAGCCCCCTCTGGTTGATGAATTATTTATCGAATAACATAATACCCCTCTTTATCATGATTATAATTCCTATTTCCTCTTTCCCTTAGTATTTGCCTTCCTTTTGTGTCTGACCCATCCTTCGACTCCTCCTGTTCTTCCCGAAAGACAGCCTAAACGATTTAGAGTTAAGCATGAAAGGGGATTAGTGCCTGTCTGACAAAGGGATCTGACGCTGGGATTGAACACGCGCATGTGCTGAGGAAAAGATACGGCCGCTGTTGTCACAGTGTACCAATATATTGCCGCCGAAGCCACAGGCTATCGCACATTTATATCATCTTCTTTTGTTACGGGAGATTTGCTTATGTGTGACAAAGGAACGCGTATTGTATTTGTAGGTTTGGAATATACTAGTACATGCGGTTGCTACCACACAGTTACATTCTTTTATCAGGAAGAACCGTAAAGTTTAGTTTATCTGCTGAGGTAGTTTGTGATCCACACTGGTCTGCAATGTTTAATCCGCATCCGTTTATTTGGCTTCACTTTATTGGAAGCACTTTCGCCAGTGTTCTGATTATAGCAGCAAGAGTTATGGAACGTTTTATGTTCAAATTGTGTTACTCGATTTCATCTCGAATTTTACTCACCATAACATTTCAATGCTACACCCTTTTCTTCCCAAACATATTTGTTAAAGTTGTTCTACTGTTTCATAACGAAAGACGAATAGAAGACCTAAGGACGTAGACAGCTTCTCAGGCCCATTCAACAAATTTCAAGTTCAATACATATCATTAATACAAGTGTAAACTGCTTTAAACTCCTGACAATGAACAAGAAATCAACATGGAAAATAGTATAATAATAACGCAAGTTCATTGTACATTTAAATTATGCATGTTCAGTGATATAATTGCAATTTATGTACATTTTTTCATAGATATGAGTTATATCCTGAAAAAAATAGGTCTACATCCCTATATTTAATGTACCATTGTCATGGATAATTTTTACATATATTTTAAAGATTTTTTTGAACATACATTTTTCTGTCTCCAGATTTATTAGGAGGTGTTGGGTTCAAATCCCAGTGGCACAAATGGTTCTAGTCTCTAAATGTACGTAGGTCGAGTCCTGAACAAACTCTGTACATATATTTTTTTAAATAATTATAAATCATTAATATTTTCAACTATTTTGATATTGCAGCAGCATAAGAGTAGTCGAAATTTTGCAGACAATTTGTCTCGTTCTTCGACTGGTTTGTTGAACTTTAAGGTTTAGAATAATGCTGTATATGCTTATTGCACATCGGATTGTATAAGTTTGTTGGATTGTAGTGTTATTTTGGGAAGTAAACTGTACAAACTTCAAATACTTATGTAGATCGAATTCGGCCACATGTCATCACCAGTCACCGCAAATGTCACAGTCTTCACCATAGACATGTGTATGTCTGCTACCAACTGGCAGAATCGATTCTTTACCATTAGCTGGTTCGAGCAATGACGTAACATACCATCAGTAATGTCTTGTGCTGCAAATATGATCTGATCATCACGCACGCTTGACGCCATCTTGGAAAATGCGCGGCTACAATATGAACACACAATTTCCGCTCTGATTATAGATGTCCGTGATATCGATACTGATGTCTGTGGCGAAAGAGGAACGAAAATAATTTTTGACATGCATCAGATTACAGAGACAGGTTATTTCCTTATTCATTTGCTCTGAAGTATGTAAAAAAAATGTCCTGTCGAGTCCATGAGCATAAAGGGTCATCAGAATGTGACATTTTTCACAAACCTCTTTAGAGTTTCGGATGCGTACACGAAAAGGTCCTGGCTCACTAATAGCAAAAATCGACCAAGTGGCTTTCTTTTCATTGATGCGCTTGAGTAATAGTCGCCCCAGCACGAGAGTTTTGGGTCGAATTACCCACGAGCAGAGAGTCTGGTCATCTGCAGAGCATCTACCCCGGTCATTTCATGTTCCTTGTTCCCGTACAAGGCTTGAGGTCCAGATAAGTTAACGACGTAAATCTGGAGAGCTGTATGTTCGCCTGGGACGATTTGCTTCGTCCTGGCCCTCCCCTCTGTGCAACCAGATCTCGCTGACCGTTGGGACTGACAGGAAGATATTCTTCTGGCTTTGCAAGGGTGGGAGTTCTTCGCTGGATGGCAGAGTTATGGAGGCGCTCCGCTCCGCATTATGAACCGCATGTACGTCCACAATGTTTGGAGGACGGAGAGGTTTTAGATGTGGGCGCTCCGGGGGTAGGATTTTTCCGACTCTTGACGTTTGTGGTTGTGACAGGGCTCGGAACACCAAGATGAATGAGGTGGGAAAACGCTTCCTTGTCAAAAGCAACAATTCCATCCATCATTGTTTCGAAGAGGCCCGTGCGATGGGGTGGGGTTGGACGTTGGGGGGTCTCAGAGCGGCGGGTGGCTGCTGTAGGTTCCAGGGACTATCATTGTCTCTGGGATGACGGACGGGTCATTGAGAGCATATGATTCCGTAAGCATCTCTCAAGATACCATCAGGCGCAGGCCAAAATCCTGGAAGGAATCTGGAGGTTTCCTGCGGGTCGTCGTTCTAGCTTCCATAAAGTACACAACTTCTCTCATTCACGTTTCTGGAATCCTGGTCCACTCTGAGAGCATATTGACTTACGCTGTCGTCCTGAAATAAAGGGGTCCTGTGTACGACCCCTCCACCCCCCCCCCTCCGTTATTCCCTACTCACTTCTTTTTCTTTTCGTGCTTTCACATTTGCGAAAAGCACACTTGGAACTGATATACATCATTATACAATTTCTTCAATTGTTTCTGCCTGCTTGCTACCAGTGGGCGAAGCGTGGTGTCGCTGGGTGTGCCATTTTTGAAGCAGCAATGTTTTATATGTTAAAATTTGAAAAATATAGCCCCTACAAACTATAAGATAACCATCAATCTCAATAATTATAATCATAAATAATTTTTAGGCTCATTATCATATATTTAAATTATATACAGAAAGTCGCCAACTCATTTATGTTGCACCTTATATAAACCACTGCACCTAAATTTAATGAAATAATATAATAAAATACATATTTTTTAGTATTTTCACACAGATCTAAGCCCTTAAAACTCACTTAATCTGTCATTTCCTCAGTAATCCCAAATTTCGTTTTAATAGAAGAACTGACAATTTTCAACTTTTTGAAAAAATATCTAATTTTTCCCAGTTTTTCTTTTGGAAAACATTATCAGACGTTTTCGTGTATGTGCAGGTTGACTTACTGTACTCTTGATATACTGTTAAATTTTAACTGCAATTTCTAAAAGCTTAGTTACCTTAACTAGTTGGACCTTTACAATCTTTTCTTTTATCCGAGCTTTTTTTAAATGTATAAGAGAGAATGCGTATGTCTTTATTTGACAGCACTTACAAAGAGGAGATTAACCTTGTAACCCCAACAGACCCCATCTGCGCACGCCACTGTGTGAAGATGCTGGGTAGTTGTCTTCTCTTGAAGATGTATAAACACTGCATAATAAACCTAAAAAAATGTCCTCGTCGTACTTAGAAAAATAACTATTTACCGTTCAATATGCTTAAATTTACAGCGGTGTAGGAAAACGGATGAAGAAAAAGAAAAATGGCTTCTTAAGATTTGCACGTCATTCTAGTATGGGGGCAAAAGAAGATCTACCTCTTTGGGCATGACGAATTCAATAAAAAAAAAAAAGACCCTTATGCCTCCCTTCTGAACCTCTGACTCAAGGGTGGGGGGGATGGAACTCCAAACTTTACTCATTCATACGTTTGTTGCGACAGGAAATGAATTATTGACCAACAGCCAATTAATCTTCATTATTCTCCCATCACCCTCCGAATATATCCATTAAAAAGCACTACAGTCCTTGTTTCATATTGTGAATGTGTACGAGAAGGTCTGGGACAGAGAAGAAGGCAGGAAAAGACTGTGTACACGCTGTCTCCTCCCCCGGTGATAAATAGCGAAATGATTTTCAGCTGCCTTTGCACACTTATTTAGTGCTTCTCGGCCGGTTAGCAATGAAAACATTCGTTTCTGAAAAGCCTAGAACTGAACCCCCTTTTCTCTGGACGCAACTGTGAGACCACTGCAGATATGAAAGTAGATGATTTGGTTTGTGTGTTGCAATAGACGTGCAGCGCTCCAGTGGTGGAAATTAGAACTGATTTCTGTTGTTCGTAACGTTTCTCTATAAACTAACTTAAGCTTAATTAATACGTATAATCTGTAGTATGATGATAGAAAAGAGGCGTTTTCATGGGCCAAGATAGAAGTAAGTATGTAAAAATATCCACTTTAATGACTTTGTTTCAGTTGAGTTACAATCGTAAAGATAACAAATGCAAACTTTTACTGTCACCGAGAATTTAATAACCTTAACGTAATCGCCAAATACTTGCAGTCACACATTATTATTATTATTGTCAATAAAATGATACTATGAGGAAAAAAGCAGCACATAGCAAGGGTGTGCAAGTCGTATGTTGCATATGATCACTTTTTAACCGCAGTGTTGCACTCGTATACCATGTTAGGAATTCAACTTAACAATATCTCCAGTTACTTTTTAAACTTCTACTTATAAAAGTAGATTCTTTCCCCAATTTTACGAGTTTCTCTAAAAAAATTCAAATTTTGAAGTTTTTATGGAAGTTGCAATTATTGCTTTCTCACACAAGTGCAGAAATACACGAGCTTCAGATATACAAAATCAAACTTTTGTAGATACCGACAATGCAAGGTGAATATGAGGAACAGTACATTTTTAAAGGAATTTTTTCATCATAAAATGGAGAAAGAAAGTCATGCTACACACAGAACCCAAAGTGTGTCAATTGACACACAAAAGTGCATCTTTTTTTGACTCCAACGACACATTAAAAGTGCATCAAAAGCAACTGATGCACCCAGATGCATCAAATTAAATGTGTCAAATGATTCACCAAAATGCATCAAACTGAAATATGCACGTAAATGCGTCATAATATTTGTGTCAAATGGTGCACTAAAGTGCATCATCCGTTTTATCCATCAAAACGTGTCGTTGGAGTCAAAAAATTTGATGCACTTTTAGTGTGTAGAGTGACACATGTAAATGCGTTTATTTTTTTTTAGCTGCTCAGCATGGTTGCATACCACAAGGGAAATTTAGTAGTAAAACTTTTGAGGAAAAAAGCATAGAAAACAGATTTACAGTATTTCATTCAATCTTTACTTTCACTTCTCATTTACACAAAACCTTTGCAATCCTCCCTGCTGTTTTAGTAACTGGCTTATGAGGAGGTGTACATAACACACACAACTGTAAAAAATCGCAAAGTCTTCTCGTTCTTTCACTGTATTTGACATCGAAGATGTATGCACAGCCTAATATACATGCAACTGCCCTTGTAACGTCTTCTGCTGAACACATTCTCTCCCCTTCAACGTAGATGTAGAAGGACTGCTCCTTCCAAATACTTATGTCCTCCCCAACAATGGTGGGTTCTCCAGAAACAGTCTGCAAAGAAAATAATACTGTCAATACAAATGAAAGCTTATGTAATGTGAGAGGGCTGGTGGGGACTACTGCGAAATATTCTTAATGAATTATGATTTCTAAGATTTGATTAATGTCAATTAGCAGGTGCATTCCACGAAAGTGGTTCTACTCCTTGCATCAAAATGAATTAAACAGAAATTATTGTTTTAAATTTCATTAAGGTTTAAACGTTTGTGAACACACATAATTTGCATATTTCACCAACAAAAATTATTAACATCTGTAGACTACGAGGGTGGGCTGAAAAGTAATTCCTCCTATATTTTTTTGACTGTAAAGACATTTTGGATTTTGAGCAACCATTCATTGTACTTATCAAACTTTCCCCCTTCTCCATTCCAAGTTTCAAACCTCTATCACCAGGGATTGCTGAACTAGAGCAAGGAAAATATCAGCATGTAACCATACTATGTCAGTGCACATGAAACTTGGGTGTGGAGACAGTTTCTAACTGTAGAAAATGTGTCCCCCAATTGACATTCATCAGGGAATGAAGGCTTTTTATGGCAATGAATGTGTAACGTCAGTACTGTATGATGTTTGGCTGTTCATGCTCTCAATGAAATCTCCTGCTGAGGTTGAGAGTTCCTGTGCACCGACATAGTATGGTTACATGCTGCCATTTCCCTTGCTCTAGTTCAGCAACCCATAGTGATAGAAGTTTGAAACTTGGAATGGAGAAGAGGGGAAGTCTGAAGAGTACAATGCATGGTTGCTCAAAATCCAAAATGTCTTTACACCCTCACAAAAAAATAGGAGGCATTACTTTTCAGCCCACCCTCTTATATCAGGGTGTATACCAAAATAACAAATCCTAAATTCTTGACTTTTCTTGCTTCTTTTATTAACCTTTCTATATTCAATGTCTCCTAAGGTAAAGTTTGGAATTATCAATTAAACTAAACATTTACTTAAAAAACCCTACCAAAAGACCAGTTAAGATAAAATTGAAGCTGTATTTAACAAGAGAATTATACTTTCTTTATCTATTAATGCATCCTGGACTGCATTTAGCAGATAACCGAGACTGGTAGACACCCTGTAGCCATATGCTTCACAGACAAATGACAAATCTTGATACATTTTTAAAGCATCAGACAACACATTTTCATTAATGCTTTTCATGTACTCAGGCTACATGATACTCAAGGTTGTTTTACTTTATTTGCAGACACCATAGAGTACCAAATTCTATGAAATCAGTTCATTATGAGATTTTAATCTAATCACAAGTCAAGAACCTTACATTTTGGAATATAGTACATGTAATGCTGGCAAGATCCAGAATTTTTTGTTACCCCTGACTAATCATGACTGAGGATCAGTGATATGAAGAAATTTACAAGGGCCACTCGCATAAAACATCTATGTGCAGGCCAGGATTTGAATGCAGGACCCTTGGTGTTGCAGCATGCTGTGCTAACCAGTCTGCCTATTTTTGGGATCTTACATGCTCATGAAACAAGGGCAGATAAAGCTCTTTTCAAGCATCTTCCACTTTATTTAAGTTCCAAAAAAATTCTGATAGGTGGTAAACTTTAAATTTATTTTAAGAGTTGTACATATCTTTTATTCATTTTAACTTTATAGTTAATAATTTTGGACTGCAATTTCAAGGTAATACAGATCATATTAAGGAATAATAGAGTCATTTTAATTATGACCTTGGAAGATCAGTTTTAAATAGACATAAAAAGTATTGTGAGGGGCTGCAAGCCCCCCCCCCTCAATTTTTCCTTGTCTTGGACCATTTTAAACCATTTAAGACTACACTAAATGCTTTGAATTGCTAAGATGATATGGATTTGATTAAGCTATTTTTACATCACTTTCACTCCACACAATGATAAACTTTCAAGAAACAATTTTTGAAACTCATACATTGCTCAAACTGCGACACTTATATAAACTTCAGTCCTATTGTTACATTAAACTATCATAAACTTTGCCATAGTATTCTGATGAGTATTATAACTTGAACTTTACAGTTATTACTTACATCAACACTACTTGGGAGTACTATATTGGAATCTCCACCTAACAGCACAGAGAGTCCACAAACTACTAACATGCCATTTTTGTAGGCAGGTACACTTTGAGATTCTTCATACTCCTGCAGTAATTTCGCTGATTTTTCCGATCTGGAGGTTTTTAGCAATTCCATCACTTTGGGAGCACTGGTTCTGAAGAATGGTAGCAGAACTTCATCAATATTTACATCTAACAAGCGATTACTCTCTAGCAGAATCTGAAAATTTAAATAAGTAAACAAAATTTCCCCTCTTACTAGTTAGAACATAGATTACCAATTATCGGGTATGGGCCAAAATTAAGTTATTGCTGTTATGGTTCTTCTTTTGATAGAAATGCACATCCCAACAACTACTTTACAAAAGTAGATATATGAATCACATTATTCAATTTAATAAACTAATAAAATGGTGGATGTTTTCACTGAATATGAGGCTATTTATGGCAATAGTGACTCAGTACAATCATGTGCCTTAGAAAATACTAATATAATACCAAATCTGCTGCCCTTGGCTAATTGTGAGTATCAGGATCCAGCCCTGGCCACAGTGGATATGTGATCAGCATCTTGATCTGGACACATTTATGAGAGACTGGGTGTGATTAAGAGCAATCAAAGAGAAGCATATTGATCCATGACCCCTGAATTTTCCATGACACACACTGAGGCAGCAGCTCTCAATTAAAAGTTGAAAAACAGTTTCTGGCAAGGAGAAGTATGTTTCACCACATTTTGCTGAAGGTTCTGAATAAATACATTACTGAGGTATCAAACAAACTAATCAAATTCAGCTAGCTAACAAGGAGTGAGATTATGACCAATTTTTTTCTTTCTTAACTATGAAAAACATGTGGATTATACATGCAGTTGAGATCCTTTACTCACCCCTTCTGAAGTAAAAAGCGATGGATAATCATCTCTGAGACCTTGAATGACCACCTGTCTCCTCTTGTCAGACAAAACTCTCTGCCTCCTGTCCCAGTATGTAAGTTCCATCAAATGATTAACTTTATCCATGTCCTTGTTAGCCTAAAAAGAAAAAAAGCATTAAAAAAACATTACATTATCACACAAACAATGACTAATTTGAACTTTAATTTAATACTGCATTGAGAATTGAAATTTATCCCATTCCAACATAGGCACTAGGGTACTTGACTGCACTTTTTGCCTACATGAAACATACTTAAATACTTTACATCAAATAGGAAGAAAAGTTTTATTGTGAAATAAACAGAATAGTTTGTTACATCATCCTGACCATGACTAACCTTGCTTGGTTGTTAAGCTTTCAAAATTCATAGTATCTCAAAATAATACTCAGCGGATGAGAAACCATTGTTATGCAATCTCACAATTAAATTTTAACCTTTTTTCAGTCTTGAAATTACAATATTTGTATGCAATCCAAGTAAAAATAATCCCTCACCATAATGTCTACTTACCTTAACAAATTCCTCTTTTAGGATCTTTTTATGCCTCTGGAGGCTTACAGAATCCTCTCCAGGAGGTATCACTTTCTCCGTAGATGTCACAGCCTTTGGAGTCTTTGCCTGGCTACACAAATCCTTGAAATTTATCACTCTGACCCTTTCATTTCTGAATTTGTTTGAGAGGGCATATGACCAACTACCCTGAAAAGTTCAGAGAAAAAAAAATTGTCAGTAAAGTAAATTGCAGGCATCGGTTGTTTGACACATGCATTTTCTTCCTGAAGCCTACACCACATGATTTAGTTTCTCCAGTGGGCTGGAGGAGATTTGAATTAAAATCAGATGAAAGGTAAATTGTTGAGAGTTTAAACAAGATTTGGCAGCCAGCAGAAATTTCAAAGTTAGTATAATACTACAAATAATATTCAGGGGATAAGAACAATATTGTATAGAGGAACAGGGGGAAAATATTGAAACAGGGCAACTGCAACCTTGACTTAAATATCCAGTTCCTTCAAAGTTTTAACCCCAATCTTTTCCACCCTTCTCAAGAAGTCACATGATTTAGTCAAAGCTGGAAGAAGAAAACCTACATGGTGGAAAAGAGATTTAGAGTGAAAAAGGTTGGCATGTGCTCCAAGTTATGCACCATTCATGCTCTAGCATTTAAAAAATTGATTAAATACAAAGTATTTACTCTAGTTTCAATTTCAACATCTAAAACATCAAGGTGAAGAAAGTAAGAGTAGGAACAAAAAAAAATTAAAACAGTTTGGTAATGTTAACATTAGGTAAATAGTTTTCTTATTTTCTTTGTACAATGATCTATAGTGAAAGTTTATGGACTTTAAATTTTAAAAATCATATCACTAGCAGAAACAAGTTCATGAATAGTCTCAGAAGAGTAAATTTCATACTCACATATGGCCTCCATCTTGGTCCAGCTGACACAACTGACCCTGGAACTTCATCCTCCAATGAAGGGTATTTTCCTATCAATGCTTGAGCCACATCTCGATACTGGCTGCTAGTTGGAATGCTGAAAAAAATGTTTCTAATTAACTTAACATAAGATGGTAGTTTGCTAAACTCAATTTACTACTATGAATTTTGTTAATTTTCCATTATCAAGTATACGTGAAGAAAGACACCTAAATTTCTAGAACTTTGTGAAATAAATCTGAGCCAATAGCCAAATATGGAAAATTGAATGCAATGAAATGGAACCGTGATTTTACATTTTCCCCAAATTATGCATTCAATCTGCTTCATTCAGTTTAAAAATGTATGGTTGAAGTTCCACAGTACTAAATAAATTTTCTCATGACTATAAACTTGCTGACTATGTTAACACTTTGCTACCCATGTCATAAGTACTAAGTGAAATTTCTTAATGTAAAACTTACACTGTGTACTCAAGCATTGAATCAAACAATGTTTTTATGATGTGCCTCCTATACTTTGGAGGGATGCACTCTCCTTTCTTTGGGTTTCCCGCACCTAGGTACATTTCTACATCACATCTGAAATTTGGCACAGGGAAAAATAATGGCCAGGCCTTAAGTTTGATCCTGAAAAACAAGACAAGCATTCACTATAAAATCAATTCTGCCTACCAAAAAATGTATATAAGACATTAAATAGTAGAATGAACTCAAACTGCAGAACCTTAAATGTGCTCACTATCTTAAAATTTGTTCATTACTCCTAGACTATCACCTTTAAGTCATGTAGGGAGAGAAAATCTTAACATCTCTGTGATACCAACATGCAAGTTATTACAGGTTTTTAAGGAACTTTTGAGCGTAACAAACTCATTTGAAAGGAATTCAAGTGAAACTCCCAGACACTAAGATATAGTTTTATCTTATGAATAAAAATAACATGACAAAGCTTTAGAAGAACTACATTGTGGTTTGACCAAGGTAGAAATTTAAGTCAATTACTACACTGATTGCACACCAGCATTTAGTTACATTTAATAGAATGTGCTGTAAATACTATGGCAACACTGCAATGTCTATTGCACCAATAGAAATATATTCAGTGAAATATAACCTAAAAGACCTTTCCATTTATTGCTAATTACCTTGCAGACTGTATTGGTTCTGCATCAGAATTTTTATCATCTCCATCCTTTAATGAACATTCACCATGGCCATTGGTTTCTTGTAGTGTACATTCTTCAGTACAAGATGTTTCCTCTTGCATGCTTGAAGATTGATTCAAATTATTTTCATTATCTTCATTCAAGCTGTAAATTTTAATTAAAGTCAAATTACTACTGGTCACACTATAATTACATAAATAACTTTAAACTAAAGGAAATATGATAAAAATCTGAATTTACTACAAGGCACAACTGTATCTTAATATTGTTAGAATAAAATTTTTAAAGTGACTGCAGTAAATCTGCAAACACGTGGAATGTTTGGTTGGTTGTATATTAATAAAGCTGGAGTGACTAAGATAGCAAATTACATAAATAGTTGAATTTGAGCATTAATGTTTGACAGACTTCTCTCCATATGAAAACTCATCCACATTACCATCACTTGCATGGCCGTAGGCAGGAAAAATTTTCGGGGGGGGGTTCAATCATAATTGTTCCCATGGGCGTCGCCAGAAATTTGAATAATAGAAATAATAACAATAATTGTACAATAATAATTAAAATTTCATAATAATACTAATAATAATTATTATTATTATATTATTGTTACTCAATCCAGCAGATGAGTGAATATCCAGCACAAGTTTTTTTTTTTTTTTACAGTGTGTACTGAAATGCACAATTATTATACTTCGTCATTAAACTTTAGATACCTTCAAGAAAAAGCTTTAAATGTTAGATGGAAATTTTAATGATAAAGTTTTTGTTGTTTGACTTTAAAATTAAATTTTTGGAATTTTGAAAAGTGTGGAACCAGTTATTCTTTTTAAAAACTTAGCCTCAATCGTGAGCGTAATGCGCTAAGAAACTGGAGATCTTAGGTTTGAACTCCTATCAAGGGGTATTTTCGACTTTTTCGGACAGGGAATTTAAAAGCTGGAAAGGGAATTTTGGGACAATCATAAGGGAATCTTCAGTCTATATTCCTTGTGACGCAGGAACAACTCTGGAAAGATTGTGAAAATGGAGGGGTCGCGGGTGGGCTACGATTCTGAGAATAAATCCTGTTTCACTCAAGTTTCAGAATTCCAAATGTATGAAAATTCTAGCTCGATCGTTTCAACATTGTCTCCTTGTATTTTTGTGATGTTTCGAAGAAAAAAATTGAAAATTTGTTACACATTTTGGTTTCTGAACTTCCATTAATCCAACATGTCGGAAGTTTCGGGGGGGGGTTTGAACCCTAGAAACCCCCCCTCTAAATACGGCCATGATCACTTGAAGTGGAAAATGTTAACTTGGGAATGTTTGGTAAAGCTTGAAGGCTACTAGCTGCATGGGGGGAGGGGGGGTGACTTTGAGAAAATTTTGGTAACTCTTGCTTCAAGATTACACAATTACCATTAGGTTGTTCTAGAAAACCCTGAGACAAACTATCTACTGATAAAAAACAAAACTAATACACATTACCTCCCACATATCACAGCTTTTAACTTCCGGGCTTGTTCAGGCATGTCCTCCATGTCAACATCGATCCAATCATCAAATTCCTCATCCCATGCCTGGAGAAGCACATTCGCATGATGAGGCAAACCAAACCCCATCTTTATGGCACTGCATACATTTTCAATTTCATTGGTAGAAACAATTACTTTTTTTCTTTCATTAAGAGATACATGATATCTTCTAACCTACCAGAAGCAAAGCACCAAGCACACATTTTAAAAAAGCATGACAAAGAAATATCAACACATCTCAGTTTGTTTTTATATTAATGTTTCAACAATAGATCAGACAAACATATACACAATAACGACCACTGCCCAGATAAAATTCACATGCCAAACAGAAATATAATACAAATAAGCCAAATATTATTGCAAATACACAGAAAGAATACACAACTTTTTACTATCCGAAAGTAAACATTTTTCGGAGCATCTTCACAACAATACAGTCAATATTTCCTTAGCTGCCGAGTTCAAATAAATAGTTCTAATGAAGATAAGGCATAACTTACACCACATGCCATCATTTCACTAAGTAGCAGAATAACAGTTTAGGAATGTTCTTAGTTTATTTAAACTCAGAATTCCATAAATGGCGACAACATGACTATCCGAAACATTAAAGATTATGACAAAAAGATTGAACACATGCCAGCTAATTGAATATTCTCAAGTGAAAAATAACTCAAAATAGATTTAAATACAAAAACACATTGAAAGAGACCAAATTTATGAAAAGTGCAAAATTACCAATTGAACTTCATGTAAGTATACTTGAAATTTATTACATGCAAAATTAATAAGTATGACTCAAAAATAATTATTACAGATTAATACCTAGCAGGTACATGAGTGACAAATAAGAATTATGTTTATATATATACTTAATTTCTGAATACCTTGTATATTCTAGTCAACCACACAGAACAACCTAGAACCCTCATCTTGTGCTGGTAAGAACATGTCTCATGACAATACACAGATCCCTAGCGTTAGGATGTTTGTACACAGGCAAAGGGAATGGATAATCCAATTCAGCAGGATACAAGACATGAAATACATCAGTTTCCCTCACAACATAATACTGTAAGTGATTGTCAAAGCATACATTCACCATGTGTTTGCATACTAGTGCACATTTTCCTTGATAAAAATAAAGCGAGTTTATGAGACCAAATACAATTTCACTATCACTAATATTAGTTACAACAGCACAATTATCATAATATGTAATGTTGTTAAAAGTTACTGAAGAACACAAAACAATAATAGTGTCCTCACTTCCTATAAATCCCTTAGCAAGTAGGAAGTCTTTCTTAATGCCAAGACTAGCAACACACACAGCAGCTCTATCAGTGATACTTGGCTCATCACCAAAATATGTCCTGGATGTGAAATAGTAGCACTGCTTTAGCTGATTGCGGTATGCCATTGTGAAACCCAAGTTCTTCTTGTTTCTTGATAACTGGGCCCATTGTTTCAGTTCAGAATGTTTTGATTCGAACCGAATGGTTGAACAATGGATTAGCGGACCAAACTTCAGTGTCAACATTGGGTAATGCACAAGATAGTGCATTTTTGGAGTTATTGTGACATACGGAAAATTACTTTTCAGGTGTGACAACATGTCTGTTACACACACCTGCATGTAGGCTATCATTTGCAAATCAAAGGCTGGAGATGTTGCTAATCTAACAAATTCCATCAAGTAGTTCAGAAGTTCGCTGATCCGGCCTCTCTCCGGAATGAAATTCCAAAACAGAAGGGGGAAAAGTCTCAATAGGACCCACATAGCACTTCCTGTTTGTCTGATGGAACAGTTTGGAAAGGTGTGCCCAAGAGGAACAGGTTTGCTACAACGGTCCAGCTTATGATATTGAAAAGAAGATATGGCACCATTGATCTCCTCCACAGCCATTTTTGAATTTTTCATCATCTCTGCCAGTATAAATTTCAAAATTATAGGAACAACTCCCTCAAACAGGTCATGTAATATATCTGCTGGTAGAACATCAGTCACGTTGACAAATTGTAATGATTTTAGTATGGATTTATGTTTTACACCATATGCTGTTGAGGATTTTGGAACAAGTTCCACATGAGCTGCATGTGCATTGTATGATGCTTCATCTCTTATCTGAAAATTGTGAGGTGCAAACTGCAACTTTATGTCATCAGATGTGGCCATACAGAATCTACAGATTCTCAGTCCTGCAAAGCTTTCCGTGAAACCACCTATACCATGAGATGACAAATTATCAGCTACTACCATACTGAGTGTTCCTTTCAGCATGATACCTGGCTTGTCCTTCATTTCAATACCAATATTTTCCAATATTCTAAGATCATCCATTACTTTTGACAACACTGCAGGATAACCATGTCTTTTCAACAAGAAATATTGATTTCAGCTTTGAGTTGAACTTTGGGTGTACATTCCCAAGTCTGAAATAAACTGCAAACTGTTTGTGATAACCTCTCCGACTGCCTAATGGATTGCACACCTCAAAATCATCACAATACAATACTATCTGTAGTCCTAGCCTATCAATACTGAAAAGAGGGTGAGTTTGGTACACTGTCCCATCTGAATAGCTTGAAATATTTTTTGAAACATTTCTTGAATTATTTATGACTTCAGCAAACACATCATTATTGGGATAATAATTCTCTTAAAGTATCCAACAATGGAACATATATGAAATCATCACTTGAATTAGCCACATTTACTTTTACAGGCTTAACAAAACCTAGATGAGTAAACATTCTCTCCTGCTTCTTCTTGGTATTCATCTTTTGTAAGGATTTCCTTAGCACAGACAGATGTTCTTTGTGAGATTCCAACAAAGATTTAAGCTCAAATTGGTGGCCTTCACCAAACAAGTTTGAAATATTACTTGTAAAAGTTTCTAGCGCATCAAATGAAACTCTTTCATGCAAAGACACAAACTCTTCTAATAAATTACACATTGCCTTCATAGGTAGTCTACACTGTTCTCTGAACTGTAGCAATAATAAACAAAGCTTGTAATCTACAGAAGACATGTTGGTAGTGCTATATACAATTTCTTCTTCATCCACACTTGTGCTGGGCAAATCAAAATGTAAATTAGACGGATACTCATCACTTTGTTGACTGTTGGGTACATATCTTTTTTCCTTGCCCACAAAACCATGCTTCCCATGTACGTGAACAACAAACGTATGATAATTCCTGAATGATTTCGGACAGTCACGGATAAAGCATGATATACGGAAATTTGGTTCGGAACTGTGCCTTAAGTGGATATGCCTCAATAAAGCTGAATATGTCACAGCATGATGTTCACTACATATCTCACAGGTGTACCTTATTGGTGGCATTGTGCTATCAAAGGACATTCTGTAAAGAAAATTGAACTATTTTTATAACTGGCACGTTCACCACTAAATTTCTAACAAAATTACCAATTTGTTACAGCAGCTTAGAGCAACTTACTTACTGTCCGTGACAAAAATATTGAGCCCTCTGTTTACGTGCTTGTAAAATTGTATTCCGTAGGAGGAAAAAAGTCAAATATACCTCATTGGAAAGCTTCAAGTGTATTTTTTAATAAGAGTCATCTGAAAATTATTATTCATTGAATTTTCTTTTGTAATGAAAAATTTACTAAAAAGTAGTTTTATCTTCCATTTTGCAAGAATGGGGAACTTAACATCATACAGTTCATAATCAACTATTGATATAAAATTGAGATTTCTTGTACTTAAAGTGATTATTTTGGCACCTCTGTGGAAAAAGTCAAACCCAAGATCTTCCACTAGATTCTTAAAAAAATGATATTTTAGGCAAACGTGCAATCTTGAAATGCATAATTGCAAATTCAATGAAATTGTAAAAAGCCATTCATATGACATGTGATCCAAATCCAGAAGTTTAACATTTGTATCTCAAGTATAACCGTAGATATAAATTATCATCGACTACTCCTAATATGGAAAACGCATGGATGACTTATGGCAAGATGCGGCCAATCTCTGACTCTGTGGGCTGCAGGTGATGCACAGCGTTGCCGCCTCGCTACATGCCCTGCGGGAATATTGGAAGTGCGTTTAGTTTGTTTGATCCAAAGCATTGTAGCACTGTTAAATAATGAATAAACAATTTGTCATATTATGAATGAAAGACATTATCTTTGTATACTTTAGCTTTTGTTACATTTTATAGTTTTTTTTTTCCAATCATTACACGAACATCATTTTTTCCGTATCTGTATCATTTTATGTCGCTCATTTCAACAGAGTAAGTGCAACGAAGAGCACAATTTGATGAAGGCGATAAAAGATCTTAAATATTCCAACCCGTGACTAATCAATAGGAGAGTCAATAGGAAAGGAATAGTTCAACATAAACTAATCAGCCAGTTTAAAATGAACAAAGTGTCTCATGAAACAATGTTTAGGAAAGTCATGGTGCATAACAATCTTATTCACAATGCATAGTCTATTGTACTACAATCCAGTGGTAGTGATATTTAATACTAATTCGAAATTTTATATCTTTTATGCTATTTTTTGGCATACAAGCTGCGACATGGAATAAAATATTCTATGGTTAAACTTGCCAAAACCTCAACAAAAATAAACTTTACATGAGGCATCTAAAAAAGATAAATTTTTGTTTATGCAGTTTTATCACAAACTTCATATGAAATATTAACTGATTCATAATGCACTACTCTGAATACAATTCCACTCTGGCATTCAATTTCTTGGTATCAGCAATTTAACCAGGCATGTTACAAATGGAAGTTAAGTATCTTTCAGTCTGACACGATTTACTCCCTTCACTAAAAAAATTCTCAAAACTATGCACAAAAAGTTATTTACAATTACAGTGACTATTAAATTTTAAAATTAACGACTTTTCAAAAAGCAGAAAATGCAATATACAAACTGGAATAACTCACATGTGAACAGTTGATTCTGTTTACATGTACAAAAAAATTCTCACAGGAGATAGTTTGTAGTATGCAGAAAGGTATATTTACATAGCTGCTGGGATAAGATTCTATTCAGAAAACTACTTTCATCATTGAAAACGTTGAAATGGCAATTTTTACACCATAACACCAATTGCCAGCTAATCTTAACTGATTTTTTGGAAATGTGAGCAAACGCTTCAGCCTACATCATGTACGGAAATGTAGCAAATGGGAGGATTGATCGCTATGGTATATTTACTTCTCATTTCTGCCAATTTTGGCTAATCATTACATGAGAATTATATGTTCAAATTAAAGTGACACTAATAGAACACCCAAGCCCAGACCAAAATTGGAACTACCCTGGGGCAGTATGCGAAAAGTGGTCCTACTCAATGTGCATAATAAAATGAATTAATCTGGAAATTGTTGTCTTTAATTGCATAAAACCTGAAGAGTTTGTGAATGCATGGAATTTACATATTGCACCAACAATAATTAGCATTTGTACTCTATATTCTACACAGATAAATGAAGTCATTTTTTTTAAACCCTCACACACATTACCAAATTTTCGTAACCCCCCCCCCCCCCCTTTTGCGAACAGACACTACAGAGTACTTCATAATTCTATGAAATCAGTTCATGATTAATATTTTAATCCAATTTCATGTCCAGACTCTTGCATTTTATGTGTGAAAAGCTGCACTCTGGAATACTCCAAGTAATGCTATCAAAGAGGTAATGAGGCATTCCAGCTTTACATGGGAGGCATTTTACACACAAAGAACTGATTTCATAGAATTATGAAGTACTTTGTGGTGGCTTAACACATGAGAAAACTTTAGTATGATGTCGTAGGTGGAATCCATGAAAAGCATGAACAAGTGTGTTGTGTGTGACACTAGTTACATTCAAGAGACATTAATTTTACAAAAAGGCAGTGAACATAACTGGCAAACAAACACAAAAAAATATGGTAACACTTTACTATACCGGAGATGGATTTCTTCAAATTTACAGGAGAAAGTACTTATGCAAATCATTTTCTGTAGCGTTGTTGATGTTCGGGAATGTAGTTTTGATCCATTTTAATGCGAATGCATGTGGTTTTCTACGAAAATCTATTTCAGACGTGCTATTGCTGCTGCCAGCATTTGCTTTCTGCACGAGAGCACAATACGCGATATTGCTGCTGTCACAAGCCAATGTTGTCCGTATATGCTAAATTGAATGAAAGTAGTGCTAATGGAACCTAACCTAACAGGCCTAACCTAACCTAGTAGGCATACCTCGTCCCCGTGATGGTTCGTAAGGCTATCGAATTTTTGGGCTAACATCAATGGTTTTTGGGGCTACCCATGGATAGTTTGTGGGAAATAAGGAACAGTAAGTACGTTAATGTAAGAAATAGACAATATTGTAGTTAGAAATTCATTATTTCACCTAAACAAATGTTCCGCAGTGCAGAATAGTACGTTAGCAATGTAAAAAATTGCGAAATAAATCATTGATAGGTGTTTCCGGTATAATAGAGTAGTACCAAAAATATTACTACAAATTAGCCACTACGACATCGAACCAGAAGTTATTTTTAGAAAGGCTCTGAAATTAACCTATTCAAGTTTAACTTCGGCGCCAATTATTTTGTACAGATGAATGACATAGTTTTACAACCCAACCAGCACGAAGAAAATAAAATGATATGGTTTACAGAATAACCATTCACAGAGTAACACACCCTTGCATTTGGACGATTTTTGAGACAATAATACACAAGTGTGTTCCTGCTTCGGAAATCAGAAGACCATTTTTCCATGTAATTTTAAATTTTGCTGAGAATTTAGTATCTCTTAACAAACAAGGAAAATGTGGTAAATATGCGATAACGCCCGGACACCTTTCACTCATTTATTTCCTTAATTTTACCACTGGTACTTACCTATTTTGCCTTGCGGAACATTCTTTAAGGTGAAGTTATGCCTTACCTCCACAAACCATGCACGTTAGCCCCAAAAACCATCCACGGATAGCCCCACAAACCATTCACACAAGGTTAGGTTAGGTTCCATTAGTATTCATTTCACCCCTAAATTCATCGAAAAAAGAAAGCGCGGCGCCATCTGAACGCACACAATGTAAACAACGGCATAATGTGGCAGGCAATGCCAATTTCTTACGTAAAAAGTTATTAATTCTTGTTCGGCAGCATTAAACTACGAAGTTTTTACTTTCCGTGAAAGAAAATACCTCCAAGAACGTCCAGAATGCTAAAGAAACTCATTTCAGTAAGTACTTTCTCCTGTAAATTTGAAGAAATCCGTCCGGGCGATATCGCATATTTACTGAAAATGTTACGTGAAATATCGACTCAAAGTGAATAAGGTTGGTTGGGAACTTTGGCCGAAACTTTTACACAAATAAACGCACACACACACAAAAAAACGAAGTTGAACCTTTTCCTGAATTCCCTGAACTATTTCAAAAAGTCTGAATTCCCTGAACTATTTCAAAAAGTTTGCTTGAACACTATCGCGAATCACATGCACATGTAGCTTAACAAAGATTCCGACACAGCTTATATCATGGCTACCTAGACTTTGACTTACACAATTACTTTCAATAGTTTCCTCACCTCGTGTGCCTAGTGGCGAAAAATACCAACTTTTATTTTAACGGAGGACACGCTAACATCCTCTTTATTCACCACAAAAAAACAAATGAAAACTACCTAATCTCAGAGGCGAACAAAACAGCAGCGACGGCCGAAACAAATGACCACTAAGTTGCACGATCCTCAAGTTTTAGTTTTACTTGAGAAATTAGAAAACACAGGTAAGAACCTTACTAAAGTTAGCAATTAAAGAGTTACATGTATTTAAGTAATGTATTAATGCGATTTATAAAATAAAATATTAATCTTGTTATCTGCACGTTACCTTCTTTTTTTTTACAAAAGTTCTAAGTACTTACCTTATTTATGGCCTCTTGATTGATGATTTTCTCAGACATTTTTCACAAAAAATGGCGTATATTAAACAATTAAGAACTGTTCCAGTGATACAATGATGTTCCTGTTGTAGACCAGAAATTCGACGAGGTTTACAGTCTGGATGGATTACGATTTCCTTTCTCGCTTTACTTGCACGAAGACGACCACACACCACAAGTGGGAGACAATGAAGGAAGGGATACAAAGACGCGCACCCTCCTTACATACTATCTTCCAAATCACAGTTGCCAGGTATTTTTTTTAATCAACGACTCAAAAACCTGTATTCCCAAATAATTGGTACCCCCTCCCTTTTCCAACTTTCTTACAACTGATGGATTTTTACCACACAACAATTGGACATAGGTCTATATGTAACTTAACTTACCTTCAAAACGATTATGTTAATTTTTAACAGTTAATACAGAAATTACCGCAGGGTGTAATTTATAACTAAATGCTCCACGATAATGCATAGCATACACCCAACGGCGAAAGAAACAGTAGGCCATTTTCATTCGGTCTGAATTACACAATGTGATGACAATGAATTAAAATAAAGACGTCAATAAGCAGAGAACAACGCCTGCTTCGAACCAACATAGTTACATTCCTTAAAACAACACAGGATATAGAATAAAAAAATATTGAAAATAGCGGTGGACAATTTTCTTTCCATTATCTTTGCCGTTGACTGTTCATGATCTGGACGGATTTTATTCATCATTGCTTCTAAAATTAATGCAGGTATACCCTCTACTAAAGAAAATGCCACTAACAGTTATAAATATTACTGGAAGGTGGATTTATATCGGCTAAAATAGTTAAATATACCATACAGTGATAATGCTTCTCCCATAAGACTACTGGTATTAAGGTTCTATGGAGGAAGTATTTTTGCCATGACTCTATAATCCCTTGGTGGAGGGAGTTACAAGATGGAACATTTCTCTGAGTGTTAAACTGATCTGTATGCTAGGACTAATAAAATAATAAATATCTAGATCACGTCTCTAGAAATATATTACATGAAGTTCTCAATGGGTTGGTTGAAGGGTGAAAAATGAGGCTGTGAACGGCAAAAAGACGCCGCAAATAACTACTATAAGTCAAATTTGGGAATTATGCAGGCATGTGCATATATTCAAAATTATGCATTTAAATGCATCAACTTTCAAGTCGGCGAGGAATGACACACTAGCGTGTGTCAAAAGATGCACGTCAAAGACGATATTCCATTTGATGCACTAACAGTGCATGAAATGCAGAGATAATTTCAAGAAACCTGAATTACACGTTTGGGTGTGTCAAATGATGCATTAAAAGTGCATCAAATCTACTTTGATGCACTTCTAGTTCTGTGTGTATTGCGTGAATTAGCTTAATCTATTGAAAATCATCTGGACACACAGCGCCATTGTGCAGGAATGTTTATTTCAATATAAGTGAAGCGTAAATATACCACAAAACTTCAGAAAACTTTCAATTTTCAACTGGCGTATTTGTCAGAAACTGTTTAGCATTTGATTGCAAAACATTACCTTGACCTACTTGGAATTAGGCGAGGTTAAGTTAGATGTGAACATAATGGATTGTACCTCTATAGTTTATGTGCAAGCCTTGACTTCTATTCTCTCTACCACGTATGTTGTTGGAACAGAGTTTTGACCAAGAGAACATTGCCCTTTCTTATCAGTATGCATCAGTAGATTTTCAACGATACAAACGTTTGTTTCTTTGCTGAAACAACGCGTGAACAATGCAATATGACAGGAGGAAGCTTTACAGAGGAAACAAGTGAAGCATATGCACAAACAAGGGAAGTGCAGTTGGTCGTTCATCAAACAAATGAAAAACGAATTGCGTAAAGATATATTTAATAAGAAAGGGGAAAAAAGAGTCATGTCTGCGAACATTGTGTCATTTTGTTACACTGGCGTCCTACAGAGAACAGTAGGAATATCACCGTCATCTTAATACCACGCCTCGCAAAATGATATTCTGGGATAGCGGACACGGTTATATTTCACTCGAGGAAGAAAAGACAACGGTGTTTATGTGAGGTAAATGGTCAAGATAAAATTCCTGGACGTGATCATAAGCGGACTCCAATGCCACGTGTGCGAGGGAAAAAAGGCACAGAAGCAATGTCGTGCAGTGGTGCCAACTACATGATAAAAATCCTCAATTTGTCGTAAGACAACGTGGCAACTAAACCGGCCTGAATCATTATCGAAATGTCATTCCTTTTGAATTCAGAAGATGGATTTCCTGCATATGGGTCCGTTCGAAATATTCTGAGAACACGATCGGATGACATCAAGAGATGGAACTTGATTTTTCTGATAAATTATAGTGTAATGATTTTAACTGTTTTATACAAATTTTGCATGTGACGTACCTTGGAAAAGCTTAATTGTAAAAAAATGTGTGTGTGTGTGTGTGTGTGTGTGCGAGAGAGAGAGAGAGAGAGAGAGAGAGAGAGAGAGAGAGAGCTGGAGAGGGAGGGAGGGAGGGAGATCCACTCCCAATCTTGATGGTATAAAACGTAATAGCTAATAAACTATGGACAAATGCCTTGCCCCGTTATTTAGGCCTATTTCATGTGAAAATTATTCCATTGTTACGAGGGGGGTGGGGTGATAAGTTCTCGGACCAACCCAGAAGGACTTTAGCTACAGGCACGAAAGTTTCAGGCTATTCAACGTATTCTCCCCGAAGGTCAACACACTTGGCACTTCGTTGCTCCAACTTCTCTAACCCCTCCAAAAGAAAAGATTTCTCCTGGTCTGCAAAAAACTGTTCGGCAGCTGCTATAACCTCGTTATCACTTCTAAAGTCCTGTCCTTTCAGAACTTTTTTCAGTCTAGGGAAGAGATAATAATCAGAGGGCGCAAGGTCCGATGAGTAAGGTGGGTGGTCAATGCACTGAACCCCTAGGTCCTTCAGAAAATCCATTGTTCTTCCAGCCTTGCGAAGGGGAGCATTGTCCTGCAGAAACAACACACTTCTTCTCAACTTTCCCCGGCGCTTTTCTTTAATAGTGTCCTTTAAGTTAGCCAGAAGACTGCAGTAATATTCTGATGTTATGGCTTGTCCCTTTGGAAGGTAGTCTGATAACAAAACACCATCCTTATTCCAGAATTTTGACTCAAGCAGACCTTCGGACCTCTGTGCTTCGAATTTCTTTGGCCTGGGAGATCCTGAGTGGCGCCAATCGTATGACTGCTGTTTGGTCTCAAAATCAAAGTAGTGGAACCAACTTTCATCCTGGGTAACAAGCCGATTCAAAAAATCGTCCTTGGAGTTCGCAAAATATCGCAAAATCACCTGAGAAGATGTCACACGTTTGCGTTTCTCATCGGCGTTCAAACGTTTGGGCACCCATTTCGCGGAAAGCTTGTGCATGTCCAACTGATCATGGATTATTGACCAGACACGTTCTTTGGATATGTGCAAGGTCTCGGCTATCGCTTGATGTGAAATTCGTCTGTTACTCAAAATCAGGTCATGAACCTGATCAACTTTTTCCAGAGTTGACACTGACACTGGCCTTCCACACCTTTAACCATCTTCTGCGGAAAAATCACCACGCTTAAAGTTTGAGCACCATTTCTTCACAGTGGAGTATGAAGGGCAATGTACACCCAGTGTGTCTAGCACGCAACCATGGATTACCTTCGGCGACTTCTGTTGCAGGAAGAAAAACTTCATGACACCTCGCAACTCCTCCTTGGTAAATTTCACATTTGGCTGCGCCATGCTTCAGTCAATGACCTGTAAAGAAAAAACCGTTAGTGATACGATCATCCCAGCTGGCACTTAAACTTCCAAAAAGATCAATGTTTCAAATGCAGTGAATGATTTCAGGATGACATGTGCGGAAGGGGGTCAGGCCGAGAACTTATCAGCCCCCTCGTGTCACAGCAGTATCCAAATCTATCGATAAAAACACGATTGATTTGTGAGTTAATTTATTTAACTTCACTTTTCTGCCACTTTTGGCTAAACGCAAAGATGAAGATGAGTGATGTGAAGAAATTGATGAGGGGACAGTCACAAAGAACACCCTGGATTCGAACCAGCGACAACTGGCGTAGTAGCGCGCTGTGCTAACCAATCTGCCACAGAAGTCGGCGATAGAAGCACGAGACCCACTCTATAGTAAATTCACCATGAAACACAGCATTAAACTGTTTCTGAGATGGCAACACTGCATCTCTGGAATATACAAGGTACTACAGAAAGAACGGAAGAGGATGATTTGTGTTTACGCTGTGTGTGATGGGTGGTGGACGTACGCTTGTGGGGGAGGGAAGCAAATTTTTGCCAGGTAGCTTGCCGGCAGGGTGTGTACTGGGGTAACGTTACGAATGGTCTATCTGTGTAAATCTTCGAGTGGACGGTAAATCTGCTCGGCTACGTCTGAGAAACGGCAGAAGAAAATCTCTTTTGTCTTCTGTCAGAAATCCCTGCAGAGTGGGACGAAAGTAATGGCTTCCCTCAAAGTATCCGCGAATTTCTCCTAAATCTGTCAGCAAGGATGTCATATGTGTGTGTGTGGGTCTGCTGGGGCGGAAAGAAGAGATTTTTTTTTTTTTTTTAACGGGAGATAAGGAACTGCGTGTGTGCTTGAGGTTGTGAATTGTGTCCAACGCAGTTGCAATACTGTGTCCGGAGAGAGTTGGGAAAAGGAATCGAAGATAGGAAGGAAAGAAGAGAGGCTGAGGAAAGGGAAACAGAGAAAGGAAACATTCAGAAAGAGGAAATAAGAGAAACGGGAAAAAGAGAGAACGAGAAAGGAGTAAGGAAAATAAAGATAGACAAACGAAACACTAAAAGAAATGGAGAGAAGGAAGGAAGGGAAACAAATTATAGGAAAGAAGTGAAACGGAGGGAAAGGAAATAAGATAGATAAACATTGTGGGGGTTAGAGTAGAACGAGAAAGAAGATAGGAGTAAAAAAATAGGAAAACGAAACATTTAGAAAGAAAGAGAGGAAGAGAAGCAAGGACTGGAAACAAAAGAAATGAAATAGGGAGAAAGAGAAATACGAGCAACATGTGGACAGAAAGAGAGGAGAAAGCCAAATAAAGATATGAAAACGAAACGGAGGGAGAGAGTGAAAGAAGGAAGGAAGGGAAACATACAGTAAAATAAATGAAACTGGGAGAAAGGGGAAAATAGGAGAGACATAGTGAGAACAAGAGAAACAGAGGAGTAAGCAAAATAGAAAAACGAAACACACAGAAAGAAGAAAGAAATGAAACATGGATAAAGAAGGAAATAAGATAAACATAATGGGAAAGAAAGGAGAAAAGTAAGCGAAATAAAGGTAGGAAAAGGAAAACGAAACACTGAGTGAGAGAGAGAGATGGAAGCGAGAGAAGTAAAAAAAAGGCAGAGAAGAAGAAGAGAATGTGAATGTAATATTAATATGAGCTCTTAATACCTTTCACGGTCCTTCTGGCAAGCCTTAAATTTTATTTACAAGGCGAAAGAGAAACTAATCCATACAATTACGTAGAGAAGTAAACTCTAAATATACAGAAGCAATGAAATATTTCTTCAGGATTTAAAAAAAAATGTATACAAGCACCACACAAGTTTTAATATCGAAGAATGGGATGCACAACCGCAAATTCGGTAGAATGCATTTACTTATTCCCTGTTGAACAGAGTTCAGCTGTAATGGTAATATAACACTTTGACCAAGGAGAAAGTTCTATAGGTGGATCCGTCCAATACTTTTCGTGTTCGGGAATCTTGGGGTGACGTAGCCTGAATGTCTTCACAAATTCACACTAAATGAGATGCATATGGACAGTACCTTTTTTGCGTTGAGATAAGTTAGGGTATAAGTGGTATATTAGTTGCATACAACTGGTAAAATTATTCTCCAGCAAGGTAGTCCTCCGTGTGACGTCATCGAGTCATGTTTCGATTAATAACCCGGACTAACCTACTGTATAAATCCATCTTAGATTTGAAATTGATAAATGTTCTTTACTTCATTCATTTCAAAACCTCCTGGAGTTGCTTATTCTAAAGCAGTTTAGCACCTTAACGCATTTATTTAGTGTTAATTAACAGTTAACTGAGGCAATTGAGAAGTGTTAAGTGCTCGGATGTCTGTTCCGAATAATAATGAACTCGAAACAAAAGACAAGATGCACGCGAGGAACAATGGCAGAGAAAGACGTTACGATTCCCCTCCCCCTTCTGTAAACTTCAACCACAAACGCAAAAGTGTATTACTTTCTTTCCGTCCGCTTCTTGAAGTACAATAAGCGCTCTCTACCGGTGAAGTCGGAATTAATTCAGAGGAAGTAAAAAGGGGCCAATTTCGTCCCGACACAGAAGCCACCATTAATCATGTTACGGTGCGATACTAGCGCCACAACCATGAAGGTGGCCACAACTCTAAAAGAGCTTGCTTGTTAAACGAGGTGCCCCCTCTCTCCTATTTTACCCACGCTCAATGCTCATGCTATTAAAACACACGAACACGAGCAGGGGGGGGGAGTTGAACGGGGGGAGAGCAAAACACCGGGACACGTGTAATAACACAGTTTGCCCGATTCTCATTACCATATTTCGCTTCTTAGAGCCTTCTCCCTACATCCTTCAACCTTTAGTTGTCTTCCTTTAATTGTATGCTGTGTGCGAGTCTCCTCTCACACAGAGTAGCACCTATTTTATTCCCTCGTACTCAAAGCAAAACCCATCATTAAACGTGCCCTCATGTAATTGTTACATTGGTCAACAGGAAGCGCTGAGGTAGCCGTTAAGGTGGTCCATTGAATCCGGGAAGAAGAAAGAAGAACAATTAAGTCAATGAGAGTGAGCAAATGAAAGGTGTCGGCTCCTTGTCGTATGCTACTGATAAAAAGATGAGAAAATAATGCAAGAAGCTTTGTTCTGGCAAATAATTACACTATCCCTGCCCGGAAGCCAAATTCGGAGGAAGGCTAGACCTTTGCCCCCTCTTCCCCCGCCAGAAACACGAAAACAGCAAGCTACGTGTTTCCTGATGCATTCAACAAAGTGAAAACCAAGGATGCGTTCCCAAGATTATATCGTATTAAACCGAATAAAGAGCAACCAGTCGTGTTTTACATATTCATCTTGGTAAATGGTCCTTCCTTTGATTACGTTTCAGTTCATGCAGACTGATAAGGAGATCGGATTTTTAGGTTCTAAAATCCAAAAATAGGTTCTAAAAATCCTAAAATAGGTTCCAAAAATCTTATATTAGGTGCGAAAAATCCTGAACTAGGTTCCAAAAAAAATTGAACCGCTTCAAAATTCCTCAGAAATACAATCGTCAAAAGAATCGTAAGAAATTTTAATAAATATGTATATAACAACCAAACATTAAGCAAATTTTGATTTGTGTACATCATTTTCAAAATTATCCACAAATTATTGTAGTACTATATTTGTGTTGTTAGCAAAAGTTAATTGTTGATCTGAAGAATGAATACGTGTGTGTGATTTGCTGCACAATATCAGGATGGCTACTCACTTGGAGTTCCTTGAATTCCGTGAAATATTGGCTCCGGGAATTATGCGCAAATTCTGCGTCAATTCTTCTGCACAGACGTGAAAAATTGCAACTTTTATTAATCCAAATCTCATTGAATTTATACATATTTAAAAATGTCCGGAGGCAAGTTTTTCACAGTTTAGGCACTATAAAACTTCATCACTTGCATTTTTTAATGAAATGTTGACGTAACTTGTTATTTTTTATTTACCTGCAAAGGAAAAAATATACACCAACGAATTAGAATAAATAGGACAGAGGAATAGGCGAAAAAAATTGAAGACATGATAATTAGTCAAAACCACAGACATCAAATGCCAGATCGGAAATGATAGGTTTGAAGTTGTAGCCACTCATTTTTTTTTACGATAAGCAATGGTACATAATGACTTCGCGTTGACTAATTGCGCATAATGGTTATAATTCTAAACTGTACGTACATTTATGAAATGTATGCTCAAAACCTTGCTGTCTTTGTAGACAGATGTCCAGCGCGTGAACACGGGAACCAGTTAAAAATGCAAGGAACAGGACTGGACTGACTTAAAATTTGTATCTCTTCCTGTTTACATCAGATGTTGAAGCTCAGCGGGGATTCTCTTGTTGGACTTTTGTCTTGTCAAGCCACGCAGCTGTGCTTCTCAATTAAGAACAGGAGGGACACCGGTGGGGGAGGTTCCTGTAACGTTCTGAACCGGTCCGACTTTCCTTTGTTCAACTGGGAGGAAGTTTCTTTGGACGAGCAAGCTATTTGAAATTATTATTGAATGATTAATTAATACGATGACATAAAGACCAGAGCATTCAACGTTAGCAAAGCAATATACTTCCACATTTCTCAACGTGTTGACAGAGAAAACCTACCTATGTACAATTCGTAAAATGTTCAAGAAATATTCCACCTTGAAGGGGGAGGTAATGTCACGTTTCAATTCCTTCTTTTCTGCCCAGCTTGCATGTTGTCGTGTGCCCGCCGAGAGATGGCGCTGAGGTAGAAGACGAGTGACTTCTGTTATTTTAGGAGATGGTTTATCGCATGTGAATTGCAGCAAATCGTGATTGTATATGTGTTGTTCTTGTATGTTCCTGTCTTCTCCTTTTGTGGAAGGAAGCAAAAAGAAAAAGAAAGGGACATTCTGGTTAGGTTTTAATCTACGCTTCCCATCTCCCATCCTTCATCATTCTTGTCTTCTTCCGTCATTGCTAGCAGGCTTCTGGTTCGCGGATTTTATTTCCTTCTGAGAACAATTCTTACATAATGCTGTAAAGTTAAAGAGGACGGGAAACAAATTTCGACCTTGAAGCGCTCTTTCTCCTTGTGCAATTCAAATCTTGCGTTTTTTAACAAATGTAATTTCGATGTTGGGTTGTTCCCACTATGATATTGTGGACAACAAGGATGTACGTACTCAATTGGAAGGGGGGATGGGTTAAGGTTCCGGCCACTCTCCGGAAAGAGTTGACAAGTACTAACATATATAATCAAAATAATTATAACTATAATTCGTAGTGTAATGTGAAGTTTACTTACTTTCGTCGAGCTTCCATGAAGATAACATTCGATTGGTACAAACCACTTTTGTACGTACTAACAGTGGTTGCATAAATGTGGTAATAATAATGCATGTACAGAAGAATAATAAATAGGGACTTCTTTTGTCGTCAGCTAGAAATAACCATTTCGTGATCTTAAAAATATTTAATTTTTCTAATTTCTTTTGTAGATCAAGGTTTTTAATGTGAAATTTTAATCGTCCTAAATAGAACTAAGGTACCTATTTTTACACAATTGTTTTTACCTCTTCATGTTTAATTATTAATTTAATTAGTTAATACTTTTTATTATTGTTATTGTGTGTGAGACAGCGTACGAGGACCGCTCCTGAAATATATTTCTAGATACATGTCTGGTGGGTAACTGTTGATATGGAGGATGAACATAAAAACAATAAGTGCATTAAACTGTTTAGTTTTCAAGCAATTGTTCATCCTTTCTATTGAATGTGATTTTTTTCAATCAACATATCAGCTGCGCAACAGGGACAATTTAGTAAGATTGATTTTGTCACTTCTTTGATACCATAATTTTTTTCTTGTCGCACATGTAGGTTCCCCGTACACAACGATTGTTTTTTGTTTTATAATATTTTGGCAAACACAGAGTGATGTGTTATATCGAGCCAACGATGTACTTCAGTGCGTAATGAGCACGTTATGTACCATCACTTATTTAAATCTGAGCATTAGCGTATTTCAGGGTGTTTTGCCCCCCGAAGTGTCCTCGAGCCCTTAAAAATTATAGTTATAATGAGCTGTTGACATTAAAGTCCTTAGATGATTGAGAAACGTACAAATTTGCAACCCTCCAACCAGCCACGTATCTAGAAATATTTTTTCGGAGGGGGTCCGAACCAATGTCTCAGAAATAATAATAATAGGTAATAATAAAAATAATAATATTTAAATTAAAATTATTAAATTATATTTAAAATATTAATAAAGTATTAAATTAATCAAGGTTGCAGTGTTATTATTGCATCAATAGGTAAAAGGACGATGTAAGACTAGAAATGGAACAGCACATATTCATTATCTAGCTTGCATCTAATCAAGATCACCAAAATTTGTATAAAACAAAGCAAGGATACAAATAATTGCATATTTATTGAATAACAGAAAAGGATGTTAAATCCAGTTAAAGAAATGTAAAGATCCTGATTAATATTTTATGCATATTATTATAAGAAGTAGTATGCATAAATCTTCTTTGGTACTGTGCTTCAAAGCCATATGATCCCAATAAATCCTTGTCTTCCAGTACGTTCAGGGGAAATAAATACGCATCGTTTAAACAACAAATGCTAAACAAGTACATATTTTCATTATTTAATTTATGTACTTGCTAATTCTTTCAGCGGGGGGCCGGACCCCCTGGACCTCTCCCCCTAAATACGTCCTTGCCTCCAAACCCCGTCAAATCGTAAATACGCCACTGGATATGAGAATTTTGGTCAGACTACAGCTCGAGTTCTAGAGAACGTTTCACAGTTCCCTTGAATATCGTTTCACAACTCGTAACTCGCTCAATAAATCCAACACTGTTTATTTCATGGTTTGGGATAGAATTTATCTTCAAGAGGGCGAAGTAAGAAACGCGTCCCTGGGACCACACACGAGTATGTGTTGAGGTCATCAAGGATAAAAAAAACCATCATTGAGCCAGAAAAAGCCAAACCGAGAAACGAGAGACCAATATTGAGCAACTCTGAACTAAATTAAATTAATAAACTTGCCAGAATTGACCCCAAAAAGCTGGAAAAAAATAAGTGGTTCTGTTGACATCAGGCTTCTAATTGTTTGTTAAATAGAAGAAGATGAAAAATTATAAAACAGGGAGAGAACATAATTCTTGTTAGTCAAGCGATAAGTGGCGACCTCTGGCTTACAACCGGTTATCTTGTGGGGGTCGGGAGGAGGAAGATAACTTGAACTTCGGTAACGAATGTCACGCGGAAATAGAATGTTGTTCATAAATTGAGCGTGACCACTTATCATTGTAACATATTCCTCAACAACGCTGGCTCACATTCTGACATAGAGAATTTTTCAAACTATGTGGTCCGTTAATGACTTTACAGTATAATTTTCTGTTCTTTCATGAATTTCTTCTTGTATCTGTAGAATGTATAATCGTGTAGTAGTCCCTAAATATGAAATATCAAGGTAGATACATACAGGTCGGTCAAGCAGGTACTAAGTGTGTTCAAAAACGTTCCCTTAAATACTTGAGTAGTGGACACAATATATTTTAACCAAGCAAGAGAAGGTGGTTTTGTAGAGCGAACATAATTGTAGTATAGTTCTTGGTCAGTTTCGTGTTTGTACGAAGTAGGTTTTATTTCTATTTCTTTGTTATTTTGATAAAAGGGCGCCCGCAGGGGGGAGGCACTTGCCCCCCTGAGATTTCTGGAAAGAGTTAATGTAATTCGAATAGTGAAATTGTAGCGATATTTTATAACAAAACCTATTGTTTTCTGTGACTTACACAGAACTAAGTTAAACCAATTATTATTATTATTATTATTATTATTATTATTATTATTATTATTATTATTATTATTATTTAAGCTTGCACTGATTATCTAACTATAAAAAACAGCTTTTTGTCCTGCATGAATTAGTATGTTAAATATACAATTATGCAAATTGTATATAGATAAACAGAATATGGAAATTACAAATGTATGTAATTTTATAAAAAAATAAGAATGAAAGTAGTAGTAGTAGAGTAATAATAATAACAATAATAATAACAGTAATAATATCAATAATAATAATAATAAAAGTTTCTATATGACTGCTGATAATCACGTTTCTCTCTCTCTCTTCAGTAATTCATTAAATCCGCATTTCTGATTGCTGTACAAATATTCTTTTACATTATCTTAATAAAGGGGATCTCTGGTTCGATTCCCAGAACACGTTAATTATTCGAATACCATTTTAAACTGACAGTACAGTTCCCATAGGTGAATCGGAACATATCTAAACATGCCCTGACAAGTGCCAATTGGGACACATCTTCACAAAGCTATTGCACACTTTCCAAGCAGACTACGACGTATTAGTGAAACGTGCTATTATTTAATCTTTCGAGATAGTTATTTCAATATTGTAAAACCGTTATTTACTAAGACTCAAAGCAGAATAATCATGCAAAAATTTCAAATCAGTTTTTAACCTTTTGTCGTTATTTTAAATCCTAAGAGAACAGGATTCGAAAAAGAGTAGATTTGACAGTTTGGTTTGTTTGCCCAAGGGAGAAAAAAAGGACATTTTTTTGTTCAGTAAACATGAAACCTTGTACTGTATTTTCCATCAGAAACTTTCCTGTATATATCTGCAATATCGGTATATCAATGCTTCGCGTTACAACTTTTTTATCTACTTTTTTTTTATTAACTTGAAGCTCTATTTAGATGCCAAATAATGAATCTCGTTTTATGCCTTGTAATACATTTCTGCTCCAAACCAGCTGTACAGGCTTGGACAATACATACGTGGATGGGAAATGTTGATTTACGATATATTAAAAACCTTGTACCCTCCCCCCTTTCATGTTTAGATACCGAAATATAACCACGTAATGGCAGATGAAAAGAAAAATGGAAAAATAGCTTTGGGGTCATTAACACAAAAGTTCAATCGCATATGTTTTTACCTGTCATATATATTATAAGGTAATTTTTGTACTGGGAGAATGCGTTTATAGTTTGGAAAGCGAATTCAGGCGTACATAGGGAAAACGAAATGTAAAAGGGGGGAAGAACATATACACTTTTAATGCCTCAGGCGGAAAATGACTTTTATTGCGGTTTTGGACACGGCGATCAAATAAGGGAGAGAGAAAGATTTGAGGTCAGGCGAATCATTTCTGTCAACGAGCTGTCTTTGTCCGCATTTGTCTATTTGCAGTGTTTTCAGGGGTTTATAATACTGGAAATATCCATTGTTCAGATATATTGTTGGCTCACTGTAGTGGGGGGAAAAGTCATAAAGTTGTATAATCGAAGGTTGGACGAGAGTGACCGAACGAGTCACTGGCCATACTTCCAGCATGTACATACATTAACACCTGATAGGAAAACGCAGTTACAACCATTTCTGTGGACTTCAACTCACTGTAGGTTCGACAGATTGGATTTAATAATATGAAGAGTTTAGAATTCGGATCTTGAGGTTACACTAGGGCCGTGTCTGAAAGGTGTAGGACCAAGCGAATATCCTTCTAAAATGGTCTCGCAGTTCAATCTTGAAGCCTTAGACTGGAAGCGAAAGTCTTTCTAATTCCGCTACGACTGCAGCGCCTTATGCGGCCAGTTGACAAAACTAAGAACACGTTGATTTTTCCCGCGCTATGAACACTTATCTTTCACCAAGGAAATCTGCATTTTAAAAAGTTATTTTACTTTCATTTCCACACAATAGAAGAACTACAACTAACACTTGGCTGGCTTTCGACTTCCATAATTTAAAACAAGTGAACGAGTGTGCACTGTCGCGTACTGCATGCTGCTGCTCGCTAAATTGGCGCTGTCGTAGATGACGTCACTTCCGACAAGACCGTACTACAAGCATCCGTTTTGGTTTTCTCGGACACAGCCTGTGACCTCCAGAAGTATCTTGTTTAGGAAAAGAACTGGACTCGAAAATATGAAAAGTTGGGGTCTTCTGATTTTAGGAAGTAATGAATGTTGGGGTGGGCAAGGCAACAGTAAACTGCGTACCAGCTAACTGTAGACCAGGCGAACGAGAACAAGTCTCTGCGCAAGTAGTTACGCGATACGGCACCACCAATGAACAGTGAGAGAAACGGGATTGTGTAATGGCTGACGGGAGTTACCTGATTTCATCCTCAGCGTTGCAAACTTTTGAAAAGGATAATACCGAACGCACATGGCAAACTGACCGTATTTTTGTCTCCAGGTCCGTACGATTGGTTTAAGAATTTCTTATGGAAATATTAGGGATAAAACTGGAAGAGCAAATTTTGACAAGCCGTGGAATTAACGCACGGACAAAGGTCTGGACCGTACAGTTGGCAACGCTTCGCTTTCACCACTCGATTTTCCTCCTCCTCCTCTGCCGATATGCGCACGGCCCTGCTCTACAGTTAGCTGGGACAGGGTATAGGCAGATTTGCCCATCGCGTATTTCGTTAGTCTTTATTCTACACTCTACGTTTTCTAAGAAACGGGATTGTGCGAATGCACATATTGTCCTCTGATTTTTGCGTTTTGTTTGAGGTAGTGTCCCTCGCATTGTTGAAAATTGAGTCAAAGAACATGAGGCGAGGATGAACAATGGAGTCCATTAGTGGCGACGTCACAAGCAGACGACGAGCTGGAACCGAGTCTACATAACGAGAGAACATGTTTTCTTAGTATCCAATTCAATGCTATTTGCCTTCGGAAGCGGTAGCTTTAATTATTGTGACTGCAGTTATGAAACAAAATTATGGTGCGTATCGTACATGAATGAAAAGATGAGATATCGGATAATACGACTATATATCGCACATACCTTACAGAGGATAAGCTAAAGAATAACCGGAGCAAGAAAATCATGCATTTTCAAAACATTTCACTTCCGAGCACAGCCGAAGCCGACCCGAAGCTCACTCGATCTGAAGTCGGCCACGCTGCCGCTATGGATGGTGGGAAACCGCTTTACTCGATTTACTACTCCATTTATTCTTTACATTCTCATCTGTAAGGTATATGTTATATATAGACGTATTCTCCCAAATCTCATCTTTACATTGATGTACGATGCACAACACAATTTTGTTTCGTAACTGCTGTCATAATAATTAAAGCTACCCCTTCCGAAGGAAAATAGCATTGAATTGGATACGAAGAAAACACATTCTCTCGTTGTGTAGACTCAGTCCCAGCGCGTCTTCTGCTGTGACGTCACACTATTGGACTCCATTCGCATACTATTACTATTGGTTCTTTTACATTCGCAACAAACCCAAAATCAATACATTTTGTGATAAAACAGAAATCATCAAGTTTTCATGTATTCCACTAACTGTAAGTCCCATAGTAGAACATTTCGTAACAGTGACTGTGATAATGATATAACCTTCTTCTTATCAAAGATTTTTATCATTAGTATAACATTGCGCATGTTACATAAAGTAAGGAATGACAGCCACAACAGTACTAACGCCTCGTGAACTATCCACAGGGAAGATTCCGGACACGTAATACGATGAAAATTTGGACTTTAGGGAAGTAACGAATCTATCTATACCTCGGGAAGGTTTTTAGACTCGTCAAGCAATAAAATGTGTGAGTTTCAGGAAGTAGCAAATTTTTACCTCGGCAAGGTTTTAGACACGCTAAATACAAAAAAGTAGGAGTTTAGGGAAGTAATGAATCTACCTCGGGAAGATTTTGAAAAGTAGTAGCTTCGGGGAAAAAAAAAACTAACCTTTACCTCAGCAAGGCTTTTAGACTCTCTAGATACGAAATTTAGAAGTTTCTGGAAGTAAGGAATGTTTACTTCAGGATTTGGGAAAATTCCTGTCTCGGGAAACATGAAAAGTTGTAGTTTCAAGAACGCACGAGCACTTCGGGAAATGTCATCATTTACTAAAGCTGTGACTTTTGGGACCTCAGCAGCGATCAAAGGACACCGAATTACACGAACGATTCACACAATTTGAGAGGCGGCTGGGAAATCCATTTCGGCTTCTCCTTCGTCAAAGTGACAACGGTTTCGCGTGGGCGGTTGAAGAGGGCGGAAGGCGAGGGTGGACACGGAGAGGCACAAGCCACGGGTCACGAATCGTGAATCACGTGTCACGGATCGTCACTCGCACGATACGATGCACAAGCCGTAGGCATCCATCCAAGTCAATCAGTTCTTGTACACTCGCTCGCATCCACACACACACGCTCACCCGAACAAAGCAAAATGGGATGAATCTCCTACACTCTGCAAGCAGCATGGTTGCCATCCCACAAATTATATCACCCTCATACTTTTCATATCCTTATAGTAGCCGGCACATGGCGGAGTGGTTAGCACATCGTGCTACGACGCTAGGGGTCCCGGGTTCGAATCCGGGCCTTGGCATGGATGTTTGTGAGTGTTCATTCATCAATTTCATAATATCATCACTCATTCCCATCTTCGCAAATTAGCCAAAAGTGGCACAAAAAGGGAAGTAAATTAAAGCAAATCAATCAATATCCACTTTCGTAGGGACGGTAGAGACAATAACCCCCCTTCTTTGACAGAATAGCAAAATATATTTCCATGCATGCTACTACCATGATATATTTCGTCTTTTTCCTCTATCTGTCTTATATTTAGTTACTGTGGCGTACAAATATTGCCAGGCAAATTGTTAGGTTTAAACTTTTTAAGCTCTCATTGGGAAAAATAAAGTACATGAACGTAGTGATGGACAATTTGCTTGGTAACACTTATGCATCCCGCTCTACAGACGACGGGAAATAAATAATATGCAAAATGTTAATACTGTAACAAATATTCATGCAATCTGTTTTGTGCAATGTGACTTTAGAGGATTGAAACAAAAGCACCATTAATCAGAAGAAAATTTTCATCTCTAACATAAGAACAAATGTACTCTTGACAAACACACAGACTGTTGAAGAGAAATGCAAAAATAGCCTTGGCCCAGGCACGTATCCAGAGGGGGGGCTTAGGGGGCTCGAGCCCCCCCCGAAAGTTTTAGGTTTACACTAGATAAAAAGAGGTTTCTGATTTCTTGTGGTGTGAAATAAAATAATGTGACAATAATTTAAGGAGAGAAATAATTATCGAGGCAAGACAGAGAATGTTTTATACCCCTGTTATAGTTAATGGCTCGAGCCCCCCCTCCCTCAGAAAATTTTTCAATTTACACTAGATAAAATTAGATTTTTCGCATCTTGAATAATGTGAAGATAATAAATTTATAAATCTGAGAGAAATAATTATCGAGACAAAACGGAGAGTGTTCTATAACCCTATTATTGTCAATAGCACGTATCCAAGGTGGGAATCAGGAGGCTCGAGCCCCCTTCAGGATTTTTTCTGTTTAAGCTAGATAAAACTAGGATTTTTTCTTCTTGAATAATGTGATGATAATTTTGGAGAAATAATTATCGAGACAAGATGGAGAATGTTCTATAACCCTGTTATTGTTAATAGCACGTATCCAAGCTGGGGCTGAGGTGGCTCGAGGCCCCCCCCCAGGATTTTTTTTATTTTAAACTAGATAAAATCAGGTTTTTGGCTTTTTAAATAATGTGACGATGATTTAAGGAGATAGACAATTATCGAGGCAAGACGGAGAATGTTCTATAACCCTGTTGTTGGTAATATTGCACGTACACTTTTCTTGTGCTTTCGGTGTTCTCGCGTACTTGAGCACTATGTAGATACTTGTCAGCATTTGGAAGCTGCACAACAAAGGTAGCGCCACACTTAGGGCGATTCGTTGTAATTTCTAATCTCTGGAAGGCGGGAGGGGTTACGTTCTTGAATGAGAGAAGGAGTCAACTACTGGCGATATTAACGAATCGTTTTATCTGCGGAACGTTCTAGGTAAAATATAATGAGGATATAAATACGCAGATTCAATTTTTCGGTTGATCTGTACAAAGAATCGGTTAATGAGATTTCAGAGGTAAGTGTGACAATTCATACAGTCGTTGGTGATCAGATCAGTCAGCGTCCTCTGGTTGCTTTATAAGATATAGTGATTCGAAAATGAAGACATTGACGACAGCAGAATTTCCGGGGCCTCAGTGTAGTGCAAGTTCGGTTCGAGGGCCGAGGAGATCCAAGGTCTCTCTCTAAAGTGAATATTTCAGCAGTACCGGATATTGGAGTGGTTTATTAAAACAGAAATAAACTGCATAGATCAACTGAAAAGCAAAGTTTTGAGTGATGATTTAGTTTTGCCAGAACTAAATTTCGTATATGCAGTCCGAGAATTTCATGGTATAAAAAATACTTTTGTTTGAGCCTACTGGGTTCGAAACACATTCAAACACTTAACTACCATAAAGAGACAGCCGAAAATTTTATGAATGTCGAGAAGAGAAAGCAAGAAGATGTTGCATATGTAGACATTTTAGGCGGAAATTGCAGGCTCTACCAACTGAGCCACCTAGCCATCCTTCACTTCAACCAATTTTTCGTTAAAATGTCTACATAGTACATGTCCTGTGTATATCAAATCGTAAGGTGTTGCCTGTATAGTGAACAAGCACAGAAAATATAGGAGAGAGAAGAAAACTGAGGAGCATTATCACCGGTTGAGGATAATTTTTTCTGTGGTCAACAAGAGCTACTACTTCGAGGTGACAATGACAGTGGTCTAATAAGGGAGATTTCACACCTTGTCGCCTGAGGATTTCACAAATTGAAATTAGGTTTGTGCGGCCTTTTGTGTCGCTACAGTGTGAAACGTTGCTGTTGATTGGCCCATTCCAATCGACATGTATCGCGTGTCCCTTCGGTCTGAAACCTTCCTAAGTCTTGAAAATCCAAGTCACAAGGATGGAAAATTAGGGTCTTGTTAAGGTTAGGTGTGAAGGCAGGCAGACGACAGAACCCTAAAGGATCATATCCAAACCTGCAGGAAGAACGCATCTTACTTCAATCTCCAATACGATGATAAAAACTTCTGGTGAGTTGATTTTAAAAAATGTCCGAGATAAAGAGAGGCGTGCCCAGGATTTTCTGAAGTGGGGGAATACTGGGTCAAATGGGGTTATTACCTCACCAAACTTCCCTTGGGCACGTCACTGGAGATAAATGAGTAAGCATTTCATCATACTGGGAGACAAAACATTAGATGTGTTGGGAACGGAAGGGTTTTCACTGTGCATTAATGGTTTCGTGATCCACCTGTATTCGAGAAGACTTCCTTTGTTTCGTGCCGATATATGACAAGACAGCGGAAGCTGTGACAGGCATTTTTGAACACTTGTGAGTGCTAAGGCCTGAATCTGAACAATTTGGTGGGTTTCGGCTTTTATAAGAGCTGAAAAATGGGAGGACAAGACACGTTAGTGGTGTTCAGGCTCGAATCAGAGAGAAATATTAAAGAGCTGTCTGCATCCAGTTCGCAGCCCACAATTTGAATCTCGCGTTGTCGAGTGGATTGTCCATCCCGTGCATGTGTAACAGCTTCGTAAAAACACTCAAAGACACTATAGATGTTTTTATGTCTGATGAGATGAAATGGACAAACACACATACTGAGATGGTTCCGGCACACAATATTAATGCATGGAAACAGAGGAGTCGAGTGGTAAAAAATGTTCCGATTTCACGTTCTGATTAAAATGACAGCCTTACAGTGGCAACGATTTAAGAGATAGTTGTTCCCCATTTTTTATTTTTTTGCCTCAACATTATGACCTCTTAATGTTGAGCCTAGGCTACCAAGAGAAAGTAAACTTTCCTTGCAACGCCCTCCGCACCCCCCCCCCCCCCCCGTTTTGGAACCCAATTGCCACCTCTGGTCTTAAACACACAATTGTGAGGTTCTTACTATACCCCTTAAAAAATTGGTGTTGAGCCCCCCCCGAAAGGAATTCCTGGATACGTGCCTGCCTTGGCCAAATTGGCTACTGTTACTTTTGTTGTTGATTGTACGATCCGCGGGTAAGATGACACTAGGCAAACCTATTTCAGTTCACGTTTTATAATCTCAACATAATGGTCATTCCCATCGTCGCGGTTAATCTATACAATATACGCCACACTCATTCTCAAGTTGATTTACAACAACATTTTTAGTCAATTCGTCTGGTTACTTTTCAACACACTGAACTGGCAACGCTGAGTTCCCCTCCACCTACGATTTTTATATCTCGATATACATGGATCCGAGTGATACGCAGTAGACAAAACAGGAATAAAAACAATGGCGCCAAACCGCATAACCTCCTACTCCACGTCCATTGTTGGGTGCTGAGCGAACAAGGGAGTTCCTCGCTTTGCTATCGTAACAATATCCTGGTGCTGCTCGTTCAACACGATGTCCAGAATAACCACAGACAATTCGAGATTCAATAATAGTGGACAAGGGAATTTCGCTGCATGCTCGTCTTCTTCTTTTTTTTCTGCTCCCATGATGGTCTTTTTTTTTATTGTTCTTTCTTCTCCCCTCACAAAACTCAAACCAATTCACAAACCAGCCTAATCGCAGTTACACATAAAATGGACACCCGCTTGCATTCTGGGGGCTGCAAATACCCCCTACCCCCCCCCCCACTCTTGATTCCATTGCCAAGTTGGAAGCTTTTCACACTCTAGTTTCGCTCTCGGTTTGAATGAGATACGGTTCGTGTTCGAGAGAACATTTCGCCGCCATTTTGTGGGACTGTTTATGTATTTGTTCTTCCTGGTTGGTCCATCAAGGGGTTCCCAACGCTTCGTTTACTATGTCCCCCCTTTTTTTTAATGATTTCTTTTCAACACGAATTGCGCAGATTAAATCTACTTAGAATATAGTATTCGAGCAAGATGGAACATCAATTATTCTGTGATAGGGACAGTCATAACAAAAGTTTGATGTGGCAGGCTAGGCCTATATGTTAATTAAGGTATCAGGAACTTTTACTTCTTTGTTTCTGTATCTTGCTATCTCTGTTTTGCTACGTATTGCAGTAGCGAGATTGTGAAACATCTATGATGTTATTATATCTTTGAATATAGATGTTCAATTGTTTTGTTGATTTGGATTGTCAAGCATGGAGTTAGCCATGTTGTATATTCTTAGTTATGGATTAAATGATTATTTTGTATAAAATTGAACCCACATGATTTTTTATATAATATTACCGTGGTTGGTAATACAACACGTATCTCTTAAAACCACTGCGCTTTTGTGTACTCATGGCCATCGTGAGCTGAAAACAACCTGCCCATAATATTGAAATATAAGTGGTTGATTATGCCACAAGGTGAGGTGGGGAACTTGTAACTTTACTTTTTAAATTAAAATAACGCCAAGAAACTGTGAGATTTACTGAAATTATAATGTGTGGACATTTCTAGTAATGTACAAATGCAGTTTATCCTAACCGTCTATAAAATCCTTGTGACTGTCTTCTACATTCACGAATAACCAGTATTTACTTTATTTCTATTGTAAACATGTTCATAACATTAACAGGGAACCATTGAGATTGTGGTGTTTGGAAAGAATGAGGAACGAGGAACTGTAAGCGTCAACTAAGCTAGAATACGGAATGGTGAGAGTGCAAGATGTGGTAAGGGTGTTGGTTGACTTAGAGAGGTGAATGATCGTAGTTTTGATGGAAAAGGAAGAACGAGTGTAGAGCAGTTGCATGTGGTCTTCCGAGAAACAAGGAAGGGCTGCGAGGGGATTAAATAGGGGATGAAATAGGCGGATGTTCATCCTTGGCAAAAGGAACAAACAAACGCCTACGAATTCATGTAGTCGAATTATCAAATACCCATTTATTCCAACATTTCTAATAACTTGTACAACGACAGACAGATTCACATTTAGGTGCTAGGTTGGTATAATTTACCTGGGATGATTGAGGACCTTCTCCTGAATGGACGCTATTCCGTTGCCGGTTCTAATTCAACTGTCCACTCTCGTCCCTCCTCCCCAAAACTCTCGATCATTTACCTCTCTTCGTCAACACCCTTGCCACATCTTGCACTCACACCATCCCGCATTGTACGAACTCGTGCTGACGCTTACACTTCATTCTTTCCAAACACACCACAAGATCAAGAGCGCTGTATCAATGCCAAAATTTTTAAAGTTGTTGATTTCGTTTCGTTTTTGTTATGTAGGACGATTGATTTAAAATGCCTTGTGTTAAAAAGTCGCAAACGAGTTTGTATCAGACACGTTGACTACCAAGGCCACATTGTGTGAATGACATCGTGGGACCAAGTAAAAACAATTTGTGAAAATGGATCAAGTTGGTGTCATTAGATCTGTGAAGCACAAGAAATTTCAAAACAAGCCAAAAAACCGTTGAATGTTAAATTTAAATTTGAGACCCAGTTTTGGGTATCGTGGCCTGGAGAAGATAATTTTGATCAGAGGGCCATGAGACCAATTCCTGTGTCTCACATTGTTATTAAAAAGTATAATTTCTGTTTCTTCAAATAACGAACTTCCATCACTTGAACTATCAAGCTCGTCCAGTATTGCACGCACATTTTATGCTTCTTGTTCATACATCGTCAACAGAACAACAGAACATACAACAACAGAAGTGCATCCTCCATAAAATATTGCACGAAATGCAATCTACACGTTCAATCACACAGAATATAGTCTTAATTTTTTCTTGCTTTATTTTTCTCCTTCTTTGTTTAATTATTGCCTGAAATACAACAAATGTCAAACAACGATGCATTAAAAAACGCATCAATTGTTATATTGAAAATCAGCAAAATGAAGTCATCATAAATAATCACAGAACACTAGGTTTATTACTACAATGTTAAGGCCATTTGTACGCCATTGTTGTAATCGCGGGTTGCTATCTAGGGCCAGGCTACGAGTATAGTGCAACATTCTGGAGCCAAAACAATATCTTTGATCATGTTAGCAAATGACAAGTGGAACCCATATCGCGGCCAGAAGCAATTGCTGAGGTGAGACACAAAAGTGGGCATCACGGCTTCACGAATGGCGATACTTGAGACCCACTTTTCGGTCTCATGGCAGTCAACGTGTTAAAATGAAATAATACCTTAAGAAGTTAAATTGTGCTCTTTTAATTATTGCAACGTAAGTTATACAATATTATGGAAACCCAGTTGAGCGCCGATGACTTGAAATTAAATTTTAAAATTGTATATAAGTTTGCTCATCCTTCGCGTACCGTATGGATTACACATTCAGTGTAAAGTGTAGTTGTATCCTCTTTTCGCAGTTGTAACATTTATACACTACCTGCATTAGGGTTGCAACAGAAATTAGAAAGAACATCCATACACGAAAACTCCACAAAATGTAAGGTTATATCCATCAATATTTTTCTGCACAACATTGTCGACAACCAAACAACCACACAGTACTTCCTGTTTTATATCATCAACACAATCAACAACCCTAATAGACTCTTGCTTCGTTGAAGCTGAGTTGGGAGAAAACATTTGGAAACCGCAGCCAAATATTACTCTGCGAAACTGCACAGAAGTTCGCCATCGAGAGGCTTGTGTTTCACTTCCTCTTGCCTTTGATGTTTTCCTTGTAAAATCCTTTTTGTTCAATGTTATTTTAGTAGACGTTGCCTCGAGCAGTACATTTGCCAACGATAACTTGCATTTTCCTCCTCTTTTTTACAGAGAGAAAGGGGAGTTCAAAGGGGGAGGGAAATACAATAAAAAGAACCTCCAAAATGATAGAGTGTGCAAGGGGAAATAGGGAAGAACACAAATACTATGGCAGACAACGCAGGAACAACATCGAGGAACAAAAACTTCCAAATATTTTCCCCTGCTGTAATTGGATTTCCTTCCAGCGAATAGAAATACAAGGGGAAATAAGAACAAAAATGGACAGATTTTCCAACCTCCTTTCTTTTTTTTTGTAGAAAAGAAAAGGAAGAAAAGAAAGCTGTGCTGAGTTCGCAGGCTATTAGTGCTTCCTTCGGTTTTCGATATTTTCTCCCTGTCGTCCATTTTACCAGGGAAAAAGAATTGAAACAGTTGTTTACGTTGAGACGTCTCAAATTTGCCTCTCTTTTGTCGTTCTAGAATGAAACAGAATGTAGCAGTGTCGCGAATAAAATTTAATGTACATGAATTGGAAAATATCGAGACATTTATGTGGTGACAATCGTCATTGGCATTTCATCATTTACGAACTGATATCTTTATTTCTGTATCACGATAACTGCAATAATATATATATAATCTGTGTCTTCCCTACTTAAACATAAAGTAGTATGCAGTATTATTATTACGCAAATTATCCATTATGGTGTTCATTATTTTGTTTTATTCATTGTGAGATACAAAAATTGAAGCAAGACGCCTATTTATGCACCAACATGAATGTAAATACCAATGGACAATTTGCCTGATAGTACTTGTACCAAAGAGTATAAATTTCATAAGAGTGGGCGAAGTTGTTTCCCGCCTGAAGCAAATTGCACCGTGATCTAACATAAGTAAGCCGGCAAAAGAACCAAAACCCTTTGGTCTTATGCAAATCCTCGGCGATAAACAAAATGTCAGGGTAATTATGCTCTGAATCAAAAGTTTATTTGTGAAGTTTTTTAATAGTTAAATTGGATTTCAAATATCACATTGGCGTAAACAAGCAGCTTTTCTATCTCGCCTGTAACATTGCAACAAGCTTGCAGCAAGTTGACAACGAATGCGTCCCTTCAACTTCTAGCAGTAGTTGTTTGGCAACACTGCATTCAATTTGTATGAACAAAAGACTGCATATTTATTTTTTCCACCACTCTAACTCCTATTCAATACTTATATCGTTAATGTTAGTAGCAGTTGTAAACTGTGCCTTACACACATGTATTTTCTTTAGGGCTCGTGGAGTCGAAACGATGACTGAAGGAACAAAATGTTAGTAAGAGAAGTTGTATCTGTTGATGACCTCTACGTGCTGTAAAAGTTCGACGATGTTGTACTGCCACACACTATATATAGGCAGCTCGATTTATTCGGTGATATTTTTTTAAAAAAATCGTGCTAATTTTCTTTGCCCCAAATTCGCTGTTTTCTTTTAGCACACTTTTCAGTCAAATGTACGTAAAATTACACCTTCATTGTGCATTTAAACTAGTATTTTAATTTATAGGTCTTATGGACTACTGTTCGCGACAATTTCATGCCTTGGAGACGATTTTTGGGGAAGTTATTTTCCATTATTTCTCGCGCGATGTTACGGTTTCCGTGTGGCGGTAAGTGCGCACTCTATCTCCGCCAAAACTCCACGACTTTGCTCGGTAATACAAAACATTCCGATGGAAAGTGAAAAATCATGGGTTTCATGTAGCTGTCCGAATTATTCCATGTATAATACGCACTATAGTTTTTTTTTTTTTTTTAAAAAAAGGGTCTATGCAATAATGGAAAACGTTCATGTTATACACCTATTAATAATTTTTAAGCCTAAAATACAAGAATGTTGAAGTTTCGCAGTATTTTTCGTTTTGAAAGTGCAAAATGTCTTTAAATTCACGAAAGAGACATGAAAAATGTGTTTGAAACATGTTATTGTACATACACAAACACTTTCTTGCAATAATAACATTTTTCGGCGTTAGTACGTTTGCGAAAAATCAACATTGCTTGCAATCAACGTCTGCTTGAAGGTTCTTGCATAAAGTGTCTGGTACCACTGTTGCGCAGGCAGTCATTCCCCTTTTATTTCAACGGGACTGATGCGTATGTGGAGGGGTTCTGTTGGGAGTGGTAGAAGGGGGAGATTGAAGAGTCGGAAGTTTGGATGGCACTCACGCCTTGTCATATTGACGGTAGACTGAACACCAATCCTATACTCGCTGGTCTTCTTCCGTATGGATTATGGACCGTGGAGATAGACGGTAAATCAAGGGTAAAATTAGTTATGTTAATGAGGGCGCTGATGAAGAGAGGCTGTGCTCTCTCTCCCTCGGCTTATGGTGCATTCGTCCTGAGAGAAGCGATATTACGCAGTGTGCGCGCGCACACACATGCTTTCCATGTGTGATAGCATGCTTAGGAGACTAAATCGTCAAATGTTTGATATTAAGGCTGCAACGAAGGGAGTTTAGTTGTACCTTCACGATAACAGATGGCAGCACGTTTCCACTGCAGAGGAGCATCTTGTTGCTAGATCTACGTGTTCTTCAAGGCGGGTGAAAGTAGCTCTATCATGGATGGTGAATGGGCATTTAACGACAGTGACGTTACTTTCGAGTTAACGGGTTTTTCTAAAACTTGATGCAGAAACACACCGACATATTGATTGTTCTTAAATTAGGAACATATTTCTAGATAAAGGGAAAAGGCAATTACGAATCTATTTGTATTGCTAGTGTCGAATGCCGTGGTATACAGAGATGAAACGTAATTCCCAGACACAGCCTTTGCATTAAGCAATATCCTGCAAAGCAATACTTGTAATTATTTCTGCACACATGTTGTGTGTGTGTTCGGGAATTCTAGTGTGTTGTCGGTTGGGAGCCTTTGCAAAATTGCACAAAACATCAGTTCTAACATGCTTCTTTTTCTCAATCTAGGCCTTCCACGCAACATAAGTCAACGAATATTGATGGGAAGAAATTGTAAAATTTCATGAAAAAAGAGTATCAGAATACGAAAGAACGAGAACTCCAGAATGCAAAAGTGGAAGATAATAAAGACGAGCAGGGTCGTACTGGCCGCCGGAAGTAGCACCCCAAACATTTCACCCAATTCAAACAATGTTGGATATTTAAAAAATGGAAAACATTAAACACTAGCATACATATATGTGCTGGTGTATGCCCATGTGTAAAATAGGAGTCGGAACCTTTTGAAAGTTTGCGCTACGTAATTGGCAGTAGGCCTACTATGTCTTGGTAGTGTAGGACATCAGTATTGCCTTGTGCGGGGGGAGGGGGTGGTACAGCAATAATGAAATCTTTCCTATTGTGAGCTTGCTTATTCGCAACTCTCCAACTGTAAAATTGGACTACAGAAGCATGGTAATGTTGTCATACTGTAAGGAACCATTTGAAACAATTACAATTTGAGAACATTTTAAATGGATAAGATAACTTTAGCTCTATGCATAGAATGTCTTTGCAGTAAGAACTTAGAAAAATAGTATCGAAATAGCGTACTTTCTATAATTAACATCGTAGCATATAGCTGCAAATAATATGACGAAATCTCAAACATTTACAAAAACAGTCGTTTTCGAAGCGAAATTACAAATCGGCAAATGTTTCTTAACAGTCTCCACTTGCAACATAGTACCAGAAGCTCAGATGGCTTGTATCACTTTTTTTTATATACATTTTTTCCCCCTACACTCCTTTTAGATTGGCCGCCACAGTGTACAATCTTTCTCTGAGCCTGGCTGTGTGACTCATCATCGTTTTCTTCTTCGTCGTTTCTGCTGTGGCAACTCATCGTCGGATCCATGGCACGCGCCGAGTTGATGGCCTCTTCATTAGACCCGCTTCGGCAAGAGGCATTCGTGTACTGAATCAGAAAAGAAGGAAGACGAAACTGAAACACGGCGAATGACATATTAACTTAATGGAATATATGGGTCTCCTGCGTATAAAGCAAACAGTGTCAATGACACCGTGTTTACTCGCGGTATACAGAACATTCACTCGTACAAACTCTGTTCCGTTTCTTTTGAACATTTCTACTCCCAATGCGCCCGTTGCAATCCAATTTAATTTATTAAAGTCTGTATTTGAAGAGGCTATTTCAATTTCGCATCGTGTGCATGTGTTGTCGTTCTGAAACTCCAAGTTCTCTTGGTTTCTGGTGCGCTGTGTCGAGTAAACTGGATTCAGGTTCAGTGATGATTCGACAGGTGGCTCTAGTGTCATTGAGCTTTTATTCATTTGTTCACAAGATAGTACTTTCTCTATAAATTCCTCAGCTGGAACGAAACACAGTGATAAATGATAAATCAAGGGTTTTGTTTATTGTAAAATTGAATAATTAGATATCTTAAGGAATTAGAGTTATTTGAATACATCGTCAAAACTACTAGAATTTAATTTTCCTGAGATGAAAAACCGAGTATGGATAGTTACACCTTTCATCGTGATACATAACATACCATAACGCTACGACTACTGAGCTAACGTACAATGGGATGCAGAAGTATTACTCGGCAAATTGTCCATGGCTATTTTCATTATTATTCCTTTACATCCTACGTGTTTTTAAGAAATAGAATTTTCCGTATGCTGGGGTAAATGTTGTCAGCAGCTTGCTTGTAAAAAAAAAAAAGGTAAAGTGTTCCCCTGTGCATAGCACCACGCCTTGAAGGCGTATAGGGGGTGTGGGGGTAACGCCCCACACTTTCTTGATCCGGTCGTTAATGGGGGTGATGTGATCAGCATCACGCCCCTGACCGCCTTTACCCCCCAGGGTTTCCCCCAGGTACCCATGTTATTCGACGCTGGGTAGGCGCCGGGGCCGCTTCCACCGTTAGAAAAGTTCCCGGATTTGAACCGGCCGGGGATCGAACCCGGGACCTTTAGCATGGTAGTCAGACGCGTTACCGACTGAGCCACCGCAGCTTGCTTGTCATTTGTTTCAACTCTTGAAGGTCTTATTGGGTAAAATAAAGTGTGTTAACATGATGATGGACAATTTGCTTGGTAATAGTTAAGCATCCCACTGTACCAATGTCAGTAGCATCGCCAGTTTTCCTCTGTCTCTCTCTCTCTCGCTATCAAATTTCTTTCTCCCTCCCTCTCAAAACTCTTTGTTTAAAATCTCTCTCTTTCATATCTCTTTATTTCTGTCTCTCTCTTTTTCAAATTGCTCCCATTTTATGTCTGTGTATTTGTTGCTCCACCATATAGGGGGCTAATATTATTTTACGGTGGGCTAGAGCCCATTCTCTCTTACCCTGGTTGAGGTGCAAATAAAAAATCTCAAATAGTATTCAATCTTGTTAATGGCACTTGTTTTGTATTATCTTCATTGTTCTTTCATGATTTTGAGCATCATTGAATTGGTCTTCCCCACAAATGAGAATATGATACAGTGGAATCTTGATAACCCGAACTTGAGGGGAAGAAGAAGAAAATCGAGGTATCAAGGATTTCGACTTACCAAGGTTCGAGTTATTGAGGGCCAGAATCGCCGACTTCGAGTTATAGAGGTCTAAAGTTTACTGACCCTTCTGAACGTCGGCACTACGTATGTAGGGTAGGGGAGTTCAGTCCCGACACGATTGTTGATCACCTGACATTGTACGTACGCACCCTACACTTCGACTTATTGAGGTCCATGGAACTAAAACTTCTAGTTATAGAGGTGATTAGAATTTAACTTCGACTCATAGAGGTTTTTCATAAGTCTACCTTCGAGTTATTGAGCTCGAACGGCATCCTATAAACTGTACAAAAATTCGTCTTATCAAGGTTTTATTCGAGTTGTTGAGGTAAAATTAGTATTGAGTGTTATGGACAATTCAAGGGGATTACAAAAAAATTCGACTTATCAAGGAATTCGAGATGTTGAGGTTCGAGTTATCAATGTTCCACTGTATTGATGTTTTTCATTCTTGAATACGTTAAGTGCCATTACTAAAGTTACAAAATGTCCTGGGAAAGTTTATATCATATACATTATTTTAATATAGGCCTAATATGTCTATTATATAAAAAACATATCACGTGGCGGCGATTGGGTTCCAAAACCAGGGGGGCAAGGTGCCAAAACTGGGGGGGCAAACACAGTATATTTTCCTTTGTGGATAAGGTTTAGCATAGTGCGGGAACAATAGTTGCGAAAAGTGGGGGGCAACTGCCCCCTAATCGCCGCCACTGTCACTGCTGTGCATAAGAGCTACTTTTTACAGTCCGTGTTCAAAGTTTCTTCCGCATTGGCCAAGGCAACGCTAACAGTTACATTTCAACCAATCTAGTATATATTATATATATATAGGCTATATGGATTATTGGGAGGAGAAATGTACCCCCTCCAGCTTTCAACGGCCGTTGAGTGAATGGAACGATTCATTCTCACAACATGAAAGAGACCTGGATTCAAAACCCTGCCGAGTCAGCATTTGTGCTGAAATGTCTTGATTTTCACAAGTTTGCATGATTTCAATCCCTTCACTACCTCCTCGCCCCCTCCCAATAACTGGCTCTACTTTCACAATGTTTCTGCTAAGGTTTTTGTTTCGACTAATCGATTACAGTGTTGACATATAATGCAGATACGAACAAGTGTTGCCAGAATGCAAATGTCGATCATAAAATTCTTGCCAGATGTTATCGGAACCCGGTTTTATGTAGGTCTATGGAAATGATAAACAGCACTAACTCGCTCGACAAAACATAATTGCCCATGATGAAATTTTTGTCTTCTTCTTTCCGTTATCTTCTCCTATACTTCCCTGATCCAATACCGCCGCTTTTTCAACTCTGAACAAATCTCAAATGATCTAGAGTGCTCTGTAATGAGGCCTTAAAGGTAAACAAATTATAAGAAGAAGAAGACGAAAGGTTGAAGGAACATGGCTATATTGAAGCCGGGTAAATCAAAACGTGTTGCTCTGGCCGTGTCGTGAGTCGGCAATTGGGCGTTTTATATAGAAAGGAACTCATTTTGAAGAGCTCAAAGTCACGCACGTTAAGTAATATCCTCCCCTTCTCTGTAGATAATCTCATTTTCTCTCATAGAGGCAAGAGGCACCCCTCAGCCATGGAGTGTTGCAAACTTCCACAGTTAATATATTACCACTGCAATTCTTACATGAGTTCGTGCAAGACTAGCATTACTATGCCCGATACTGGGCCACTTCACAATGCTTCATCATCTTTACGAAATATATCATAGTTTTTTCAGAGAATGATCAGGTAACATAATACATTACATACACCCAACGTATCACTCATTGTATACATTCTGCATGTGGGCTATTGGCGGGGTGAAATATCACTGACCCACTACCAAAGCTATTTCGTCGATTTCTCGAACACGTGACTGTCGATGTAATTATTTTGCTCGTTTGAGCGTTTTAAGCATGTTTCACAAATATGTGTGCACTGTGCAATACTGCAATTAGAAGAAATTTATGTATTCAGTTTATTTGTGAGAATTTCAAAAACAATCTATATTCCGAAACGAATCTTTGAATCAAATAACACATCAGATAACAGTTTAGTCACTTCTTAATTTAATTTTTTGACATACTATTGCTTGTTATGCTAAAGCCAGTCATAAGCTAATATTATATACTTTATGAGCAGCTAATTTGATTGTTTCGAATGAAAGGGAACCTTAGATTAACACTGCAGAGTTCAAGCATGCTTATTACAGTGATCAAACTTTGGAACAAGTTCTAGGATGAAAAGTACTCACCGTGCAACACTGGATCAAGGCAAGTCGAAAGTTTTCTTGCAACTGAATTTTATGGCCCACACATTAGCTCAAAGAGATGTTGTTACGCGCTTCTCTCAATTCGAACACGATAAGACCACCCACGGCGAACTTATGTCTGCGGTTCGATTTTCTTTGCTTGATTGCACAAGCCGAGAAAACAAGCGACAATCATCACGCGCGAATATCATCAGGAACAATCTCTAAAATCTCAATTTCAATCCGCGGGCAATACATATAAATGGTTTGCAGAACATTCATAAAATAAACCTTGGTACTACTCATATAATCTTCCAAGATAAGTTATTATTTTTATAATACGTCTACGTACAGGTCATGTTCGTACTAATGATCATTTAGCACGATTACATATTACAACAAAACAATCCTGCACATGTGGAGAAGTTAAGAAGTTAATCAAGATGCCACTAATGGTTTGCGTCGCCATGGAGTTCCATTCCCTTCATCTCTTATTGCCCTGCTCACGGATCCCATTCCTCCCACTATATGGCTTCTTTATGGATATGCAAGAAGATGTAATTTGACGATCTAACAAACAGTATATATGTTTTTTTCATTGTGAAAAATAAGTGCATAGTGAACTAAATATATTTTTCACCAATCTCAGATAGATGACTAAAATCGACTAACAGTTGATAGGGTCAGAAAAGAAGAAGAATGGTCAGTTCTATCACAGCGCTGTTTCATGTAGTTTTAGCTGTTTAGCTGTTTTAGTTTATTTGACGACGAGGAATCGGCTCAAAGCATTACCTTTTCAATCTGAAAGCCTCATGGCTTGCTCTGGTCACGTGACTAATCGTCATCAACTGGAGGCGAGATAGCCGCCATGTCTGATTTGCTTCTTCGGAATTAATGATGGACCTTTTTAGTGAATATGGAATTGTAATGCAAATTTAGGAACTGTAATCGAGTTTACAAGACTTGTAAATATGCTTAAATGTGCAAGAGGTATGGTGTATAAGTGTTGTGTGCTCAATTACAGAGGCAATTATGATGAAAAAGTAACGTTCACATTGCTTCAAGATGTTGCTGAAAATGAGAAATGTTTAGGGCAATTCCATGTGATTCGGTCACTACGAAAAGATACAAGTTAAGTAACAAAGCTTTTATACTCATAAATAAATAAGAGTAATAGTTCATGATGTAAACATTTCATGTGTGCAGAATAGGCATCTAATATACTCTTAAATGTGATGATGTTTTATCTCTTGTCGACATTTGTTTTTAGAAATATCAAATAATTTACCCTGAATTACAAACGTTGGTTAACGTTAATATTATTGTTTATGATTGCAAATTAATCTGTTTCAAGATTTAGCCAACGTTTAAAATATTACGTTCGTGTCTACTAAAGCAATTTGTTAGTGAAAATTTTATGCAAGCATTCGATAAAATTTTCATATTATTTACACAAATTTTCAGTTTCAAAATGTGCTTAATGAAAGAAAGCTATACAACGGGGTAAAGTTGATACATGTGTACATTTACATTCTTATTTTATCCCGCTTTATGGTTCTTTATGCTAATCGGAAGATATGTTGTACAGTGGGATCCACTAGTATTGCACGGCAAATTGTCCACGACTATTTTCATTAATTTTTCTCTTACATCCTATATGTTTTTAAATGGTGGATTTTATGTATGCTAGTGCAGAAGTTCTCAACAGCTTGCTTTGAGATTTCTTTTAATTTTTGAAGCTCTTATTGCGTTAAATAAAGCGCACGAACATGGTGATGGACAATTTGCACGGTAATACTCATGGATCCCACTGTACATTCAAATACAAGGGTGCGATGTGTAACAAGAACTTCGATGAGATATTCGTGTGAAAAACTATCCAAGAATATATTACTTATATTACCTAGCTATGTTAATATGAACTACAAATGTATTAAATTTTATAATACTGTTTCATATGAAATACTTTTTATTTTTTATCTTTGTGAAGCTTCAATGTTCGTAACTTTGATTATTAAATCAGTGATAATGTTTATTGTTTCATATTTTATTAACATTCTTCACGATGTTATTAACAGAATGTAAAAACAGTGTAAGGAAATATTCCAAATGTTTATATCCCAATTGAACGCTAAGATCGAAATATTAATCTGCTTTTTTTCAATGAAACTCTTAAGTTATTGTCACAGATCTTACTAACGACAATGAAAAGATTCAATTTGTATATTATCTCTCGTTTAATAAAGTCAATAGGATCGAAATTACAATATGACAAATGATTTAGGTTTAGTCTTTACAGAAATGTAACATTGCCCTTGTACCAATTTGTTTCGCTTTTGCTGCAAGGATATAGAAATTAAGCTTTTGTATTGAGATTGTATAGCTAAGCAGAATATCTGCTTTATCTGGATGATTAATTTTGGGTAGAGTTAAAGACAATTTAATTAATTAGGTAACTTGGAAAGTTTACGGTCAACCTAACACGGCTTTTTTTTTATTTAATCAATTGATTTTACATACTAAAGTTCATACAAAAGCAGTTACGAGTTTTACTGTAGCTGACAAATATTCCCGATAATATTTTTCAAAGATATACAATGTTTAAATTTTTCCGCCAGGAAGTTTCTAACGGTTATCAACTCTTTCTTTGTGCTATGGTAGGAATTTTTGTGGTGGCCTGAATGAAAATTTTGGTGTAAATATTCAATATTATACATTTTTGTTCTATATTCGTCGGGAGGGTAAATGTCAAAATTTAACTTCATAAAAGAAAGAAATATACCTTAATTATCTACTGTAAAATTACGACAAGGGGTTTACAGCGTTAAGACGATCGCCTCCAGATGATGACGTCTTGACTGAGCGCTGTGGCCTGAACCTCAAGATGGTCTTGCTCAAAGACACAGAAGAACTTCGTAACTTTCCACTTCTATGCTTGCAAAATGGCGATAGAATTTAATCTCGATTCTTTGCACGAAGCCAAGACCAGTAGATCCAGGTTGGGTGAATAGCTGGTTGTGCACGGGGATTTGCTTAAGATAGATAACAGCAAATGCTTAATGCTCTGTTGGGAATAAAAAAGGTAAAGGTAAAGTGCTCCCCCGTGCATAGTCCCATGCCATGAAGGCGTATAGGGGGTGTGGGGGTAACGCCCCACACTTTCTTGATCCGGTCGCGAGTGGGGGTGATGTGACTTCATCACGCCCCTGACCGCCTTTACCCCCAGGGTTTCCCCCAGGTACCCATGTAATTCGACGCTGGGTGGGCGCCGGGGCCGCTTCCATCGTTAGAAAAGTTGGGAATAAGAATGATATTATAGTATTTTGAGACACACTGAACCTCAAGTTTACTAACCGTGATCTTCGCATGATAATTTGTGCCACGCCGGATAAATCAGGTTATCCTGTTTCACCACAACTATATACAGTAAATAAACAACAGTATAAATTTGAATCTTGTTACGGAAAGACATACTTTGCTCATTTCAGAAATATAAGTGATAAATTGATATTGGTTAACTTGAGAGAGGGTATTTAAAGGTGGCTAATCCATAGACATGTGGGGTCTTACTATTGTTGTGTAACTTGAGATTAATTTGATTCACAGTGGATGCACATTGCATGGTAGTTCGGATACCATTTTAAGCTGCAGGATCAGTCCAAGTTGACCTATGAAGTGGACTTAAAACAAACTTCCGCCCCAGTTTTTCACAATACCACATACAATAAATCGTTTACTCGTACTATGGAAAGTATTCTGTGAACTTGTTTTGCTAATCGTGAGCACTTATAAATAAGTGAAGATTTTGCAAGAAAGAACACTAGCGCCCTCCCTAGATGCTTATCGCACCGCGTTGCTCAGCAATCTGTACAATATTCAACGAACATTGAAATAGAAACAGAACACCTGTTGAAATACGTTGAACAACTGCACTCGTACAGTGGGATCCATGAGTATCACCGTGCAAATTGTCCATCACCATGTTCATGCACTTCATTTGACCCAATAAGAGCTTCAAGAATTAAAAGAAAACTCAAAACAAGATGTTGACAACTTCTGCACCAGCATACATAAAAATCCATGGCTTAAAAACATATAGGATGTAAGAGAAAAATTAATGAAAATAGCCATGGACAATTTGCACGCTAATTCTCATGGATCCCACTGTACATGATCATAATTGACAGTGATATTTTTCTTTCCGAAAGATGGCAATAGGTAGTCTGTACAAATAGATTTTATTGTAACAATGATTATACTAATTATTGATCACATACACTCATCAACGAAATGTATATTTTCATTACTCTTAGCAGAGATTTGAGACGGAGCAGATATTTGATTCTTAGTTTCTCTAGAAAGAAATATTGAAGTTTATACACAGGCGAGGCGATCATACACAAAGAATTTTACAATTACAGTGCACTGAGTATTGGTTACACGAGTATCAGTACCTAATTGGGTCTTTGGTGATTATATCTTGTGATAAGTACTTATTAGGTGTAAAATCTGATGCAAAATCTACTTGTATAATATGTGTGGGAACAAGTGGTGCGATGTGGGAGGGGAGGAAGAGGCTGATATTATTTGCTTGTTTTCCGAAGCTGGTTTGCTCACGGTCTTTTCTGCCATTCGAAAATTTCGCTACTCCATAATTTTACTACTCACTTCATATTTCCATCTCTTCTTTCTTTCCCATGCCTTCGTAATTACTGAATAGGCTTTCATATTTCCTTTTTCTTTGTTTCTTCTATGTTTCTTGTTTCCCATGCTTTTGTATTTATCGAAGAGGCAGTGGAACTTGTTTATATTATGTTCTTCTTTGTGGCATTTCTCCATCTGTTTCTGGAATGTGATTTGTGCGAGTAATGCACTGCAGGAACAACCTTTCCTGGTACTCTGGTAAGATATGAAAATTTTCTGTCGACCGGTTCTTTTGAAAATCGTGACCAAATTTACCCCTTAAACTTACGCAGGCTTGATCAGTAAAATGTTCAAATTTTTGCCAGGATATAAGATCACTTGAACAAAAACAATTTCCCTCTTATTCGATGTCTGAAACTTGTAAACTAAATGACTATAATGTTCGATCACAGGATTATGAATTTTGTATTTGACTTGTCTTGAGAACATTTGACTGAATTTGTATACTTCTTCTGCTATTCTTTGTAGCTAGTATCCTTATTGTAGAGTGGGATGCATAAGTATTACCAAGCAAATTGTCCATCACCATATTTATTCTGTGTTTTACGTAATGAGAGCTTCAAGACTGGAACAAAACGCCAAACAAGCTGCTGACAACCTCTGCCCCAGCATTCATTAAAAACACGTAGGATGCAAGAGAAAAAATCAAGTAAAATAATCATAAACTATTTACAGAGCAATACTTGTGCATCCCACTGTATAACGAGTAAAAATAAATAAATTGCCTTAAGAGACTTAGTAATCTTGAAAAATCTGATATATTAAAAACTGAAGTAGAGTAATGCAAGTTATACGCATGTTCAAGTTTTGTATTTACAAACAAATAATCATGGACGTTCGGAAGGGGGCAAGGGGGTGCCACGGCCCCTCTCCTGAAAAATGAATGTCCACATAAAAAGTATATTTTTCACACATAATTTCATTTCAGTCACAGTAATTTATGTTATTTATTAAAAGGGTGTTCAAGAACATGATAACTTCAGACTGGAAAAAATTACCTTGCCTGCCCCTCTCTGAAAAAATTCCTGCGGACGGCCATGGTAATATTAGATTCTTTTTTATGCTTCAATATTCATGATGAGCCTAAAAGAAACAGATTAAACTCTTTATAAATCGAATGCTGTTTGTTTTATCAGAAAGCATTTAGTACTTGTTTTATAGAAAAAGTCTTCAAATCTACTATCTCCACTTTTCGTTTGTTTTCGTGACGTCAGCAACACGTGAGCTTCCTTGACGTTAGTCAAGCAATATGGCCGCTAGCCAGGTAGAAAAGGCTTTCTGTGTGCTTGAATACAATTGATATCTGTCGTGTTACACAAGGGTCATACTTAGAACATTTGTAACATACTCTTCCAACCATGTAAATATTTCAACCATGTTATTAAAACTGTTGTTTACATAAAAAATTAAAACTGTCCATTTCTTTTAGGGTCACCCTGTATATTCGTTGATCAACTCACTGGAACTAAATTGTGTGAGCGCAGAAGAAAAGCAACCTAAACGATAGTTGTAACCATTTGACGCAACAAACGCATCCATCAAATATCTGTTCTGCGGAGATCTGTTGCGCCCAATAAAAGACCAATAGTAATATTTAGTATTCATTATCGCTCTTTAATGGAAAATATAAACACATTAGCAATTATTTAGCTCATGGAAATCGCTGATAAATTCAGTAGCTGCGATAATATTATTCTTATCAGAAGGGTGCATGGCCTGATTATAATAATTTAATTTTCTCTTTGGTTGCGAACTGTTACCCTGAATGGGGGGGTGAAGGAGAGAGAGTGGGTTGAATTTAAAGGGCAGAGGGACGAAAAACGTTGGAAGGGTGAGGGCGCATACAAAGGATGGCTTATAAATAGGGACACCTCCACTTTATGTTCAAGCAATGATTCAGAAAACACCAGATGGGGGTCGGCCAGTGTTTGTGGTCTTGCTTCTCGATTCCTGTCAAACCGATGAATAGAACGAATGACGTATGAGAGTTGGTTTTGATACTGCTGGCTCATATAACTGTGCTGGTCCCGCCAGAATCAGGCTTTGCGCGAAACAAAGTGCAAGGGAAGAAGGCTCAGGGGTGGTAAAGGAAAGGAGGAAACAAAAGAATGTCAAAAGAAAGGACAGTTTTTTGTGTTACATTTCTCCTCCCCCACCGTAACATGGATCGTGTTTTGTTTTGCGAGTCGTTACTGTTCTCCTCCCTGCTTTTCAGAGGGCATCAAGGAATCACGTGACCAGAAGCAGGAGGTAATAAATGCTCTTCATCTACACGCGTCTATTTTTCAAGTCTTAAGAATTAACAGAGTTGAATGTGAAAGCTCTTTTCACTTTCTGCAGTCTTTGAAGTATTGCCCCTCCCCCGTGCTTATCTGATTGCAGCCAACAATTCCCTCTAGCGGATAATTGAAAAATGACATGTGTTGATAGAGATAGGGGGCGTGGTTGTTGCAGTATGTCATTTGTTTTTTCTCCCGAATTCTCCCCCCCCCCCTCCTCCCTTTTCGCGACGCAGAACTTATCTGCAACGGAGGTATTAGGAAGAGTGTGATATGTCGAGTAAAGTAATGGGGCCCTATTCTCTGCGGAAGCTTGTGTGCGTATATAAATAAATATGATCTCTTTGGTTTTGTCAGCACCAAGGGGGCAGATTTTAAGCAACATGGGCGGAGTCGTTGAAAGAGAGAGGGGAATGACACCGAAAAGGGGGGAGGTTGTGTAATGATTCGTCGGGGCTTCTGTGATTTCTCCAAAAGCGCCCATAGCATAGAATCTCCCCTTTTTTAGAAGACAGAGAAAGAATGGTGCGATAGAGAATAGGAAAAAAAAGATGGGTCAGAAAGAAGAAAAGATAGAGGGGGTGAGAGGAATGAAAAGAAAGAGGGGGAGAAGACAATTACGGATAGAAATTTCATCAATGAATTATGAACCCCTTTAATTACCTCAAACGGGCCATCGTTTGGCACAAGCATGAAAGGGGACGAACCGAACCTACGACGGCGCAATTCTCTTGATTGAGCTAACCGAAGGAAGATGCCCCCCCCTCTTTCTCTAGCCGTTTTCTCCCCCCCCCCTTTTCCTTGCCCTGACGCCGCGCACCAATATTCGAACGGTTTCTGCCAAGACCAGTTCATGGTGTGTTGTCTATACATTTCATTCTATTCGTCTAAAACCGCTGGAGTAAGTCTGTGTTGCAGATGGCAGCACCTACCGTTCTTCAGTCGAAAGTGGTTCTTTGCCTGGTTTCATTACCTATATATTTTTTAAAATTTACTTCGGCATCACAGGCATCTAGTATCAGATCAGAAAATGTGTCATGGTTAGAACCATGTATCTTGCTTTGAGCATGCCCAAAGACTTCAGAAGTAGACCAGACTATTTGATGGCGCTGGTGGTTGGGAGTAATGAGAACATAGAAATACGGCTGCAAAAGGGCCTTACTTCTCAATATCTTGCGGCAAAATCAAACCAGGTCAGTAAAAAGTTACTATTGTAGAAATGGGGGAGGAGAAGACTGATTATAAGAAACCTGAACACCATCAAACATCACCCTAACGCAAAATAACGGAAATATATTGTTGTTATGATGCGTTGCAGGACTTTTTTTTTTAAGATCCATATTACAACGCTGGGGTAATGTGTAGAGATGAACGATGCACATACAGGGTCAATGTATGGATCAATTGTATTTTTAAAATAATATAACTTCTGCACTAATAATACATTTCCGTACGTTGTAACGCTCTTATCTAATTACCAGACTGGCAATCATAACTTTGTAATTGAAGCTGCGTATCCTGCTTTGCGCATAGCGATCGGTAAACGGAAGATGGCAGTGCTTTGAATGCTTTACCAATGGAAAAAAGGCATTGAAAAGTCCGAGACATGCGCATGAAAACGGTTTACTCGGTGGAAACTGAACAGAATTGTGAGATCTGCTACGACTTGGTCACCCCATTTTGACCTCAAGTTGACCAATTTTGAAAGCAAAGGCGTTTCCATTCTGGCATTATATGTTTGTACACTTTTGATTATTGGAATATGTGTACCGCATCAAGGTGTGTTACATTCAGATGGGCCGATTACGGATAGTGAAAGAGCATTGGTTGATGATGTTGTGTATTATGTATCGCGTCACATTCCTGCCACTTTTATCTGATCGCGACAATGATAATGATGTGATGAAATTGATGAAAGGACACTCACAAACCTCGCTTAGTACTCCGGCAGTTTGTTTCTTTATACAGCATATTTGCAGAAGATACAATTAAACCTACAAGTGTATCAATATGCGCTGTATAAAACACACCTAATTACTAACTTCGTTATCCGTACAAGTAGCCTTCTGGGGCAAATCTTGATCAAGGAATGTTAGTTCTGTGTGAGTTTGTTTTATCTTGTACACTAGAAATCATAAGTATTACCAGGTAAATTTTCCACCAGTAATATTACTTACTTTTCTCTTGCATGACTTTAGGGATTGAAATTTTTGCTGAAGCTAGTGTAGATGCTGTCAGCTTCTTTGTTGGTGTTTTGTTTCACTTCTCGAACTTCGTATTGCGTAAAACAAAATGAATGAATATAGTGACGGGCAATTTCCCTAGTCTTATTTATGCTTCTCACTGTACTTCATCAGTCCATCTTTCGTGAAAGTGACGTAAAATAAAGCTTCTAAATATTGAAACGTGTGGAGATAATCCCTTTCACTTTCTCAACCAATCAGAAGACTTTCCCTCCTTGGGATTGTTGTTGAAACCTAAGCCGACCGGTCCACGGAGGCAAAATTAACACGATTGCGCACATTTATATTCAGCGGGGAGGGGGTAAAAGGGGGGAAAACTTGTCACGTTTCACTCTTTACCTTAATAAATCCCAGCTGGCCTGGGAGGGAAGAGGCGCGGCCAGATCAAATCCAATAAACACGGGCAAGAAGAAAATAAGGTAGGACGGGCCGTGTTGATGATTTCATGTCCCCCCCCCCCTCTCTGCCCTCCAGGCCGTGATGAGAATAGAAATTAGCTTCCCCAGCCAATGGTCAATAACAACCCAGCGCGGCACCTATTGTCTTCGAACTCACGGCTTCTTTTTTTTTTCTCGTCTTCTCCTGCTGGTTCTTCATTATCTTCTCACGTGGAAGGGACAAAGCAGAACAAGCCGGAAAATCATTGGGAGGCTGGTGGTCCTACGGGGAGGGGAGATGGTTCCACGTTTATTAAATTAGCCTCTCGATAGAAAGCTCCACCTCTGGTTGGGTTTTCGTCCGAGCTGATACAAGCTGGCCCGATAGGAAAGAGGGTGTAACGCCCATCGGACCTGAACAACGCCAGCGCCGACAAGCGGAGACTAATGAAAGCTTTGGTTGGCCAGAAAAATGGGTGGAGGCTCTTTTCGGAAATGGACATGAGGCACCGGTCTACACGTCCTCTTCTATCTCTCTCTCCTCTACTACCGAAGGACCCATTAACAGGTGACAACAGTAGTCAATCTCTTTCCTTTGGAAGAGACTGAGTGATATGCCTGAATGGACGGTTTTCCGGACGCGGGAAAAAGGGGGAGCTTTGCGCTTCGCCGTGACCAATGTTCGAGATAAATGCATGGCGACAAAGGATCAGTGGTAGTAACTCCGTGGCATTCGGAACGAGATAATTTCGAGACAAGACCGAGAAGCTCGTGATGGCTTCAGCTTTATGTACGGAAGCTAATCTGAAGTCTGTACAATTAGTGTTACCCGATCTGAACTACTGCCATACCAAGAAGAGAAGACCGCGGCCAGCTCGCGAACTAAAGTGGACAGTCATTTGTTTACTCGCAATCAGCGCAGACGAAAATGTTCCTATTTATAACTTCCTTCCCCTCCTTGGTTGTCAAAAATTCAACAGCGTTCAAATATTACGTTTCTGCTACCGCTGTGTACTTTCTTCTTTGACGATACAAACACTTGGCACTGAATAAAGATGACGAAGATGTGTTCAATAACACCACACATTTTGGCAACGCAGGGGCAGAAATGCATGACAAGCAACTGATTACATCCCCCCATAGCCTTCGCTCGCTTAGGATTGAAATTTGACGACAGCGCCAGAAGGTTCTTCTCTTGTTGGTACAAGCGCCTCGCCTATTCGCTATATGCGGCGATAGTATCACAACCTCTCCCCCCCTTCCGATGTGGGCTTAGTCTACGTATACATGTATTGTTTACATGTAATATATGTGTAAATTACATTGACATAGTTTACGCAGTCAATGTAGATAATGTAAACTACAAACATTAATTTACAATGCTGTTTTGAAGGAAAAGTGTAGTTTTACACTCCTGTTAGATGGTATCCACTTGGAAACAATCCTATATATAACAGAAAATGCTCTCGTTCTCTTTGTAGCATTAACTGTTGGCAGTGGCGGCGATTAGGGGACAAGGAGGCAGTTGCCCACCTACTTTTTTCACGTTTGCCCTCACTGAATGCTAAGCCTTGTCTACCAAGAGAAAGTAAACTGTCCTTGCACTCCAGTATTGGCACCCAATCATCGCCACTGACTGCAGAAAAGGTACATTGTAGATAAAACACATGGCATTCGTCCATTCATCACAATGAATATTTCACATATTGGGTTACCAGAAAAATGTTCATGTTCTGAAGAAGAGTGCATGACACTTTTCACACTTCAACAATGGAAGCTAATTTTTCCTCGATTCAGGGTGCGAAATCACTTAAAGACTTAATTTACACACACACACACACACGCACACATATATGAATGTGGCATGCTATACGTATTAACAAATTCCAACAAATGAGGTTTCATCATTTGTATGCAGAAAATCTTCTTTTCGGTAGTTCTAAAAACACGCTATACATAAGATGATCTAATATAATCAAGCGCAAGTACCTAGGTACATGGCGATGAAAATATTAATCTCAACCTTTCATTCAAAACTTATCTTCCAAGGACGAACACGAAAGCGAGGAAAAACGCAATACTAATCTGAAGCTTGAATCAAGTCGTCGTGTATGATAAAACTGAAGTATTTTGACGTTACTGAACACAATTCCACTTTTATGATACTTACCTTGTGAAGATTGAATGACGTTGCAAACCAACAAAAGCTTCACAGTGAGTTTCTACTTTGTCTACACACAAAACCCAAAACGTGTCAATTGACACATATATTTTGATTTCAATAACACGTTAACGTGCATAAACTGCAAATGATGCACCTTTTAGTGTGTCGAAATACACATAGAAATGTATAAATGGGTATTTTTATCAGATGAAGTTCCCTGTGATGCACTAAAATGCATCAATTTGGAAGATCAGACAAGATAATTTCGAAGATAAAAAAATACACATCTATCTGCGTCAATTGATGCATTAAAAAGTGAAAGTTTGTTATCTTCGAAATGATCTTGTCTGATCTTCCAAATTGATGCATTTTAGTGCATCACAGGGAACTTCATCTGATAAAAATACCCATTTATACATTTCTATGTGTATTTCGACACACTAAAAGGTGCATCATTTGCAGTTTATGCACGTTAACGTGTTATTGAAATCAAAATATATGTGTCAATTGACACGTTTTGGGTTTTGTGTGTACTCTACTAATACGTTCAGCAGCGTTCTCACAACGTAAACAAGAAACCAACAGAAAATTATCTTTTCCCCTTGCTATTTTCCGAACCGTAGAAACGATGGGGGGAGATTGTGAGGAATTTGCGTCAAAGAAGAACCTTACTGATATTATAGTTTCCTTCCTATTGACTGCCTGATTCACAACAGCCGATTGACAGAATCCCCAAGCTGGAAAGCCAGTCTTGTGTAACTTTCCGTTGTGATAATGCCAATATATCGCTATTGTCTTCATACAGGATTGACGTGCGTCATTCTCTGGTGTGAGGGTTCGTGAAGAGAGCGCCAGCTGGACCAAGAAAATATAAGTAGGATATTGTGGGAGGTGGACAGAATGAATGAGTCTACTAGTGCTGCCACCTGCAATAGTTTCATACTAAACTAAAACTTTGCCCTTGCACATATTGAGAGACTGCTTTTGTTGGAGAAAAATACATGCTTTTACAAGTTCCCTGTCCCTCCCTCAAACACGAAGCATAATTATTGCAAATTATGGACAAATAAAACGAATTTTCTTCACTGATCTCGTTGTACATTAACACGTAAAGTTGCCTTGTAATTTGGAAGTGTATATATCTGGACATAGAAACGGTTAATAAGCAATCAATTTCGGCCATGCTTACACGTATTTTCAAAGTCTCAAAATATAATAATACTCTATTTATATATTAATTATAACAGTGGGTTATAAAAATGTTTATTATATCTTTTTTGTTATGTGTTTAATAAGTAGAATCTATAAATTTAATTTTGCACTACAGTGGAATGCATAAATATTCCAGGCTAATTATTATCCATATTTTTCTCTTACATACCACGTTTATTATTAAAAAGAATTTGTACAAATTATGGTACAGAGCTTGCCATCCGTTTTTGTTATTTCAGGTGGAGTTAAACATTTGAAACCGATAAGCTAGAGTCAAGGTCAACCAATAACAGCGCGATAATTTTTAATGACATTGAACTCAGTTTTAAATTTTGCATATTTTATTTCAAGGTTACTAAGTCTCTAAAATCGATGTAGTTGTTTTCATTCATTATACTCATTGTCATTATGCAGTGGGATGCACGAGTATAACTCGGCAAATTGTCCATGAGTATTTTTATTAATCTTTCTCTCTTTTCTTGCTTGCTGCTTATTTTTTTTAGGAATGCTGGTGCAGCTTGTTTTACATTTGTTTAAATTCTTGAAGCTCTCGTTAAATAAAACAAAAATAGTTCCTGTTCTGATCTAATGGCACATTATTCAACTGTCAATCTTTATAAAGTGTGCCACTTTATGTGAACAGGAGTGTGCAATATGCTTGATAATACTTGCGCATCCCCTCTACTTCCTATAAAGTACATCCAAATGTACAGTGGGATCCATGAGAATTACCGTGCAAATTGTCGATGACTATTTTCATGAATTTTTCTCTTACATCCTATGTGTTTTTAAGCGATGGATTTTTATGTATGTTGGTGCAGAAGTTGTCAACAGCTTGTTTTGAGTTTTCGTTTAATTCTTGAAGCTCTTATTGGGACAAATAAAGTGCACGAACACGGTAGTGGACAATTTACACGGTAATACTCATGGATCCCACTGTACTAACATCTTGGTTGTATTTAGTCATCAGTTACAAGCATTGAAAGGGTAGCTATACAATTTACCAAATCGAATTCGTTCAATGCAAAGTTAGCAGACTCGTATACAAAAAATATATTGTACGGTATAGTTTTTTTTAGTGAATCGTGTCAATAATATTGTCTTAGGACTAAAATATATGACTTGTATAATAATGGCATGTGAAAATAAATTTAATATAAACTAGTAAGATATATTCAGATACTTTACTTACGTAACACATTGTTCGTATAACACATGATTTATCACAACATACTTAACATAATTGTATAAATAGTATTTTTATACTAAAGTTGCAATCAAGAATCGAATTTGATTTGAAAGGAAATTGCTTCTTTATTTCTATTTGTGAATATCCAATATTGAAGACCTTTACTTTCGAAACTGGCGAAATACGAGTGCTGAATGTTTTTGATGTATTTTCCAAACCATCCCTAAGATGGCAGCACTGGGGGAACGTAAGCCACAACGCTTGCTGACGCTTGATCTCACAATTCCTATATCAAGTGCCACAAACCCCTGAGCCACAATCTCCGAACGTCCAAAAGTCATATTGGACACACTCCTTATCACTCTCTGCGCTCCCCTGCCCCACCCCTCTTCTTTTCGCCGAGGATAGCGTCAGCCCTGCACTTATTATTATGGAGATCCGTATTGATCTTTGGGGACAGGTTCAATTCAATAAGAATGTTGCCCAAGCCTCCTCACGCGGACATCTTTCTGTCAGGGGCCTCCAAATCCCACGCTTCCGTGCTCATTTACTTTTTTCTTCTTTCTCGAGATATTGAAAGGAAATGCTGTTGTGGGATACGTAAATGTTATCAGGCAAATTGTCCGTCACCATGTTAACTCATTTTGTTTTACGCAATGTGAGGTTCAAGTACTGATGCAAACGATCATGAATCAGTTGTCTGTACGAGCATCAGGACAATTTCGTTCTTTAAAAACACGTAGTGCACAAAAGTAAAACGAGCGAAAGCAGTGGACAATTTGCTGGAGATAAATTTATACTCCATACAGTCTAGACTTTCGCTGCCATAATCTTGGAACATTTTAATCCTTGCGAATGTAACTCCACTGTACAGTGGGATCCATGAGTATTACTGTGTAAATTGTCCATCACCATGTTCGTGCACTTAATTTGACCCAATAAGAGCTTCAAGAATTAAAATAAAACTAAATAGTCATGGGCATTTTGCACGATAATAATCATGGATCCCACTGTACAAGGGAAATCACATAGTTCAAGTACTACGTTTACCATTATTTGTTTCGTGCTTATGTCTTCACATACATGTTAATTTTTCTTTCTTGCAAGACAAATAAATAAAACTGAAGAATAACCTAGATTTCGTTGTAGTTCTTGCCTAGGGAGCTTTAGGATTTACTTTAGTTGACTGGAAACACGGTTAAAATTGATTCTTACTGCTTTGAAAGAAGTTCATTTTAGTGTAGATTCTTTCCTATTTTGTTTATTGGTATTAGCTTTTACACCATCTCGATAAGCCTACCAAGTGACCTATTTCGACATTTTTAAACACATGTATACAATTTCTAAAAATACTTATTATATTTAGTTTTACATTAAATTGAAGCTTTTGTATCTTGGGGAAAATATGTGTAATGCATTCAAATCCTGTATTTGGTTTTTGAATTTGAATTTGATTTTAAAATTGTGGGAGCATCAGCACTTAGGCTATTTTGCTCCCGTCACATTATACGGGGGCCAGCCCCTTATCATTACAAAGAACAACTCTAACGTTGCATAATTAAAAATCTTAAAATGTTCTGACTTCTGTTAAAAGCTGAGGCTGTAAACGGGCACTCAGCACACATAAGGACAACAGGACAATATAAACAAAATTATACTGGCCATGGGGCCAGTCGCCAGAGCCTCGTTAGTCTTCAGTCCAGGGTGTACTAACGTGGAAGTGAGGTTGACATTTGGGTGTACTATGTGGAAGATCACCCCTTACACCCCCCTGTATTTGGTGTTTAAGAGGATAAAGAAGTTGATAGAGGTGCTCCATTCTTTACCAGACTTCTGTAAAGGTCTTCCTTCGTTTATCATAAAGTTCGCAGAATAAGAAATAGGCGTGGCAAATTTGCATACAAAGACAATGACAAAATTGGAACCGGAGATAAGGTGAATTACATAGGTGTGTGTGTGTCTGTTCAACACTTCCTGTCTTTGAGATTTTCGTGTGTGTAGGTAGGTATGAAGTCCTCACGAATTGCACAAAACGACTGTTCCAGAGTGTTTTTTTATAAGAAAGCTTTCCAAGAATAATTATATCTAATTTCTAGTGTAAATCAATGAATTCCACACGATTTAAGATAATCGTGTTGGATGTTACCGTGAACAGATGAGCTTTCCATGTTGTTTTCCAGCGACTGATGCAACATCATCTTCATATTGAAATGAGCAGTTCTGTGCTTATTTTAAAATTAATTTTTCATAGCTATTTTTAGTATCTTGGCTTCGCGGTTCATAGATAGGATAACTAGCCTAGAATATTATATATATATTTTTAGTTTTGTATAGTAAATGTCTCATACTTCTTTAACTCATTTGTTGTATATTTGTGAAGTATACTTCAAAAGCCATTTTCATCTTATTGACACACCTGAATGTATCCACCTTGCCTGAACTTGATCGTCGTATTGGAAAGTGTCAAGCGTGTATTCCCCATAGTTCTTGGCACATGAAACGGACACAAAGGATACTATTCTTCATATTTCCGTCCTAAATTCACTAAAGCTTTATTATTATTGGTGTTAGGGACAAGAAGAGAATTCTAATCTCCTCCCATTGCTTGTGGATTTGCTGGCAGAGGACGGGGTTTACATCATTGCCAAAGCTATGCACTCGCTTAGCATATATAGAGTTACACTATCCCCTATGCATTTTTCCATTCCCTCGCGCACAATATCACCTTCGGATCAATCTTCTCCGATTATACAGGGACTGGGCAAACAGAGAATACGGGAAGGGGGTGGGGGCGAGGATGAGGGTCGAACGGAGGGAGAGGAAAAATGAATTGAATACTGAAGAGTATTAGTGAGCTCTTTATACAAGGCTTCAGAATGAAATGTTTTATGTAAATCCTTCAATATCATTCAGAGGATTTGCTGTGAGAATCTAACTGCGAAATACCCACCCAATCTATCTCCCCCGATTCCCCCGACCTTCTATTTAACATCCCCGCGCGCCGTATCCCTAGAGAGAATGACATTATAGCTTCTCCCCCCCACCCCTCACACACACACGTACGCGCATAACCACGCACAAATACGCAGCTGCCTGTCTAGCTTTCTTCCACGCCGGCACCATAAGACTGAGTCATTATTATATCACTCGTAACTACTGTGTTTATGAACTTGTAGATATAAGCTAGGGGGTAGTGGGTTGTGGGGGGATTGTTTTACATAAGTCTCTGGGGTGTTCTTAGATGAAGGGTGAGCATGAGGGTGTGTGACAAGGAGAAAATGAATGAATGACAGATGAAAAACGTATATGGTATGAGGGACAGGGGGGTTAGAAAAGCTGTATGAACACATATCCACAGCCCCTTGTCCCAAATGGGTTCGCGTAGGGACAGAAGTGGACATGGATCACGAATTGTAGCACATAAAACCCTAAAAAGCTCTTTGTCTTAATGTACTTGAACGCGATAACACAACCTAACCTACCAACGAGGCAAAGTGTACAAATGTTTCATCTTCGAAGCTGAACGCCGCGGCTTGACTAGAAATCAAGGGAAGGACCACATACGCGCAAGCGTACAAAAGAAATACTTTCGTATTCCAGAAACCCCCCTCAACATTTCTCCCCCTATTCCGCCCCTCTTTCCTTTATCCAGAGTCAATAAAATCCCTCAGTTACCGTTGAGTCGACCGAATTCAATTAATTCTCGCCCCTCAATCAATTTGACTCATCTCATCAACCCGGTTAATACGTACTTTTCGACGAATGCATCACCTTTTAATCAACCGAATTGGTTTGGGCGGTCTTTTAATAGCAAATTGGCTCTCGATAATGAGTCCAAAGTGTTCTATTACAGGGTCAGAGGTTAGGTGGAGCCCGCTCCATCAATGCTGCAACAGCATCAAACTTGGAAATGCGACGGTGATGTTTCCGTGAATGTGTCGGCTACACTGACGCGCACTTCTCGTGTGATTGACCATCTGTACGAGTCTGCATTTTTACTGAACACCTCTGTTTGAAAAATAAATCGGATAGGTTTCAGCACCGAAGGAAACGTTCATAAAGAAATGTTTAACAATTGAAGGATACGCTTTTAAATGATACTGACGAGTTGAAAGTCAGTGTTAAAAGTGCGTACAGCTATGGAATTTTCCATTCTCCTTATCGATATATTCTGTCCACACCAGTAGAAGTTTCTAATAACATAAAGCCTGGGTACAATGTTTTATTGAAGCGCATTGGAACATGCTATTTTTAAACCTTATAAATATCTCTGACATGAAAACAGTCTCATCAGAACAGTTGAACGTCGCGTCAACTGCAAGAGAGACATATATGGACTATCTAGCGAACGAGCTGTGAACGTGAAAAGAGAACGGCTTTGGTACAGTGGGATCCATGAGTATTACCTTGCAAATGTCCATGACTATTTTCATTAATTTTCTCTTACATCCTATGTGTTTTTGAGCCATTGATTTTTATGTATGCTGGTGCAGAAGTTGTCAACAGCTTGTTTTGAGTTTTATTTTAATTCTTGAAGCTCTTATTGGGTCAAATAAAGTGCCGAATTTTACTTTGCCGTGCTGTGCCGAGTTCGACTGACGTCCGTAGATGTGATGGTCACTTTGCATCAGGAAAATTGTTATGGTTTGTATAATTTGGTGGTAGAGTTTGATGTATCTATACAGAATATACCGAAATGGTCGACGAAATCCTTACATTGGAAAACACTTTGCTGAAAAGTTTTATTGGAGGGGATGAAATGGGTGAGTTAACCGATTTTTTGAAGATTTTTAATATTTCTGCGTATTTCTAAGAACGGAAATATTAGTTAGTGCTTTGCAATTCCAATGTAATTTTAAACTACACTTTCGTGGTTCCGATTATAATAGTTTTTGATTCATGGGTATCATTCATTCATTCATACTTTATTGGTATCATCTACTGCTTTACGTTCGAAAAACCATCTCAATATACCTTTTATTGTCCACTATTGGAACCGAACAATGTAAGTAAGGAGCGCACTACTCTACGCTGCTGGCGATTTCAGCCGAGATAAACAAAATGATTTAGTTCGAGTAGTCTGTAAAATACCGTGCACGCCAGAGTAGTTCGGTTCCAATATAACCCTCCACAATTATTTATATGGTGGTATTTGTTTTGCCTTATGTTCAGTTTGCAAGCCTGAAAATAAGTAATAGGGTAACTTCGGTGAATAACGCCAGGCGGGAAACAACGCCATTTCAAAGTTTCAACTCTGAAAACATGGACGCATGTAAAGTTAAGGTGTGACTCACCGTTTTGCGATAAACAATGGTGCCTGGTAGCATTGCTGATTATAATGGTTGGCATTGTCGAGCCTTCATTTAAGAGAAATTGTAAAATTACGAAATGGTAAAATTATGAAATTGTAAAATTATAAAATGTAAAACAAATGTAACTGGTGCATAGCAGCAAAGCTACAACCAAATATACATTTATATATAAAAAAAAAAAAAAGAGAAACACTTTGAACAGTGTAGACGTTTGAGTTGCGTTTCGAGGAAAAAGGGTCCACATTTTCATAGCGCCGACAAAGATGAGTGTTTTTCTATTGTAGGATTAGATTTTAAATGTTAACAATGGTGTACGTACACATTACGTTTATTACGTAAGAGAATGATGTGTGTACTTGTTTTCATGGTGGGTGTCGTAAGTTTAGAACAGTTGGTTAAACTGCTATCTGTTGTTTCTGGAAATAACGCCATCCATCATCGTGTCGGGGAATAACACCACTCAATTTAAACTCAAATTTAAGGAAATGTTGATTTCGAAAATAGCTTTATCCTTGCTCAGTTACTTTCGAGGCGTACAGATATTTATTCTCGGTTAATTTCCTCTTTCAGATGGCGAGAAAATGTAGAAATATACAGGCGAAATGGTCAGTAGATTAATTTAGGCAAGCTATGGCAGCCGTCAAACAAGGAATGAAGATAGCATGTGCTGCACGTTTGTTCCAAATTCCTCGCAGAACATTGAGGGACTGGGTATCGCGAAAAGACAAAAAAAGACATGCTTTTTCTAGTAACTTACTACAGTAATTATTTTTCCTAGTACAGTTTAGTAAAGAAAATGTGAATGTTTTATTTGTAATTAAGATAATGTGAATGTTTTACTTGTAATTAAGAACATGGCGTTATTACCCGACAGGTCTGGAAATAACGCCATTTTGCATTAACACAGAATTTCGTATTTTATTGCTTTCATTATAACAGTGCAATCAATATTTTATTATTACACAATAGAGGAAAGTTCGTTCTCCTAATCATGTAAGTTTCATGTTCCTAACAATAAAAATGTATGAGTTATAGAACAAAATGACCAATTGGTGGCGTTATTCACCGAAGTTACCCTATACATTACGTTATATAAACGTAATTAAAATCTTTGCAGTTGCCTTAAGTTCACTGAAAGATACTTTCGATGATGTAACGCCTTCATAACTGACGATTAGACACGTTAATGAAATGTTACAAATTAGACATGACTTCATGATGTCTATGCTTAAAAAGCAATAAATGATTTCATTCCGTAAACATAATCGTTAAGTGTTCTAATGATCATAAGTTTATATCAGTTCTTGTTAATTCAAGCAACAATAGTTAGCACAGGCGATCAAAGAAACACATGTGTATGGAATTTCAACAGGAAACGCTACAATAGTAAATTATAAAAATATCTCGGGAGCGACTATCTTCAAAAACCTGACTTTCCGAAAGAATGAAACTCCAATCTCTCACAAGTTGTAGCAGAAACCATGCCAACCGAAGATCCAAGAAAGGGCGACTGAAAGTTGATGGAATTCTGCAAGTCGGAATCACAGGCGAAAAGAAGGGAGGGAATATTGTTAAAAGAGGGATCAAGAATAACAGAAGGGAAGAAAGGAGATCTGAGGGTTCCATAACCCACCGCACAAGAGTAGCAACTGGCTCCATTGTATACCTAAATCCTTAACCGAGGCTGATGACTGGAACCTCAAGATGGAGGGGAGGCGAAGAACCAAGGAAAAAGCTCTGGATCTAGATTAAGACTTGGTATATAAAGTCAGCCCAGAAGGTTCAGAATAAATCCCAAGTTTCCACTTCCCTTCACACTCCATACACACAGTTCCAGGTCCACTGCCTTCTTTCCAACAGGTCCTTGTCTAATCCGAACAAAGAAGTTATCAAAGTGGAGAGATTCCGTCAGTGTTTGGAGTGTACAGGAGAGGGAGTGAGACGATAAGGGGGAGAGGCTAAAGCCCCGGGGCCAGTTACGCGCTAGTTCTCCACACCTACCATACGGCGGCGGAGGATTTGACCTGAACAATATGTTATTGGATCAGGAGCGCCCTTCTTGACAATATTGGATCAGGGCTTTTCTCGCTCGCTGAAGTGACCACCGAAATGGGAAGAGGGTGACTTCTTTTTTCAGGAAAAAAATGTTGAGGACAGAGAGAGACTGGAGTTTCAACAGAGGTAGGAGTAGCATTTTGGTAAATAAATGAGAAGCGCATGAAAGTCGCTGATAGATTACTTCATTTCCCAGTCCTCCTGATAGAATAAGAAAGTGCAGAAAGACAGCGAGTGAGTTTTGGTGCGAAGAGAGAATGAAACTCGCCGCCTGCAAAAATAGCTCTGGGATTCACCCCGTCTCTGTAAAGTGGGTAGCTGAAGGCAACCTAGAAGGCAAAGCCGGAGCGTGGAGCAGGGGAATACTTTACCTTTATACCAGGGTTGTTGAAGGTTCAGGATTGTAAACAAATTCAATTCCGGTCCGGGAGAGAGAAATCAGAAATCGAAAATGGATTCTGGACTACAAAGAACCTTTTTATCATTAAAATATTCCAATTCGGTCCCGGAACATTTTTTCCGGATCAGTTTAAATATAAATACATAGGAGTAGCAGGGAATTTAACTGGGAAATGTTTGAACGTTCAATATAATCTTCTCCCATCCATCCATTCATTCGTCGTAAAGCAAAACAGTATTGTAAATTTTCCACTGAACAGTAATTTCCACTTTCAAATCATGCCAACAGATGGCACATCTGCATACACACTTTCTTTAGTGGCGAGGCTACCCATCTGTAGACCCCATGTTGATCTGTGAAGATCGATGATGAATTTCACAACCGTGAACAGTTTAAAACTTTTCTTTTTTTGAACAGCTTTCAACTCAGTCGTTTTTGTTGAATTTAATATGTAAACATATTTCAATGAACAACGTGTAGTGGTAACTTCTATTGTACAGAGTACAAGCTGTCAGATATTGTTATTAAGCTTTCAACAACTGGCAGGCATTGTTACATATCGAGTCTTCCGTTGTACATTACTGTTTGACTTTCCAATTAAGATAGTGGAATTTCTACATTTGTCTACTGAAAAAAAGAGATTGCAATGGCTACAAATCTTGGAGACGCAGTAAGTTTCTTGTTAAACGTTGAATATATTTGTAAGGTTATAAAGACTAGCGAATGCATGAACGCAGTCTTCGTAGTCAAAAGTATGGAATCAACAATCTTACATTTTATCCTGTTATGCATATTATGTGATAAGATTTTAGCCTAAGGTTATGTGGCATTGTAGGTTACGTGTATTATACACAATATATTTCTAACTGTACACCACAATGATTCCATCTGAAAAGTACTATCAATATCTTGAAGTGTCGATAAACAAAACTCAAACGTTCTGCCCTTGCACTTAGCTATTCAGTTCTATAAATGTTACACTGAGAAATCCTTCTTGTATCGAAGATAATACGAATGTTGAAACAAGCCAAAATGATTTCAGCGCATCAGTTTTGTCATAATCTATGTATGCAAAGAATAGAGGTTTCAATCCTTACACCTCGAGTTACATATAACGACATATTTATTTATAGTTGTTGATTTGAACCAAAGATTATGATAACAGTTTTACATTCCCAGTTTTGCCATATTTCTGTTGTTGATACAAGTAACCAAATGTACAAACATATTTAAAGTCAGGAGGCATAAGTATTTGCATAGAAGTAAATTGGCAAAGTCTATGGGCACTTTTAAATTCGTACATTCGAAAAGCCACTGAACTATTTATGTACCATTGCAACACATCTGACGTGACTAGTTTCTAAATATAATGTCGGTTTATTTGCATTTGTCCTTTCACACAATTCGCCATCTGGTCAATGAATGGACAATTCAATTGGCGTTTTTTCCACTGAAGATTCTGGGTTCCAGTCTCAGCATGGGCATGTGTTTCTTTGTTAACTCTATAAATCCCATCCTATCATCGTCGCGAATAGTCAAAAAGTGGCATAAAACAATGAATTGAATTGATGTTTATGCGCACTTTATGTGCAGATAGGCTAATAGGGGACTGGACCTACAGTTGGATCCGAACCACTGTGCAATGTACCTCCGCCAGGAATCGAACCCGGGACCCTTTGATTACCACTATGCCGCCGGGGAAGCTCTCATAAAGGAATGAAAATACATACAACAACAATAGTCATCGCGAACACACATTCCTTGTTTGTTCACTTATTGCAACACGCGATTTAGTTACCGAAGACCCCAAACTCGAACCCGGCCTTTCATAAGCGTCCCTTCAATTGCGTACCACCATTTCATCAACACCATCGCGATTAGCCAAAATGCGACGGAAAAGGAGATTACAGAATTGTTTGATTCTGTTCCTTGTTGATGAACCTGCGTTGCCGATGGTGGCGTTCGACAGAGTTCGCATCTACGTGCTATTTCTCTGTAAAGTTGCCCACTCTATTTCGCCATGTAGTACGTGTTTACGACTCGTCATGAGGAAAGGCTAGCACATCCCCTTTGATAATGGCGAATTTCCTAGGGCCCGGCCTATCTCTGTAACCCATCCGACGGTTTATCTTCCCCTCCAGCACCCCGCACCCCGGCAGTTCCCCCTAACCGTCAATGACAACCCTTTCCACAATTGCAAACTCCTCTGAAACCCCTTCGGACCAGAGGAGAGAGAGAGGTGGGGGCGGGATTGCAGTTATCCATCGGACCAGCCGTCCGGCGAATCAAGCCCAGTTTGTATACACAGATGTCCAATTAACAGAGCGGGACTCTTTAATTTCATATACATTTCAATTGGGCGGGCAATCGATCTAAACGGACGATTGGAACTGTGACAGTTTACACGACTGGGCACGGGAGAGGGAAGGCCCAACGTAATTATGGGAGAGACTCGATATAGCGCAATTCAATTTGAAACATAGATGGCGTTAGTGAGAGGGGGTTGGGCGCGTAAATGTGCAAGGGGGCTCTTTGGAAACTGGACGACCATTCGGCGTGTTTCAGAGTGACCGCACAACATGAGCTCAACTCGTGTACGGGGGGCTGTTGTACATGCGTTTTCTCCAAGAACACAGATATAGTATTGGGTGGGAATATCTCCCGCTAATACGTTTTGGTCCTTGCGAAGCCATTTTCGCGAAGTTTGCCTCGATCGTGTCCGACGAGATGGGGACGCCGTTGGATTTTATGGTTTTAGATGTGTTGTGGGACAAAGGTCTCCCAAAAAGATAAGAACCACTTTCAATGACTCTCGCATTTAACTAGAATAATAGTACGGGCAAGGTTTGCACTGAGAGGTCTAGAGAATTTGACTTTAGAATCTGATAACAGCTGCTTTGGGAAGTGTGAAAAACCATGCCATCGACGTCAGAGGTGGTCTACAATTTCGGGGCGAGGAGGGCAAAGTCCCCCGCTCGGCCGTAACTTTATAAAACCATAGCTCTATAACTGTTTGTCAAATGGACGTCATCATAATAATCTTCCCTTTAAAACGACCCAACTATATAATTTTGCTTTCTAACGTAGTTTCCTGGTTAGAAGCAATATTTTTTTCATGGGAACATAAGCAGTGGCGTACTCATGGGAAGGGAGGATTGGCGGGGGTCATAACCCCTCTTTGGCCCAGTATTCCTAAGAAAGTAACGTCAAATGCAGGAGAGGGTAGCAAAATGAGGGCTGGCTAGTGACTACTAAGAAAGTGCACGTAACCCCCCCCTTTTCGAAAATCCTGGGCACGCCACTGAATATAGAGTGCAGGTACGAGTTTCGTCAACAATAATGGACAATCATTATGGATGAGCCGATACTCTTACCGATTTCCACCGATGACGATACTTGGAAATAGTAATAATTAATAGTTGTTAAAAATATTGATTAATATTAGTAGGTAAGCATTCCGCTCCAATTATAAGCATAAATTCACCACAGTTTTGCTTTTAATTATTAAAAAATACATCAGAATACTAAAATACCTGTAATGTAAACGAAAAATGAATTTTTTCATGTAATATTGCCCATTGGTATAGAAAATGAATGGAATCTTATAATTTTGCATAATTTACAGGTTAATTAGACTCCGCAAAGTGTCACTCGCAAATTTTGTGGGCCCCTGCAAAAGATCAAAACTCCGGAAACGTGTATCGGTCGGTAAAAATTGTGTTAAAATATTTGCATAAAAAATTGTATTCTTCGTTTACTTGTGGAATGAAATCATTTACATGAAACAATGTAGGCCTATATTCACTACAGCGTCAAAATCCGATGAAAAGTAAACAAAAACAGAACTATGTTATTGGATATGATCCAATATTTTATATACTTTAAGTAACATTTTGATGTTGAACACACGAAGTTTTGTAATTAAATATAATGGACGTCGCAGCAGGGGTACATCAGATTTAAAATGAAACAATAATTTTGAAACTTTTATTAGCCTCAATAATTTTCAGGTTTAACCTTCAACATGTTCTGCTTATTGCACTTAGATAATAATACGAAATATACATAAGTTATAATGTTTATGTTATGGTTATATGGGACATCTGTACTTAGACTAAGGAACAAAAGTCTGAATTTTGATTATAGGCCCCCTGAATATTGTATGCCCCAGGCCCCGCACCCCCTCTGGCTTCGTGTATTCTACTTCGACGTCATCTTCCATTTTCAGGTCGCGAAGAAAGTCTTTTCCCGTCTTTGTTACCCAATTAACATTTGAATGTGAAACACATTTTCGCTTTGCTAACTGCCTTCCCCCCCCCCCCCCAGCTCCATTCCCTGCCCTCTTTCCTTTCGGAACTGTACGAAAAGAAAGAAAAGAAAAAGATTTTTATTGAAGATTCTTAGCTTCGGTGCCCGTCGTGAATGTTGATACCAGTGTAAGGCCTCGGTTTTTCTCCTCCTTCCGAGCGGACACGTTATGTATTCCCCGGCGTTCATTTTCATGACATAAAAACGACCTCTCTTAGGAGGAGAACGTGTCAACATGGCTTTTATGTAAATCGTTCCCAGTTGTTCGCATTTTGCCTGATATGATTTTTAATTATTCGAAAAGGGGCGGAAGGGGGGGGGGTCGCACGAAGAGACTTGTCGTCGCGAGGACAAGTGTTTTGCCTTCTTTTATTTGCAGAAAATTTCGCCCCTTGAGTCTTAACTGTAACGAGCGACTTGAGCATTTACAGGGACTGTGCAAGACATTTGAAAAGTATGGAAATTCGACTCACGTCATAAAAAAATCCTTATTCTGTTCTCTTCGCCTTCCTCTATTCGTGTTCTACGCGACTGTCCTTTGTTTTTACGGTTTTCGTTCCATTGGAGAAAAAGTTTCATGGCGACTTACTACCAATTTACATATCTGTGCAATTTTTGCAAACAGAAGACAAAGTTACCTGAATTACAATTTAACATTCCTGCTTCAAAAGTGACATGGTCTTGAAACCAAATAATGCACTTTAGGGTACCGATTTGCACAAAAAAAAATCAACAGCATTAGGCGCCATCTTGAAAATACCTTAATATAAGTACAATGACGATCAAATTAATATCATTTTTGAATTCATTGATCCTGAAAACATATAATTTGATACCAAAGACCGTATAGCTTTTCCTTAAAGTGTAAAAAGTAAAGAAATTTCGCATTACAATTCTGGTACGCCATCTTCAAAAATGGCGAAGGGAAAGTTATGCACAAGAATCTGAATAGCTACTACACTCTTTGTCAACGGTTTCCCATATTAGCTGATGATATGTTGTTGTAGTAGAAGGAAAGAGTTTAGACTGAAAAAAATAGTTGTTGGTGATAAATGCGTTCAAAATTTATTAGATTAATCGCAACGATGAAGATGAACTGATGGAATACCCAAACTTAATGAAACATCTTTATACTTTCCGTGATTCTATCTCAGACGAGTAGGCGACTCATTATACAAGTGATTTTTTTAAAAATAAATAAGTAATTTTGCACTTCCGTATCAACTTAATTTTATTTCACAATTAAAATTGTTTTAAATTACAATTGGTACACTTATGGGGATTAATCGCCACATCTTGATCCGGGTGCAAATAGTGCTGACGCACCAATCATATTTCTTTAAATTAACACTTAGTACATGTTGTACAGTCACGGACACTTCTGGGTTGTAACAACACCATTGACTTTGAATTAAATCATTACAACTCAGAAGCGTCCGTGACTGTACAAGTCCTCCTCCGTGGTCGTACGGTATAAGACGCTGTGCTTTGGACTGCGGGACGGCATGGGTTCGGTGTCCGCCCTAGGTTCAGTCTCTGGGTTCTCGACCTGTGTATAGGACCGGTAGCAACCCACCATCGTGAGGAAATTGGGGAGCTACGAGTGAGTAGCGTAACCCGGTTACGGATATCTCGTATAACGGATGGGGGTTCGACGTGCTGACCCCACGTCACCCCACTTCTGGTTGAGATCTCCACACCTCTAGGTAGGATTGTGGGAGGGAGGCTGGCAGTCAGAAGATAGACCAAGGCCCTTCCAGGGCTGTCGAGCCACGGGTTGTACAGAGGCTGATGAAGCACTTTAAATTATTTTTTTCAGCAAACTCATTTTTGTATGCAAGTATCTTCTTCCCTCTTGTTGTTTCGTCTGTTTTATGACTTAAAATTCAATAAAATTTCCATTAAAACATTAGTAATGTAAAACTATGTTTAGCTAATGCCGCTTTATTGCATTTACCAGCCTTTTTTTCTATTTTCCTGATGCAACAATGACTACGCCAACATACAAGGAAAACTAGATAAATACAAACCCACTTTGCTCAATATGCACTTTTGTATGGTATTTAGGTAGAGTCACCGACATTAAAAATGGGACACCTAGATCCTGAAATACTCGCTTCCCTGCAAAGCGTTGTGTGTGTTGCCTAACTCTACGGCGGTGGCAGAAGTTGCCATTGGAAATTTACCATTAAAACTCACTCATCGCCGCAACACGCATAACGCCAGGGAAGCGAGAATTTTAGGATCTTTATCCCATTTTTATTGTCGGTGACTGTACATTGAATGTATTCGCCTCCGAGAAAATATATCCACCCTTACCTTGAGAAACCAAGGTACGTAGAATGGGATGCATAAGTATTGCCAAGCTATTTGTTGATCACCTTTTTTGGGCTTCAAAATTTGTAACAAAACACAAACAAGCTTTGACAGCCTCTGGACCAGTATACCCAAAAATACATTCATTCAAAACAAGTTGGATTCATTAACGAAAACAGTCATGGGCAATTTGCTGAATCAATACTTGTGTATCCCACTGCACCAGCTCTCCATTACTATTTTTATTTGTACAGAGATTGTCAACTGTTTCGCGGACTTGTTTTCAACTCTAGCGATGGACAGTTTGCTTGGCAATATTTATGTATTCACCCTCCTTGGAAGATTGACGCCGTACTGACCGGGAGATTAGAAATTTCGCCGAACCCTTGGACAATTTGACGCCTCGTCGACTATTCAACATCACCCGTCACTCTTGAGGAGGCCAATTTGGACTCTTCATGGAAGCCAAGAGCAAGCGAGGGGGCTGCTTGATGTGTGTGTGTGTGTGTGGAAGGGGAGGGGGGGAGGAAATTTGAGACAGAAAACTTGGCAGACTTGTCCCAGTCCACAGATCCCAACTCGTCTTTCTGCCATGGTGTGTTGGCATCCTTGTCGGCGCTCCCTCGTTCCCCCATTCCATAACTACACACACACACACACATTCAATAACCCTCTCCACAGACGTTAAATGACCCTAGCGACGGGGAGGGACTCGGTAGGCGTGGAGCAGAGTCGGGAAATTAATTTGTGAACGTCAACTACCGCAGTATTGCGCATTCTTCCCTAAATATTTGTCATATTCAGACGCCATTACTCAATACAACCTCACCAGCACGGCGCCTTTCGTGTCATTAGGTGTTTCCCATGGTCGCCGAGCGACTTCTACACCATCTCCTCGCTCATATGACCCATATAATAAGCAGGGTTGAAAAATAAGAGAAGGCGCAAAAAAAAAAGAAGGTAGTGAAATGAATGCAGCGCCTCTAGTGGCACGGCCTGAAAAGACTCGAACGCCAAAAGGGTAACAAGGCGTGCAGCATTTTTTCCCTTCCATTTTTAATATAATAAATGGTCCTAATGGATGAGGCTAATCACCGTAGCGGGTATATATGGGGATCTTTTCTTCCAAGCAGTCGACTTCACGTCAAACGCATTTGTGCGAAGAAAATAGGCTAAACAGTGGGAGGTCCCCGGAGCTCCCTAAGTACCGAGGCAGTTGTCCACATGTGTTTTTCGTTATCCGAACCGTTTTGCGTGGGGTTGTCTGTGCCAAGAGAACGAAAAGGATTGAGGCATTAATTCCACCTTCCCCCCTTCTTTTTTTCGCAGAAAGGTCCCCATTATTCCCCTGATTCGGTAATTTATGACGTTTGGCCGAAGATGGGGTTCGGGGAAGTGGTAAAATTAATGCTCTCCCCACCCCCTCTTCTGTCTCTGCAGACTTGTTGTCAGCAAGAACGTTTCATAATTATTGCCGGTGAAGAATGTGAGAATTTTTCAAGTATTTTGACTGTCTGACAATAACTTCTACAAAACTAATGTTGATAGGTTTTAACAAGAACTGTCTGTTCACGAAAAATGTCAAAGCGTTGTTCTCATTAGTGGAAAGTTGAAGAGAGATATAGTATTCTTATTGTCATACATTCATGAACGATATTTTAAAAGCATTATCTATCTACCTTAATAATGGACTTAGATATTCGCTTATGACTACGTCAGCAGAAATTCATGACCTGGGATTCACTCTTTTTTTTCCTAATTGTCGTGAGTATTTTGACTACTGAAATGAAAATGCACATTATAGGAAACTGTACAGTTGGGTGCATAAATATTACCAATCAAATTGCACAAATTTACGCAATCAGAGCTTTTAAGAATTGAAAGAAAACGCCCAATTAACTTCTGACAACATTTGTACTAGTATACATAAAATTCCAGTCATTAAAAACACACAGGTTGCAAGAGAAAATATAATGGAAATATAGTCATGGACAATTTGCCAAGCAATACTTGTTTATCCCAGTGTTTATTTCCAGTATTTTCACTGAATCATTGAAATATCGGGACCTATTAAATGAATGAAGATCAGGGAATAATGAAGATTATTAGCAAATTGTACACTTTGCGAAAATATACGAAACATAGACAGTAACATTGGGTTTATGCTTTATAAATTATTATAATAATTTTAAAATTTAATATGATTATGGGAAGAATTGTTAGTTTTCGCAACCATAAATTTAAAGTACTTAATTATATTTCGGGTTTAAACTACGCAAAATAGAAAGGAAAATTATATTGGACTAGACTTTAAACTGTTAGCCGGGAAGCTTTAAACTTCCCCGTAATTTCGATATTTTATTAAATTTCTCTGCATGTGGCAACACTGATTCATGCTGAAGTACGCGTTGCCCTCTGCTTCTTTGAAGCTTTTCTTCAATTCTCGACCCACACGTTACATAAAACAAAAGCGAATCAACACATCGACCGACGATTTAGCTACTATTACATTTGGTGCAGGCTGTACCAACAATTCCTAAAGATCGTGTAGAAACAAGAATTTGCAAATTCCTTCTTGAGCCGATTCAGAATTTCCTTACAAAAAAAAAAGGCGGGATCGTAAAAACGGTAGCCCAAAGGAATGAACATTTCTTACACGTTTCAGCAGGAAGCCTTGGTACATCAGGGAAAGGACTGTCTCTCACATAAGCTCAAAATGAAGCCTAATTTCTGCTGCGTGCGTAGTCTGGAAATAAGGGGCGATGCAATTGCGACGCAGGGAAAGAAATAGGACGGCAGGGTAAAACGGTCCGGGCTTAAAAGGTCGAGGCAGTCTTATAAGCTTTCCTGTACATATTTGAAACCATTTCCTCGTCGCTTGTTCCTCTCTCGCAGGGAAGCGTTCTGATATGAAGCAATTTACATGTGGACCACAGGGCAATCAAGTTGCTAAGATTGCCTCAACAGTTGGCGAATATGGCGCCCCGCTACAATGAGCGCTAAGATGGGAACGCTGAGTTTTCTTCAAGGCGCATCCATGTTCTATTAGTCCCCTCCCCCCCTCTCTCTCTCACTCTCCCCTTCCCATCTGCTTCATCTAGGATCGGGAGTGATTCTCGGCTGCGAATTCTGCTGGTAATGGCGGGATAGTAACGCGAAAAGTGTTTCCAACCGGTCGCATTTGTTACCAGATTGCATAGTTTCGCGTAAGTTCGGAACTGTCAAAATGTGCTCGAATTTTCTACATTGCATTTGCGTTTTGTTACTTTATGTCGCTTCTCTGCCAACTTTTCGCTAATTTCGATGACTAGGATGAACGATTAATAGGTGAAATTGATGAAGGGACACTGACAAAAGAACCATGCCCGGACCGGAACTCGAATCCGGGAACTTGGATCTTTGACCGACACGACAGAAGGAATTCTAAGTAATTTTTCAGAATTTGAAATGTCATAGCTGCTTTTTGAAAGGACACTAATTTTCGAAAACGGTTTGGCTGGCTTCGGCCAAAGGTTCAGCGGGGCCCAAGCTCATGTGTTTCCTTCCAAGTGGAAATTGCAATGAGCTCTTTGCGCCTACCGCAGTCCTATCTGTTATATCTTCACGCGAGGACATCCAAAGGAGTTAGGTTGGATGGCTGGTGAGTCATTACTTCGACGAACATCGCAAAAGAGATAAGAGAGACGCCAAGTTTTCATTGAAATGGGAAGTGACTTTTGTTGTGACACCCTGTAATTGCTGCAAGCACACGGTTTTGGGCAGACCATTAGCAAAAACAGGCAGTGCTGACGGATGGCGTAATGGTAACGTCGCCTTGTAATCAAGGGGTCCCTGGTGGAGGCACATAGCGGTTCGGATCCCGTTTAAACTGTAGGTCCAGTCTCGACTAGCCTGAAAGAGTAAAGTGCTTTGCACCACGCCATGAAGGCGTATAGGGTGTATGGAGTTAGGGCGCCACACTTTCTTGATCACGGCCGAAGGTGGGGGGATGTGATCAGCACCACTCCCCTGGCCGCCTTTACCCCACAGAGTTTCCTCCAGGTACCCTTTTTATACGACGCTGGGCCTAACCCGCCGGGGATCGAACCCGAGTCTTCAGCATGGTAGTCGGACGGCTACCGTGGCTCAAACAAACAATGATTGCATTTCTTCTAAATGTACAGTTTGCAATAAACATACTGACCCAAGGCCCATATAACATGTTGGAAATTGCAAAATGCAACATCTTTGAAACAAAATAGCACGTTCTCGAATAAACTGGCGATCCCTCTTGCCTAGAAGATTTACTTGACAGCGCGACGTATCGTAATAGACCTGACGAGTGACTCAACCAGCTATAAACATAGCAAAGGGGAAACAAGCGGTCTATTTTGAGGCCATTTTTTCACGCCACCTTTAACACCAGGAAGCTTATTAATAGATGTCCCCCGACGTCAATGCACACTGCATGTGCCCTGCCAACATCAGCAGTGAGTAATGCATTCCTGGCCGCGACAGGGATTTTCCTCGGCTTCGCGTCTTGTCAGCCGAGCTTAAAAGTTTTCGGTGTACGTTTTCGTCTTCCCGCACCTTCACTTCTCTTCTACACTCTGTCGCAGTACTCTCTGGAGCAGGCGAACGAAGTCTCTGCGCAAGTAGTTACGCGAGACGGCTCCGCCAATGAACACGGGAGAGGAACGGGATTGCGTGGAGGGAGAAGCGACTGCAGTTACCACCCTTCCCAGCACCGCGTACTGCTTCGCTCTGCCCACTTGATTTCCTCCCCTTCTCTGCCGCTATGCAGGGCCTTGCTCCGGAGATAACTACGACAGGGCGTACGGGCAAGCGGCGTTAGGAAAGCTACGGTACAGACATGGACGTCCGTAGGATTTTTTTTCCTACGAGAACACCCTAACGTTCACCTCCATTTCACGCACACTTTAGTTTGTCCTGAGAATCTCTGCTGGAACTAGCTAACTAAAACAAGTCCCTCGAGAGGGTTCGACCAATGAACACGTGAAAGAGGAAGTGAGTGCATGGAGGGGAAAACGTAACTGCAGCTACCAGCTGTTTTGCAGCACAGCTTTGCTCCGCCCACTCGCCTTCTCCCCTTTACCGTTATGCGCGGCCTTGGTCAGCAGATTTCAGAGACATAGTACACCCTGGACTGCGCTTTTCAGACTAGCGAGTAGTGTTGTGTTGCCCTCGAGGCGAGACGAGACGTAGACAATAGTGTATCTCGTCTCGTGAGCAACACCGCTAGCGAGAGTTTTGGCGTTGGGACTCACGGCCAATATAGGGTCCAATCCTCTGTGAGGTTCGTGTTGTGTTGTTTTGATTGTCCTTTCATTCATCCCATATCGTCATTCATCCAGTGGCAGAAAAGCAAGTAAAATAAACCATTCATATCTGCTTGGTTATATTTGAATCTGTCGCATAGTATAAAGTACATTTTGTTTAGATATGGATCTAGTGTCTATATTTGATTGATTGGTTTTACTTTGTTTTTCTGCCACTTTGACTATTCGCGAAGATGGATGAGTGCTGTAGCGATGACATTGATGAAGGGACACTCACAAAGCGCGCCCGTGCTCAGGCCGGGATTCGTGCCCGAGACCCATTTCAGTACAATCCCTACGCCAAGTCTCGTCTCTGCTATAAGAGGGGCGTAGTCTTCCCTGGGCCCCCTTCCTCTTTCGAAAAAGCTACGAGGCAAGTCAGCAAGCACCTCAATTTCCGATTCCAACGGTTGTAAATAAGCTTCGACCGATCTCGACCCAGCAGTTGTCAAGCACCGAACATACGACCTACCCATCCAGATAACCCCAGCCGTCGTCAACCTCACCACCTGTTAAAAGCCCAAGACATTAATTACAAGCCCCGCTGTACATAAGGCGTCGCCGATGAAGCAGAAATGACGTCGGCACTCTTTGTTCCGCCTATCGAGATGACGTCATTTACCTGTCGGCCGTCCGAGCGACGCCAGCAGGCCCCTCCCACCGGTACCTCGCCTAACATCTCCTGAGATAAAAATCCCCCCCCTTCTTGTCTCCAGACGAGATCCCAGATAATGGTGGACTGGTGTCAGCTTTCTTTGTCAAAGCGCCGAATCCACGTACCGCGACATGCATTATGCCAAACCTCCCTTCTCGTAACCCTCCATATCTGTGGCCCAGCTCCACGCCTTGGCTGTCCTGGCGATTGCGTATCAATTTTCGACATGTTACTATGGCGCTTGATACTTCAGTTCCCCAGGATCGTCTTGCTTCAAGACTATCGATGCCGTGTTTTATAGGTCGCACCGCGATGGCAACGGGTGTCCACCTTGATCAGAATAGTCCGTTGTCGATAACGTTCCCCTGATTGACTTTCCAGCGATGGATGTTCCTTTCGAGAAAGGGTGTAATTTGATCCGAAACCGCACTTGCCAAAATCTAGGATAGCGCGAAGGATGACGGAAAATGTCAACTTCTTTGACTGGTTGTCAAGGAACGCAACAGCGTTTTGGAATTAAGTTCATTAGGTCGTCAAATTTCATGGTTAGACGTTCCCAGTTCTTGCATTTTTCCTGCACATTGCACCAGGCCCGTAGCCAGAATTTTATTTTGGGGGCTCATCCCTTATCAGCAGCCGCCATCTAAAGGTGAAAAAGTGGGATGAAGAAGCCCTGAAGATTAATTTCGCAGTATATTACAACTTAGGGCAAACATATACTGTAAAGTATATTGTAACCCTACTTTAATAATAACAGATAATAATATTATTTAAGATGTTCGTCTGAGCTTTTCCGCAATGTCTTTCCCTCATTTGCATCACACTTGTCTTTATCGTTAATTTTTCCCCAACAATGTCACATGTTCTGCAATTGTTGCACTCGTTTCGATCCGACTTCGAGCCTTTCCCATTCCTTATTCAGTTAAAATCTGAGCATTGCTGCAAAGTTTTCCCCTCATCATGATCACATGAGTCCTTATCGTTCATCTTTCTGCGGAAGAAAAATTAATTATCACTATACACTATTTAAATTAGATATTCGTAGGATTTCGGCGGTGGTTTAACCGCCGAGCCCTCTCTATGGCTACGTACCTTCATTGCACTTTTTTTGGTAACCCTCTTCGTCCTCGCATCACATCCTTCACCTTCGTTTTCCAAGATTGATTTACTGCTTGGTTTAATTTACATGGCTTTTTCTGGCACTTTTGACTAATCGCGAAGATGATCTGATGATGGACACTCACAAAGAACATTAATGCCGGGATTCGAACCCGAAATCCCTGGCGTCGTAGCTTGCCGACCACAGGGGTCGGCAAGGTCTCCAAGACTATGCAATAAAGTTGTGTTCCACAAATGTCACTGTGTTTTGAATTTAACGTCACTCTTCTAATCGTGAGTACGAGGATGAGTGACTGGATAAAATAGACGCAAGACCACGAACCCGGGACTATAGAGGGAAACCGCGAGTCGACCACTCAACTTATGTGGAGCATATAGTAAGCTAATAAGTGAATGCAAAAGCCACCTTTGCACAAGGCGGTGGTAGAGGTAGGCATCCGCAATTAAAGTCATTTGTGGAGGTGATGTGATCAACACAGTCTGTATCCTCTCGGGTACGAATTTACATTAGAGGCTGGGTTAATCCCAGAGCTAGGTTACGCAATGCTGGAAGAATTTCCACCCAAACCCTACTCTCTCGCGTAGCAGCCAGGCGCCATATGGCCCTGGATTCTAATCGAATCCTTGTCGAGCCTACATGTTTCGCTAACATAGTACATCTCGTGTGTGTGCCAAAGCTTAAAGTACTATATATGTTTGTACCACTGTGCGTCTTAAGCTTTTTGCTTTGGGGGTGGGGGTTGGGGGCGTGCCCACTCAGTACCTTACAACATTGGTTTTAACCTAGATCCTTAAATCCTATGCTAACATTGACATGTAATTTAAAAGCACTTACTATCAGGCACGTATCTAGAAATATGTTTCGGGGTGTCTCAAAATAATAATAATAATAATAATTTTTAAACAAAAATCATTATTATATTAAATTAATTAAAGAATTATTAATTAAAATAATCAAATTAATTATTTTTTAATTATATTTTTATTACATGAATAGGCAAATGGACGGTATAAGAATAGTGATATAACAACACGTATTCATTATCTAGCTTACGTGTACTTACGGTAGGCAAAATTTCTACAAAAGAAACTGCCCTGGCAAGGAAATTAATGTTAAATAGATAAGGAATTGAATATTTATGAAATAATAAAAAGGTTGTTAGATCCGTTGACGAAAAGTAAATTTCCTGGTGATATTTTATGAATGTTACGTTATAAGTACGGTAGTAATAGATCTTCCATAAATCTACTTCGCTACTGTCATTCAAAGTATTATGACTACAATATAATCCTTCTCTTCCAATACGTTTTGGCGAAAATAAATAAACATCCATTAAAGAACAAGTATATTGTCATTATTTAATTTTAGTTATTTTATTATTTTCATTATTTATTTTTTGTAAGTAATACGTCTTTCTGGGAGAGGGGTCCGAATCCCCTGGACCCCCCTAAATACGTCCTTGCTTACTATATATACATCATATGAAAACCAAACGGGTATACAAAAACAGCTATCGAACTAATGACATCGGAAATTTGACTTAATTTCTATTGCCAAGTTTAAACTTAACCTCCATTTAACTTAACCTACATGTTTCTTGTGAACACTTTAATGCATGTAAAATATGAGCACTATGCCATGAAAACCTAAGAAGTCGTATATTCTTTCAATTCCATAAAACCATCATTGGCAGGGATATAATTAATTTTCTTTGACCAGGGATAACATTTTTGGTGGGGGGAAATCCCCGCCACTCCCCGATAATTCGCACACCGGTTTCTACTATTATTATTTCAAGCGTCGAGACGAGAACGAAATTGCCATATCTCGTCTCGTTTCGTCTCGATGCCACCCCTAGTCGCTAAACTCGCGATCACAATCTTAACACACATTGAACGAGTTCATTTTAATGTCACGGTGCCTGCGCACACCAGCAAAACCAGTTTAGAAAAAGGAAAGAAAAACGTCTTCCAAATCTATTCGTGAAAATTAGCACAGCAAGAATCGTTTACCCACTGTGGGCACAAGCGCGGTGTAATTATGCATCATAATTCTTTATCGCCCTTTGCCATCAGGTATGTGTTTGCCTTTCAAACTCCATCGTAGTAACAACAATAGCAGAACGAGTAATTTCACGTAACGTTCCTCCTTTATTCCAGAAGGGGAGGGGGTCAACTGGTAATTTACCTGAATGCATTCCCCCTCACACGGTTGGGCTCCGACCAGCGCTCAGGAACTTCGAAACATGTAATTACTCCGGTGTTAAATACACACCCAATTAATTAATGCGTGCATCACAGCCGGAACATGAATTATCATCCATTATATTCAATTGAGTTAATTACTGCTGCTGCCCCTTGCGCCCGTTAACATCCAAGGAAATCATTCATCACATTTTGGAGACACGGTGTCTGACAAATTGTACGATAAAAAGGAGCCGGTTTGTGTTTCTGAGGCAGGGTTTATCTCGAAGTTCACGAGGACAAGTGCAAAGGCGAGTGTTGCGAGAGATATCACAAAGAGGAATATTTTAAAATCCATCCTTTTTGGTCAGAATGTCTTGGTTGTGGTCTTGGAGGTACTTCTGGGAGCATTAACGAAATTTGTATGTACGAGGGTAGTTCAGAAAGTCCGTACCAATCGCGCAAATAACAGGTTCCTCGTTTCCGTGCTCTTCGCTACATGTGAGCACTGTAAAAGCACCCTCCCGCCACTGACTTCCAGTATTCACCCAAGCACAGGCTGATGTATTTGGAAATTAACCTGTATCCACCAACTTCATCAATGACCTCATTATTTTGCATCCCCGTTGAAGACGATTCGTCAATATGGCGCCGTTTGTTTTGCCCCGAATACTAAGCCTTCTCACGCCGATTTCCTTGTTCCAAGGGCACTAAATTGGTGGTAGAAATCTGCTGTTGATATCTTCCGTAGATCTCCAAACAGGGTCGAAAAGAATAGGGAAATAGGGAATTGAAAGTGGTGTTCAACAGTGAACTGCAGCTTAAATCTTCCTCCTCCTCTTCATCTTATGAGAAGATGGAATAAATCCTCATCAATAGAGCGTATCGCATTGACTGTCCCTTACTGGGAACACACACGTCCGGTCTTCAAGAATCTAAAGGGCTCGCTCAGAACCAACGTAATTTCGCAAACGTAGAAGACAAAGACACGAATAGACATTAATTATATAAAACACCAACACATTCTCTAGCTCCATTTAGAGGCACAAGTGAAGGTTTACCTACCCAACATCCATACGACCATCCTCTATGAGACCTGGATGCGTGGTCCTGTTCCATCAAACCAGCAGTAATCGTGACAAACGCAAGTCGTCGGGAGGTGTCCTGAAAATTAGATTGGTTTCTTGCATCAACAATCTAATTCCAGTCTCAAGAGCAAGGGGGTTTATGACAAACTGCAGGGCACTAAAGAGGCATGCGTAAGATTTCAGCCCAATCTAGTTCCCTGCACTTTTTGGCTCTTTCTCACTCACACGTCAGGTTTGTTACAAAATACAACGCGAATCGCCTACATCGTTGATTTCTTATCAAGTAGTGTATTTGGTGTCTCCACCGTCTACTCTACGTTCTGGAGTGATGTACAGTGTGGCATATGGTCGCGCGGTACGTGCTAACCAATCAAATGAACGTTGAAAGCAGCTGGCAGGCATTTGTTGAATCTTCTGAACTTGAACACCGCTGCTTTTTGCGTATAACGTGTAGTTGTTTGAACACAATTTCCTTGCACCAGCTTGACACTGCGATGCACCTGCACTACACCTAGCGTCAAAAAGTGCAGCGAACTAGACTAGACTTCCAATTACGTTCTCGCGTAGATGCAGTTCTTTTCAGTGAGTTTACACTTCGTACATCAATACAATCACTGAAGATTTGATTTGAGTTTTAATTTTGTACGACTGAACCTGCAGTTTAAAGTAGGATCCGAACCACAGTGGGCCTCCATCGGGTATACACCACAGGACCACTTGATTGCAATGCGAGGACGCTACCACTACGTCACCGGGGAGGCCCAGAATCACTGAAGAATAGTGTTTTCAATGCACCTAGTGTAATCCAGTAGTCACCTGTTGTAGTTTCTTAGGTCCGTAATATTCTCCTTACAGTATTCGTTTCAAAGTTTTTGGCAGAGTGAGTGTTACAGATGATTTGTGTGTATTTTCAGAACCAGAGCACCATCGGGAGACCATTCGTGACCAAGCCCGCCCCCTCTTGGGAATGCAGGGCGGTGGTTGACGGCGAAATCCGAGAGGTGAAGCTCAGCGAGTACCAGGGGAAGTACCTGGTCCTGTTCTTCTACCCGAAGGACTTCACGTACGTCTGTCCGACGGAGATCACCGCGTTCGACGACCGGTTGGACGACTTCAGGGCAGTCAACGCCGAGGTGGTCGGCTGCTCCGTGGACACCATAGCAACGCACTGCGAGTTCGTCGGCACGGCCAGGGAGGAAGGCGGCGTGGGGCCTCTGAGGTACCCGCTCCTCTCCGACGCCACGACCAGAGTTTCCCGCGACTACGGCGTCTACATCGAGGACCTGGGTCAGACTCTGAGGGGCCTGTTCATCATCGACGACAAGGGCATCCTGCGCCACGTGACCATTAACGACCTCCCCGTGGGCCGAAGCGTCGAGGAGACTCTGAGACTGGTGAAGGCCTTCCAGTACACGGACACCCACAGCGTGGTGTGTCCCATAGACTGGATACCCGGATGCGACGCCATCGTGCCGGATCCCAAGGAGAAGATGAAGTACTTCAAGAAGAAGACCATGAATCTGGAGAAGGCGTACGAGGAGGACAAGATACCCAGGGCCTTCGAAGGCACTGTCTCCGAAGACGGAGACACTGGATGCGAGAAGAAGGTGAAGAAAGATGAAGTAGAGGACTCCAAGAAGAATATCGACGAAAAGGAAGGCGCGCAACTGGGAAACCCACCCGCCGAAGAGGAGAACACGTGCAATTGCTAGAGACTAACCTATTCAGTACTTTCGTATCATATTAGGATTGCCTGGAGAAATTATTTTGTGTCTAAAATTCCTTTGAGTCCCTTAGTTGAATTGTTTACAGGGATAAAGGTTCATGAAAGTAGGTGTGTGTTTAAGTGCGTTGCCATTGAGATTATGGGAACACGATTGCCGAAGTGCAAGTTCTTTCGTGAAGGTTTGAGCGTTCCTTACACCTTGTTTTATATTAGTTGAGAATCCTTTGGGTATTTCATGTATTAATTTACCAATTTTGCTGGAATTACATTTGCATCCATGTTTATAATTAAATAGTTCTCCCAACAATTGTTCTTTAACTCGCATTTATTTTTTCTCTTTTTAATTGCTATTCAAACAATGCAGTTGCATTATGAAGCGTAAGCCAGAGTACTGAATGGGACCACTTTCGCTCGCTCACACTCGTTCGAGAATCACATCCTCGAGCGTGTACAATGGAATAATGAATTATAATTTTCATGTGACAATAATCGTAGCCACATAACACGTGGCGCAAAAGTCATAATCCTATTTGAACTGACCTTTATTTTGACATCTTGTTGTATATACAGTATATCAGTAGTGTATTGCTAGTTAAATAGAAGATACTCACGAAATTTGTTGTGTGAGAAACTGAATAAGTATACCCACATACAGCCCGCGAAACATTAACTCTTTTCCGTGACACTTTTCCGGGCAGAGTAATATCCCGTTTTGGTGATTTGCCATGGCCGGCCAGGTCCCCCGATTTGTCCGCTCCAGATTTTTTCCTTTCGGGATATTTGAAGTCATTGGTTTATGTGAATAAGCCAGAGACGTTACAGCAACTAAAGGACAATATTGGATGTTCTCTTTAAAAATTGAGGACATAAAACTTCCAAGTATCAATAAAAGTTTCACATAAAAAGAAAACTACTTTGTTTAATTTAAAACCCAAGCTATAGGCTAAGAAAATCAGGTGATGACTTTTGCGCCACCTTGTACTTGTAAAATATTCGCTTTGAAAGTTTCAGCCCACAATCATTTATTTCATTTTCCTATGTGACTGTGTTTTGGTAAGGCAGACTAAACTACATTTAGGGTAAGGTGGGTACATTTTCAATGACAAAAATTATATTCATATAACTTGAAGAAAATGGGCAGCAAAATTACAGTTTTTGTACCAATGAAATTCTTATCTTTTTCTATAAAGACGCTGGCATAACATGACATTTTAGTTCTGCTACTGTAGACACCAGAATGAAATTTCGGTCGGATAAAATTTGATTAGAATTGTACCTAGGTAGGTACAAATCGGATCACCGTGCGGTGCAATTTGGATGAACATTTAGTAAAGAAACAGTATTCTTAATATATACTACAAGTGCAACGTCTTCTATGGCGTAGGCCTACAGGAGCAAGTAAAAACAAACTTCATGTTCTGTTAGTTTAATAACTCTATTTGACTACTCATCGTTACAGAATTCAAAATATAGGAAAAGTATGTATAGCTATGCCTAAAGTATTTTTTTCCGTTCTCTTAATATTAGGCTACCTTGTAAGCACTACTCGGATATAATTAGTGTTGCCCACGAGACAAGACTTTGGCCTGTCTCGTCTCGTGGAAATGCTGTGAAATGCTGTCTCGTCTCGAAAATATTCGTTTGTCAAAGGGACACATGATCAATCTCGTGTCGTCTCGAATTTTTAAAAGCCTGTCCCGTCTCGTCCCGTGGGCAACACTAGATATAATATTAGGGAAATAATTTTTTTTTTTTTGCTACATTACAATATTCTATGTAGCTATATTATTTGAAACATACTATGGTTCAAAAATATACAAAAGCAGAAAGATTTTAAGCAGAAGAATATCTTTATGTAATGTTTATAGATAGGTCTATTTTTAAAATGAAAAAATCACAAGGATTTATTGACGTGTGTTCTTTGATTTGCCTGTTAGTATTATGAAAGAAAGTCCAATATCAATCCTGGAAGGGGAAGGAACACCCGCTGCTTCTTGACGTGCCATCGTTACTTTGTTTTGGAGGGTGGCAAATGGAACATTATAAAGTTACGAAGCTCCACGTATAGATAAGTGTCCCTCTAGAATACTCTGCACGGCATTTTGGAGAACTCGGGACGAATACTGTTGATATACCTTCTTCGGTGTTCGCTTGCGAGGCATCTGTAACAATAAATTGATCAACGCATTTACTTTGTGAAGTATTGTGTTGCACGCGTTACGGTACTGGAACTCAAACTGTATACCTCGCTGATCGAAATTGTATCATTTCCGCCGAACGAATATGTACCACTTTGCGCATGGAAACAAATATTTCTGTAGTTCCTTATCTCGCACCGGATGGCTACGTTTGTCACATGCTGCAGCCACTACATGCTTGTCCAAGTTTGACCTGGATTTCGCTGTCCTACGTTCAAGCATAAACACGGGGCACTCAAAATGAGAGGCAAAGGTAAAAAAAAAAGGTAAAGTGTTCCCCTGTGCTTAGCACCACGCCATGAAGGCGTATAGGGGGTGTGGGGGTAACGCCCCACATTTTCTTGATCCGGTCGTGAGTGGGGAGATGTGATCAGCACCACGCCCCTGACCGCCTTTACCCCCCAGGTACCCATGTTATTCGACGCTGGGTGGACGCCGGGGCCGCTTCCAACGTTAGAAAAGTTCCCGGATTTGAACCGGCCGGGGATCGAACCCGGGACCTTTAGCATGGTAGTCAGACGCGTTACCGACTGAGCCACCGTGAGAGGCAGACGTTTATATACAAAGCACCTATTCTATCTACAACGTACTCACCTTGCCATAGAAAATCACGTCTGGTTCCACAGGTTTTCCGTAGAATAATTGTTTACAACTTATTACTCTTAGAGACAGACTTCAACTACGTAGTTATACGAGACCTAATGGTGAATATTTAGCTGAGTGCTAATATTTTTTTAAAAAGACATTTTATACCTTTAATGCAGTGAAATAGCTATTATTAACTTTTATACACATCGTTCATGAGATATCTTGCGGAAATTAGGTGGAAATTTTATTCATTAAATTTACTTCTTGCATATAAATCTGAATTTTGTAATTTTGAAAATTCATGGAACCATTTATTTATTTCGAGTTACTTTTTGAGCTCGTTGTTTTCCCTTACTGTATTTTTCTAGAATATTATTTCGTTATGGACTATGGAAATAATAATGAGCCTTTTTTTTTTTTCCTAATTTGAAAATTTCCAGAGATTTGCCACTTCTCTTTAGCGATGCCCATGGATCGAGACATTCCTGCTCAAATAAAAGGTCTTGTTCTTTCTCTGTGTCCAGTTTGAAATGAAGCGAAGAATGTTGAACTTGTGAAAAATACAGCGCAAATTACATGGCTGCCACTTTTTGAATACTGTTTCGATTGTAAATACTTGAAAGGAAAAATTACAGTAACTGCATGTACAGTGAGTACCACAGATAAAGATATATAAGTGGTGCTCTCAGCGCCTCTTAGCGGATTATTACAAAACTTCTTGCGAATGGCGATTCCCAGTGGAAGTTCCGTGCATCGGTTTTCCTGCCTTAGATGAAGATCTAAGAATGAACGGCAGATGTGATATTTGATTGTCTTGTTTGCAATAATTTGGTTCATGTAGTGGCAACATTGTGATGGCGTACGTGACCGATGCAAGGTGAAAAACAAGCCTGAAGAAGTGGGATGTGCTTTTATTGACTCTTCTAATGGAAATATTAAAAAGTTTAGACTACCTGGAGAGTGTTCTATTTTCTCGGCAGAAGCATATGGAATATATCGTGCATTGATGTACAGTGGGATCCATGAGTATTACCGTGCAAATTGTCCATCACCATGTTCGTGCATTTTATTTGACCCAATAAGAGCTTCAAGAATTAAAAGAAAACTCAAAACAAGCTGTTGACAACTTCTGCACCAGCATACATAAAAATCCATCGCTTAAAAACACACAGGATGTAAGAGAAAAATTAATGATAATAGTCATGGACAATTTGCCGAGCAATACTAGTGTATCCCACTGTACCAACACGATCACAGGGGTCGCTTTCTGCAGGGTTTGATCAAAGCTTCAAACCTTGACCAGGAATGAGGGAAGGGTGATAGGATTGGGGAGGGGGGGCTGATTCTTCAAAGCCAAAATGATAAACCACCCGTTTTCTTCCTTTTTGCAAACTTCCTTGCTCAGAAAAACACAGCATGGGGTTGACACATTAATCTAAATAATGGCCCAGCTAATGAAAGAAATGTTATTGAAAGGCACAGAAAGGGGGAGCATAACGTGTCAATGCTAATAGGACAATGTGTGAATGTGATTTTCTGGCAATTTTTCAACATGGTCGATTCATTCTCGCAACACCGCAACCAAGGTCTTCTTTTACCCGAACCCCCCCCCCCCTTGTGTCCACCGTTTGGTTCATTAGTGAGCTTATGGATGGATCGCCCGGGGAGACAGAAAAGAGGGGGGGATTCTGTAAGGTTGTGGAATCGGATAGGTTACATTACGGTCCATCCCCCTTCTTAAACCTAGCGCCATTTTGCTTTGTTAAAGGTGTCCGAGTGTACGGTTCACCCTAGTTCCCGAAACAGATACGCCGTACGGCATTGTGCCAGAATCAAATAGCGTTCGTCGACGGCAAAAATGAAGCGTCATTATTATAAAGTGTGGACTACCCACGGAGAGGCTGAAAGAAGTGTTATGGCATCAAGAACCGCCCTGGGACCACGGGAGGTCGCTAGTGTTTGAATCGAAAACTTTCAAGCCAAAGAGATGAAGAGGGGGGGTCTAGTTTCACAGCTGGCTTTTCTGCAATATGGGCAGCCCCGCAGATGTCTTTTTTCTTTTTTAAATTCTTTTTTCTTGCTCAGCATGACAAGATACTATACCAGCAACCAACCATTCTCCGTGTAAAACTAACGTAGGTACCAATTCACGCCAGTAAGGCTTACGTGTCACAGCATTGCCAACATCTGTTCGTCCACGTCTTTGGCCATAGACATCAAACATACCAAGAACCCCCTCGAATTGCCTCGCGCCGCAGTTGGCCATAGAGCTACAAGCAGCCTGTGCTTTGAATATATGTAAACTTTATTCAAATAATGTTCTTGCAGCAAGCTAGAATTTGTACAAGGGTAACGGTTGAGCTTACCGCTGTGCTAATATGAATCGATTCCCAACTACCTAACGTCAAACGATTATTTATTATATTTTTACCTGGTTCTTGCACAGTCAGAATCTGAAGTAGAAGAAATCTTGTTGACGAAGAACCAACGTCAGGTTTGTATAAATTAGATGAATAAGATTTTGTACGTTTGTTGAAGTATATCTTCACAAGATCTTCAGAAGTATCTAGTTTCATACGAAATATTGAGCTAGAAATTTCCTGCTGAAAATGCTGGTTCTTCATTCCCAGCTGAATTGTATCTCAAAAGTGACTTCTATCTAAAGTTTCATCTATACATTATTTTGAAGCTTCTGTATGAGAATACAATTCTATCAAATTTTCCAGGTATGACGACATCAGTGGCGGACTAGTTCGCACAGCGCACTACGACGCCAGGGGTACCGGGTTGGAATCCAGGCTTGGGCATGGGTGTTCTTTGTGAATCAGTTTCATCCTACGTCATTCATACTTATCGTCGCGATTAGCCAAAAGTGGTAGAAAATCGACGCTAAATAACAAGACTAAAATCAAATATTCCCACAGGCAGGGGAGAAGGTGGCAATATGAAACATGGTTGTAATATGAAATTCGCTATTTTTTTCTACTCACTGGTGCGATCTAATATTGGCAGTTGGCAACACTTGCAAAATACTCGCCACTACTCACTATAGCGCGTTGGACGCAGTTGTCGTCATAGGCAAGAGCGGCAGGTTTTCGACCATGAAACAATTGTTGCAAGGTAAGAATTGTGCATGTTTTTGATGCATTATTAGTTTTATTAGCAACACAAAGTAACGTGTTCTCGAAAGAACTCAGATGAGACTTCCGTACTAACGTAGTATTTAATGGGAAGCGGTAGATGTAGGTAAAGTTTTTTGACGGTGTTTGGAAAATGTCTGCTGGTGGTAATATGGAACACTGAATTTGTAAGAAATACCTGTTCCATATCACAACTCCGGTTTCCATTGTTTCAGGTACACGATGCCACGAACACAACTTTGTCATAAGAAGAAAAACATCAGGCAATGTAATTATCCTAGAGTACACTTTATTGGCTAATCAATCAGTCGATCGGCTTTTATTTTTAACCTTACCATTATTTCATATTACCATCCCATTTTCCAAGCCCTCAATTTTGACAAGTTTTTTTTTTTTAAATTGTGTATTTCCAAAATGAGTGCACAGTTTTGAATATACGTTTGGTAATACCAATATCAAAGAGTATATTTACCTCTGCAATACGTGATAACAATCAGAGTCAGCAACTTGTCTAATGACAGTGGATAACAAAAAAGTGTTCCATATTCCCACCTTCTCCCCTATGATACACGCACACTGAAGAAATTGAATAACAGCAAAAGCTTTGATATTTCCTTTCACAAGTACGTGTATTTTATATAAAGGGGAATTTTAGTAAAATTGAATCCAAATGTCTGTAATCTCTGTTCCATTATGTTTAATACATTATCTTAATAGACGCAAATATTGATGTACTGTTCAATGAATTGGCCATAACAGAAGGGTTGCCTGTAACATATCATTCTTAGCATTTAAATGTAGCTAATGTTTAGATGAGACTTGTACTATCAATTAGCTTGTTAACTACCAAGAAAACATATGTTTTGTATTCGTTCTTTCTTTTAATGTGTGTAAAGTGACCAAACTTCACTTGCTTATTCTATTTTGCTTCGAAATAGGCAATCGCACACATTCATCTTTAATCTCATCTTGACATTTTGCAAGAAAGCTAAAACAGTGCCTCCTAATATATTGCAGCTATTCCTTGTCTGTGATGGCGGTAATTTTTAACAAATGAATCTAATTTTCTTCGCGTTGAGTTATCTTCTGTGCTCGACTACGTTCACTCTTCGAAGAGTGTGTGTCACGATGTAACCACCACGAGAGAAAGAGAGACCTCCCCTTATTCCTGCTGCAAATGCGACCACGCACAATTCTTCTTTTCACAAAGATTGGTTTCAGCCTAACCCATCTGTCTTGCTTCCACACTCCTAATTCCTAATGCAGGTCAGTTGTTGCTCTTCATCATCATTAGCTGTCGTCCTTTCCCTCTCCAGACCAAAGGCAGAAAAAGGAGAGACTATAAATCCCATCCGAATTTTCCCATTCACTTCTCATCTTTTCCTAATTCTTCCCTTCTTAGGAAGGGAAAATCCCACGGGGGTGGTGTGTGCTAAGCCACAGCAAAAACTCTCTCTCGGCTAAGCCAGTATGGACGAACCGACTTCTACAAGTCTAACACGTACGCCCGGGACAATCCCCACACTGATTCGCAACTTCACGACCCATCTGTCTTCCCTGCAACACAAAAATACACCCGTCCTTTGGGCTTCATCTCTTAGCACACCCTCTCTCTATGTCTACCCTCAAAGCCGTTTCATCATTCTTTCATCAAGGCACCAAGTAAACACACTCACATACGTATGGTAATGAACCCCGCCTCCTCATCTAGCCCGATGGAGGGTTGGGTTTGATATGGGACGTTGTAGCCTCAGCGAAATGGAACTGCCAAATGGCCCTTCTTAAAATTCATTAGAGCGTTTGTAGAGTGAATAGTGACAAGTCTGTTTTCCATTCGGGGCCCCCTTCCTTTTCAATTTGTGTTCCCCTGGCTTTCGGATTGATGTTATACGGAAAGTAATCAAATTTCCTATTCTGTTTATCTCCGGTCAGTTGTTTGATCACACGCTGGACCGCCACCAATCTGTTGTTATTCATATGGAACTAATTATTTTGGCGTGTTCGTGTGCTTAATTTGCTAAACATGTACTTGTGCCCCAAGAGCTGTATGATTATCCAGCAACCTGACACAAAACATCACCTCACAGATTTCTTTCGGTTTCTGGTGTAAAATCAAAAGGGAACAATTAATTTTGTGCAAAGTATTAAAAATTGCTCGCTGATGTGCTAAAACAAGCCGGAGTCTTGTTTTGCGTAATGACAAAACATAATAAATCACGCTGTCACAGATCATACAGATGTGTGTCATTGCAAGCTTTTCGAATTGCGTTTGAATCTGCTGACGTGCTGCCATCTGGTGGTGAAGTTCAATTACAATTTAGCAGTTCGTTATGTACGAACGTCATAAGTACAATGTCAGTTGTAATTAACATATTTTTCCTGCGTTTTGTGATGGTGTATAGTATCTGACAGGAGACAGCGTATTGAAATTGTTTAAATTGTTATTTACTTTGAATGGATGTCAGCAATGGCTTGTTTAATTCTATTATAAATGAACATTTCCCTCAAATATAAGTTTTCCTTTGCTTGTAGAAACGCCATCAGATTTAAAAACCAAGTTGTTTCTGATATGTATTCTTCTAAATAAGATGAGAAAATGCAAGGTATTTATTAACGCATTTCGATAAGTGTAGAGAAGGATCTTCGTTTATATTCTTCAGTGTAATTGTTAAGTTCTAATCCACGTATTTGGAAAACTTATGTTTTATGAGGTACTGATTTACATTACAACACATTATCTACAATTGGTCCTAATTTACACTACAGATAATGGAGTTGCGGGCAGTACGTTATGAAACTGTGTTTGTAGGAACAACGATTGACGAAGTGGCCAAGAAAGTTTCACATTACCAATTAATTTAGGGATAAATTGTTGAAACATCACTTGTTCGTATTTTATATTAAGGTTATATATTGTCGGCTGTTCCTTTTTGTACAGGAAGTTAAAATTTTGACTCGAACACAAAGAACAACCATGCCTAAGGCCGCATTCGAACCTGGGGCCCCTGCGGTCTGATAATCATTCAGTCACGGAGGTCAGCTGGTTGTTTGGTGTGATAATCCTTACCCGAAAGAAACGTCACTTTTTCACTCATCACTTTTTGAATCATGTTTTGAATTTTCTTTAGTTTTTCTTTGTTTTAAGTCCACTTTATTCAAGGAAAGGCTAATCGAGACTGGACCTACAGTTCAAAGTGGGATCCAAACAACTATGTGCCTCCACCGGGTATCGAACCCGGAACCCCGTGATTGCAAGGTAACCCGTTACCACTACGCCACCGAGGGAGGCCTTTTTGAATATCGCATCAAATAGTGTATACCAGGGGTTCCCAAACGTTTTCGTTTGACGCCGAGCGTTTCAAGAAATTTTCGAGCGCCCAAGTCAGAATGTAGGCCTATCTAACACTTGCAACGCTCAGTTAGTGATGTTACGTTGCTTGCCTGAAGTTAAAAAATAAACACATATTTCAAATTCAGAAACATTTTGTGTAAAAAGTACTAAATAAGCACATATTTGGAACAATCATATTATTTCCCTAAATATTGGAACATTTCGCGGCACCCCTGTAAGCGAGCAACGGCGCCCCCGGGCGCACGGTTCTCACTTCGTGAACCACTGGTGTATACCAAGATGAAACTTTTGAAGCATACGACACCTTCTGCTGAAAAGGTTTTAGAAATGTATTGATAGCCAAGAAATGCGTACAACTATTTAAATTTTGCTTTTTTTCAAATTTTTACTGGCGCAGAGATGATTAAAATTAAAGCTGAGTTTCAGTTTCTTCGAATTCTATGTTTGCAACATTGTTTTATCTTGTTTTATATTGAAAAAGAACAAAAATACTGAGAAACTTCAAGAACTACTTTTACTACAACGTTTGGTGACAGTAGAAGTCCCGAAAATTAATAGTCGGCTGGCCAAAGACTCTTTCAACTCGGGTGGAGGCCACAACCTAGAAGCTTAGCCTCGTTTACAAAATACCGAGCTGCTGTTAGGCCACTCAATCTATCAGCTGGGGATTTAGCTTTATAGAATGTCTGGTCAGAACGTCACAATAGGGAGTTTGTGTACAAGTTACACTGTGGCTTTTCTACCGTGAACAGCTACTGCAGTTAGGACGTCCATTAATACCCATTATCTAAGCGAAACGAATCTGGGAATTTCTATAGTCCAAGCGATTCATCTCAGGCTTCCGGGTTTCTTCCTAGGAGAACATTAATAACTATTGTCTGTGTCTCCACCTAGAGGTCGGGGTCTTTCATCATCAGGGGTCCCTCAGGAAATAGGGAGGGTTACCAACCCACCGACTAACAGTCTGCGTCACTTGGCTGCTGGTTGCAGATTTTGTAGAACAAAGATTGATAACGAAGCAGGGAAAGGAAAAACTGTTTGCCTTTGTCTACTGTATGGTGTTCACAGAATACAATATAAAGCACTTGCATAAAAAGAAACAAACTCACAAAGAAACGTGTTGTGTTGCGTAGATAATTTGTCCATTACAACATCTGAATGTCAGGTTGAAAACTTTGAATCGCATTACAAGACAGAACATAACTAACTTTCTGCAGGTACAGTGGGATGCATAAGTATTACCATGCAAATTGACCTTCACCATATTTTTTCTCTTTGACAACCTGCACAAGAGTACATACACATCCATTTCTTAAAATCACGTAGTCGTGGAAAATTTGCCGAGCAATACTTGTGCAATACGTGTACTGGTGTTGAAGTTGTCAGCAACTTTGTTTCATTGCTTGAAGTTCTCACAAGGAAAATAAACATGGTGATGGACAATTTGCTTGGCAATACCTATGCATTTCACTGTACATAATGCACCAGACTTATAGTGATCAGTTGTAATTGATACAATTTTTGAATGACTCGTAGAGCGGAGTGCATAATATTACCAGCCAAATTGATCATCGTCTGTTTATTCACTCCGTTTTACACGATGTGAGGTTCAAATATTGAAACAAAACGTTAACGAAGTAGTTGAAACCTTTGCGACAGCATCAAACTATTCCATTTCTTGAGAGCACGTAGGATGTTAGAGGAAAATGATTTAAAACAATGAAGTACAATTTACCTGGTAATATTTATTCATCCCACTGTATAAATCAAGAAGACTGTAAACATTTTATTCCAACAGAAACGCTCGAATTAAAAGCAAATTCATTATGCTACCAAATGAAATAACGAGCTATTGATGACGTAAGCTTTATACAAAGTGACGTTTTGACCGCACCCAGTGGAATTGCTTTTCACATTATGAGCAACCTGTAATGTAATGTGTAGTTCGTAAGCAATACATAAACGTCATTGGAGTTTTGAATTTTAGCTAGTTCACTTAAATGATAAAATCATATTTTGTATTAATGCTGCATTCGTCCTATTATTATATTCTTGACATATGTACATGTATGAAATATATGTAAGAACTAAGCATTCGTTGTGAAATTTACAAAATCATTTGATCCATAACAGGATAACATTCGGCACCAAATATAATGGAAAACATAACTATGCGAAAAGTATATAATTACATAAAAAACGCAACTGGAATGGATATTGCGAGTGAATAATTACAATTGTACTGCCCCTTTATTCAGAGTAACATCTGAACCAAAGTTCCTGAAACAGCGATTTTTCTTGTGTTTGTTGAGAAATGGGGAACAATAGGATCTGGCCACACTTTTTTTTTCACAACACAACCTCTGTTTCTGCTTTCCCCTTGCACAGAAAGACTGCTTTGCATCTTCTAGACTCGTGTATCTTTGTGCTAATTTTTGTCTTCTCGCTTTGATGTCAGTTGCTGTCTCGTTGCGGTACAAAAGAACGAAATGCACGAGTTGCTAAAAATGTTTTTTTTCCCTCCCTTTTTTAACCCGTGAAAGAGAAGGAAACAAAAGAGAAAACTCCCTCTATCTGTTTCTCAGAATGTCATTAACGTCACCACTGCAAGGTTCCCTAAAAGAGTTTTGTTTCTTGCGTGACATGTTTTTTAACTTCCAACTACACAAAGTTCTTCCCCAACTTTTCACCGTTAACAGGCATTTCATTTGTTGGAAAATAAGGGTCTGGATTAGATTAAAAATAATCATATCTGTGCTGAAACATGCCAGAAGGTGAAATTAGGAACTCGTACGGTACAAAAGAAGAAAGACAAAATATTCTGGCTTGCACACAGATCGAGGCATAGAAAAGGTACATTGTACACGACAACGCGAGGCTAGAAGAAAAAGAAGCTTCAAAGAGAATACACTGTGCATTAGAGTTGTCGAAGCGTAGACTGTGATGAGGAAGTTGGAGCAGATTATGAACAGAATTATGTATGTAATAATATACATATAATAAACTCCTCATGAGTCAACTTTCAGCAAAATTTTAATAATGTTCGTTTTGTAGTATTCTTGCAGGTTTGTGCAACTTCTCCCGTGTAATTTATAGTATACAGCTGTTCAATGTTTTAGCAAATGACGCCATATTTTCGTGATGTAAATGGGAACAAAAAAAATCGTTTTCAAATGTTCAGTTAACAGGTGCAGAGTCTGAAACAAAAGTGGATTTTATATAGAAAATCAAATTAGTTTACTAGAGCCAAGATATCTCAAAACCTTGGAAAATATGCGAACGTGACAAACTAGTGACACTGCTCCCATGCCAGGGTTTCAAACACACTCTTTGATGTACTTATGGAGCTTCTATTGCTTGAATCCACTTTCTATGAGTGGTTACAACGCACTTTTCTTTTTAAATCGTTGCTGAGTGAGGAATACGAGCGACAACTGTTGCGGTAACGGGATTGTGGAACTGTAAGTAATTTCAATACAATTTTCTTAGGGATTAATGGGATCAAGGCAGATGGATACGCTTGAATAACCAGACAAGGAAGAACCAGACCTTTCAGACACCGACCAGACAAAACCAGAACCAGACAGGACCTTATTTCTTTCATCATCTATTTCCTCTCTTATAAATTCCCTGGTTCTCTGTTTTCCCTTTTCCCCCTGTCATATTGTTGGTTAGTAGATTTGGTGTTTTAAGTTCACTTTATGCAAAGTAAGGCTAATCGGGACTGGACCTACAGTTTAAAGTGGGACCCGAACCACTATGTGCCTCTACCCCTCTGTTATATTGTCTATTTATGCATTTCATTCTAAATTCTCTCTCTCTCTCTCTCTCTCTCTCCTCCTACTTTATTTGATTCTCTATTACGATCTCTCCCACTAAACATGTTTCTCTATCTTGCTTGGCAATAAAACTTTGATGCCATTTGAATTGACTAGAGCCCTGGAGACACAGACTTACTGTCAGAAGACTGTCTCTCACTCTCTTTATGGAAACTTAAGCAATTTAGTAAGCAAACTATACAGTAAAACCTCGTTAATCCGGACCCCGATAAGCCGGACGTCGCTTAATCCGGACAGGCAAAAGGCAAAAAAATTCAGAATTCAAGGTTTTAAATGTGGCTAGAAGTCAACAAGAGAACTTCCCAAAGAAAAGGCAGTTAACCACTGATGAAATTCTCTTTCCCGCAGACTTTGTACTGTACTGTATAGTGTATTTAGGCCTATGCCCTTTAAATACACCATAATAAACGTGTTTTGTTGCTATAAACTGAGTTTTAATGCACTTTCTACTGTTCTTTTAGGTTATTTCAGTTAATCCGGACTTTCGTTAAACCGGTCAACTTATCCCCCCCATTAGTCCGGATTAACGAGGTTTTACTGTATATATAAACAACTAAATTTGCTTTATTGTGTGAATTTTTCATATTTACCAATGAAGTGGTTGTCTGATCAAGTGTAGTATTTTCTCTACATTTTTCCACACTCCAAACGAGTTTAGACGGCGATTACAACGAAACCGAGAGCGATAGAGGCTGCTGCCTAATTCACGAGGCTAAACTGACTTCTCCTTTCGATCCCATCTCTACTTAATAAACCACTGTTAAACTAATGAGTAGGCCTCGTACAGTCACAGGCAATAAAAATGAGACCTAGATCCTAAAATATTAGCTCCTCTGCAAGGAGTAAAGTGTATTGCCTAACACTACCGTGATAAATGGGTTTTAACAGCAAATTTTCAATGGCAACTTCTACCACCGCCATAGATTTAGGCAACACGCACAATATCTTTATCGCGGTGGGTCAACAAAATAAATTACAAACGTGCCTTGGAAAAATATCCAAACCCATTTACGCTCATCAATGTAGCACAGCGTAGGAAGGAAAGAATCCTAGATAATAACGAGATATGTGACGACTTTCATAGACCTCCCAAGTCTTGACAGAGACCAGATATCTGCTTCCCGCACTTCGCCTCCAATGATAGATACATCAGAGGCAGCGCATGTCCCATAATTCACTTTCGGGGCCAAGCTTTTGACCTTGCCAGTCGCTCTGTCTTCACTTTTCCCTTCGCGGCGACGTAAATTACGCGCATGTGAGTCGTTATCAATACACTGACTATAACAGCATGTGAATGCTTTCTTTTTGGATCTCCACCCCCTCCGTCGCAACCAGTGTTGCCAGTTCTGGCATTCATTGAGGCCGACATCGGAACCAGGGGGTGCGATCTATGTATTCAGTGGAGTGCACAAGATTTTCGAAAGGTGGTGGTGCTGGTGGGGGGAGGGTTACGTATACTTTTTTAAAACCAGTCTTCATTTTGCCACCTTTTCCTACCTTTGACATTATTTTATTAAGGAATAATGAGCCGAGGGTGGGGGTTTATGGCCCCCGCCAACCCCCTATACAAATTTCCGGCGACGCCAATGATTTAAATGCATTAGGTATTTAATCTTTTCTGGTCTGCATTGTATATTATGTTCAACAAAATATAAAAGTTAAGGGGAAATTTGTCATAAAATTTATAATGTAACCTGTAGAACCTGTAGCATATAACTTTTTTTTTAAAAAAAATTTGAATTCAATGATTGAATTTGAAAACATAACCTTGCAACTCTATTTTACACTAGTTTTTCAATTTAATGCAGTTTTTACGTTGATTATTCCGTTCGGACACTACCTGAATTTCTTTCTGATACTAAGAATGAAAATAACACACTTTCTGCTATTTTGTAACTGAAACGATACAATTTCCGGGGGGGGGGGGGTGTCGACGGACCTGTTACACAATATTTATATACATATCTGTATCTATATACACAATATTTACACCAATTTATATTGATGTATTTTTTATGTATTTGATGCACTTATTCATGTATTTTTTTCTACCGTGAACTACATGTGTCCGAGAATATGTTACAGTCTTTGAATACGTATATTCATTATCTTTTGCGTGTAGAATAGTTGGCGGGCTACATTATGCTCGGATAGGCTAATTAGCACTGGACCTACAATTTAAAGTGAAATCCGAATCACTGTGCAATATTTGTGTCTACACCTGGATAATTCTCTCAACACAAGTGTACTGTTAACTGCCTCGAAGCGAATTCTATAGGATACTGTGTTCTATCTTCTTTACATATAAATATAATTTTAAAACATGGTCAGCAAGGCCGTATTTAGGGAGAGGGTCCAGGGGGGGTCAGGACCTCCCCCCGAAAGGCTTGCCAAGTACCAAACTTAAATAATGAAAATACACTTGTTTAGCATTTCATGTATAATCTAGCATTATTCATTTCAGCGGAACTTATTGAAAGGCAAAGATTATATTGAGATCAAACTGCTTTAATTGATGGTGATAATTAGAGCCTGATTTATAAGCACAATCAAACAGTAAAATAAGCACAAAAATGAAAAATAAGCACAAAAATGAAAAATAAGCACAAAAATGAAAAATAAGCATAAACAAGTACAGAAAAATTTGAAATAAAAATATTTGTCTATTATATCTCTTACCTTATTCAAAGCTGTTACAGTATGTAAGGAAGGTCATCCTGAGATTTTATTGTGTGAAGCTCCTGCGTCTGTCAGTGAAGAATGACTTGTACCGTGAAAATGTTCTTTCCACATCGCATGACATCACAAGCGCAAGTGAAAAACACCACAGTTTGTTCGGTGAATTCCTCTTCAATGTCTGTTTCTTCACCAGAAATCTTTTTATAAATTTGACACAGTGTTTTGTAACCGGGATTTTTCAGTAATACCTGACTGATCTTGTCGGACACAATTTTAGCAACACTGAGTTTCTGAAGACAACGTTACTGAAATTTAATCAATCAGAGAGAGTGTATGTTGCAATGCATTATTTCGAGCTTTCAACTGTGTTATAATATCAGGTAATTTGGAAAAATGATTATGGATGGACTGTATCTTTTCTTGAATGCAGTTTCTCCCGTGCGGCTATTTAGAAGCATTGATCTCGTCGTCCCGATGCCATCGTGTGATTGAAATATGGCAGATTTGGGTAAAATATGCTATTTTAAACCAAAATCATAAAATAAGCAAGCATAACAGTTTCCTGCAGAAATAAGCATTTATAAGCACTTTCAACCTTAGTTAAATAGCTCATCAAGGTATGTAATACGAAGTATAACCTTTCTCCTTACCATTAGAAGTCTGGAAAAGAATATGCATTTCGCTTATAAATCCGGGCTCTAGTGATAATGATACACTCACACACTCACACACACTTGTAATAATACGCATAAAGTGGTAATCAGGAGCTTTACTGGATCTAACAACATCTTTTATTACGGTATTCAACAAGTATTAATTTATTTATACGTTTGACATTAATTAATTTCCTTCCCAGGACAGTTGTTTCTATACAAAATTTGCGATCTTAACTACAGGTAAGCCAGATAATGAATTCGTGCTGTTATATCTATCTCTATTCTTATACTGTTTTTTACCTATTCATGTAATAGTACCAATATAATTAATTAATGTTTTAATTATCAATTTAATTTAATATAATTACAATGTAATTATTTTAATATCAACATTTATATTATTGTTGTTATTATTTATAAGACACTTGGTTCAGACCACCCACTGTATATAGCTAGTAGCTATTACTAGAAACTGCCTGATGGTCAGTGGCTGGATTTGATATTATTCGAAAACGTTACGTGTAGTTCACAGCGTCGTCATGAACTTTTGGTCCATCTTTGTACAAATTGCACTGAATTTCAGAGCGATAGTTGAATATGGTTCCAAATATGGGCCAGTACGCTACTGATCTAGCGAGATGGATGGTTGTGAATCTTATTCTCCCTTATATAGAATGTATTTGAAACCCCGGCCTGGAAACAGTGGCGCTATTGTCGCTAGTTTGCATGCGAGAGCTTGTTTTTTTATGTTATGTTATTTCCTATCGCTCCTAGTGGAGCATAGGGCCTCAGTGAAGCATTTCCATCTTGTCCGATTCTTCGCCAAACTCTTGACCTCTTGATGCAGCAGCTCCTGCTGGATTGTCCTCCATGTACATCTGTGGCGTCCTCTCCTTCGTGCTCCTTGGGGGTTCCAATCAAAAGCATCCTTTTCTATTGAGCCATCCGATTTTCTCAGGGTGTGCCCGATCCATTGCAATACCTCTTCTTTATTTGTTGTATGATTGGTTTCTGACTTGTGATATCCCAAAGTTTCTCATTTGTAATTTTATCAGACCACTTTATATTCATGATCCTCCTTAAGCACCTATTCACAATTGTTTGTGTAGTTGGCGTCCTATTTTATTTGTTTGCTTCCAAGTTTCACAGCCATATAGTAAAACTGACTTAACATTTGTTTGAATTATCCTGAGCTTTGTTCTTAATCCAATTTGTTTACTTTTCCATATTGAATACAGTTGAATGAAAGCTATATTGGCTTTGCTTATTCTATTTTTGACATCTTCTTCTGCTCCTCCGGGAGCTTGTAGTTCGTTTATTTTCCGAGGTTGTAGAAGTCTTGGCTCTAGCAGTGGCGGCGATTATGGGGGGCATTTCCCCCCCACACTTTTCGCCACATTTGCATCCGCACTATACTAAACCTTATCTACAAAGGGAGATATACTGTCTTTGTCCCCCAGTTTTGGCACCTTTGCCACCCCCCCTGGATTTGGAACCCAATCACCGCCACTGGCCATGCCATTCTAATCGTATCAGTATCAATTACTCAGGCAGCGGAACAGAACCTTTCAAACAAAACTACACAATAATCTCGAGGAAACAACTTTCTGTCAGTGTTCACACTTCCGCTCACAGAATAAACACAACTTCCGGTTCCCGTACAAGATGTCTCACCATGCTTCCACAAGGATGGGGCCCTGGGGATTCGGCTATCCGATATGCAACCGAGTATCAGTCGCAGCTGTCCGCCTTTTCTTTTCTGCTACCATGAGGACTTCAGTTCCTGTTCATGATGCTGACCAGACATCGTTTCGGTTGTCCCCAACATGGCGTCGAAAGGATTTCCTTGTTCCTCTGTTTTGTTAGCTTGGTTGAAAGTCCTTGTCCACGCTTTTCCGGATGTTTTGACTTATGTATGATGTTGAATCAAGTTTAAACTTACATGTCCAGCACATATAAGAACTGCCAACAGAGCATCTATTTGTTAACTTAAGCCTTCATAAATAGACTGCCAAACGAAGTCCTCAATCAGGGAACAGTTAAGAGTAAGAGAATGGGGGAAAGCGAAATATGTTAATCCCTGTATGATGGAAATACAATACTACAAACAGTAATATTTGCAGACGAACAGATATTGAAGGCAACAAGTGAAGGTCTGTTTTCAAACTTCAATCAATTCTTACACATTTTAACCTGAACATTTCAGAGCATAAAACAAAGTCAATGGCAATAAATGAAAACAAAAGTTCCTATAGTGATAAACGATAAAATAATTGAACAAGTAACAGACTTTGTATATTTGGGAAGCCATATTTCACAGTTCGAACACCAAAAAGATGTTGATAAAATATAGCGAAATATAATAGATTAAATACAATTTTGAAGAAAGATAGATTAGAAAACAAATGAGAAACAAATTCAAATTAGATACCATAAAATAATTTCAAAACCGAATGTTGGACTTTTCGTCAGCATGATAAAACAAGAATAAATTGTTCACAAATAAGATTTTTGCGGTTTTGAAATTATATTGCAATCTTTATATCCTCCATCATCTTTCAATCTACCGTATATACAGTGTGATATTATCAATGTTAATTTTTCATCCTGTTTAGACTTCGATTATTTTCAACTTCAGCTCCGTCGGCAGACCCTTGCAATACTGCCAGTTCGTGCAAGTCAATAATTACATTTCGAACGCAAATAACACGATTTAAGCCTATATCGTGGCTTATTTGAGACAGCTTCACTTGAATAGTGGGATCCATGAGTATTACCTTGCAAATTGTCCATCACCATGTTCGTGCACTTTATTTGACCCAATAAGAGCTTCAAGAATTAAAGAAAAACTCAAAACGAGCTGTTGACAACTTCTGCACCAACATACATAAAATCCATCGCTTAAAAACACATAGGATGTAAGAGAAAAATTAATGAAAATGGACATAGACAATTTGGACGGTAGTACTCGTGGATCCCACTGAACATCAATTCCGGAAATAAAGAATAAAAATCGAGACTTCGAGCTGTGATAGATAAGACATTCTTTCTTTTGTATCGATCGTTGATCGGGTTGATTCAGAAAGATAGGTGGAGCCACTTGTAACAGAGAGGGGATACAATGTAACATTTCTCTGCAGATTGAGTCATGTCAATACCAGAGGGGGTTTGCGAATGAGAATGAGAACTCGAGAAGTGTCTTCGAAAGAGAAAGAAGTTGAAGACAAATCAGGTTCGCAAAACCGAAAAAAAGCGAGACAGAAGAAAAACCGAGCTTTTGAAAAAGATGATGAATATGACACACCGAAGTTAAGAAGTAAAGTATCTAAGAATGATGAAGATGACAGACGGGAACGTAGTGGGGGTAAGAAGAAGAAGTTCTCGAAGAAGTAACTAGAGATGTTGAAAGTTCAGAACGTGGATAGACGAAAAGGATAGGGGCGTGGTTGGAGCTAAAAGCAATGGGGAGAGAGGGGGAAGAGGCCCCCTCTTCTCTGTGTCATCAATTCTCCCCTGAGACATCTGTCTCAACCGTTTCCTCCACTTTTCTACACCAGCCTTTGCATGTTTCTTTTTGCCTGCATTCGTCTGCCTGACGCGTAGGACTTAGCCTTCGAGATTAATTGCTCTTACCAGCGCCATCTTCGCCTTGTCTTTGCACTAATCAGGGGGATGACTTATTGCTCTGCCAACCAACCACTGTTCCTTTTTAATATTGAATCTCTAGTTTCATGAACGAGGCAAGGGAGGAGGATGATGAAGGATGAAGCGACGGACGATATAATTAAGCGGGTGAATACTCTCTTCTAAGGCAGTCAGTGCTTAGCGAGACACAGGAGTTGTGTAGTGGGATTGTGAGACTTGCAAATTGAGCTATTTGCTCTCGAGTCTATGTCAGGCTTTTCGAGTGTCTTGAATACAGAGGGCGCCAGTGGGGCGGAAGGGTGCAATGTTTATATCATCGAGACAGAGAAAACGCTGATATACAGTCTTACATTATTTTATTGTTATTTGTGATTTGCAATAAGGATATGTGAAAAATTTACTTTGTCGACCTCCGTGGCAGGAATCCCGGGTTCGAATCCCGTCCCAGGCATGGGTGTTCTTTGAGAGTGTTCAATCATCAATTTCATCATATCGTCGCTCAGGCTCAGTTTTATTGAGATTGAGTTTTATTGAGCAATTTTCACACCGAAAGTACCCCTGAGGGGCATTGTTGCATGTACATTACAAAATACAACATGTTGACATCGCACATAATATATATCTATAAATCAATTTGGCAGAATTTTTTTATAATAATATAACATAATATAATAGTGAAACATACAATGACAAATTATTTATTGAAGTGAACTAGTGCTGTAAAAGTACATATTATATAGTATATACAATCTAAATTTATTTTATAAAGTTATTTAATTCTTGAAAATCTTGAACTGAATATAATGTATATTCCAATAACAATTTTTTCACTTTACTTTTAAAGATTGTGGTTCTTTCAAAATTTTTGTAACTTTTTGGTAATATATTGTATAACTGGATGCCTGAGTAAAAAGGTCTTGTTTGGTATGCAATTAGCCAAATTAGCCAAAAGTGGTACAAAAACTAAGTAAAATAAATCAAATCAAATTTACCATCCAGCTCTATAGACGTGTATCAGTTACAGCTAATTTGAGTTTTTCTAATCTTCCACCTCGTACATATCTAACAACGGGTTTGAAAATTGAGTTTGGGATCGGACTTGGTGTAGGTAGGGTATCCTGTAGGTCAGTGTGCACCGCGGCGTCCTGGGGGTGCCGTGGCTAGCTTACAGGGCAGGGCGCCGCGAAATGTTCCAAATTTTCACTGAAATGATATGATTGTTCCTAATATGTGTTTATTTAGAACTTTTTTACATTTAAAATGTTTCTGAATTTGAAATATGTGTTTTTTTGTTTTTTTTTGTTAAACTTAAGGCAAGCAACCTAACCACGCTAACTGAGCGTTGCAAGGCCTACATTCTGTCTTGGGCACCGCGGGAAAATCTTGAAACGCCGTGAAACGAAAGAGTTTGGGATATGCCAACGCAGCCAATCGTTTCAGAGAAAAAAAAGCGTTTGTTTCCCAGCGCACCGCCAAGGTATTCAAATGTTTCTGTTACCTTCTTTTTGTACTTCCTACAAATGTCTTGGCTGTGATTTATCGAAACTCCCCCAACAACTCCTTACCCCCCCCCCCAAATTTCCTCAACACCCCCCTACAATTTTCCACAAAGGTCCAATTTAATGGCCATTTTGGCTCTAAGTTTATACAGGGTGTCCCACGAACGGCGCAACTGGGAAATACTGGAAACAGGAAAAAAAAGAAAATGAAAATTATGGTGAAAAAATAGCCAGGAGTAGGTAAGTAACACTTTTTTCACCATAATTTTCATTTTCTTTTTTTCCTGTTTCCAGTATTTCCATGTCATAGACCATCACTAAACACACCTTCTGTTGCCTTCAAACATCAACAGTGTTGCCACTGTACCTCATAATTGTTTTAAAACACCCATTTGGACCGGTACGCCTTTACGAGGCATTTCAGGATTGGCTATACGCGAAAACGATCGGTTTTCTTCTCTGAACTATAGATGGCGAAATAGTCCACCTACCCAAGGTGGAAATTGACGTCCAAATTTCCGTACGAATGTTTGACATGCAATTTTCCATGCTTTGTGGAAAAATAAATTTACACTTTCACTTCCATTTGGCAACACTGCATGAACAACACTGCACCCCGTTTGTTGTTTCTATGTTTAAAAATATCTACTTGGACAGGGCTAACATTTGGTGTATGACTTATGTATGTACAGGTTTCGGTTACAAAGTAACGCCACTCTTAATTCCCAGTTGCGCCGTTCGTGGGACACCCTGTACTTCACCCCCTAAATACACCTTCCGAGATGGAAAATTCTGAATAAACTCCCGTGTCTTGGAACCAGTGGCGTGTACAGGATTTTTAAAAAGGGGAGGGTACATATACTTTTTTTTTTTGTCAACCCCCTTTTTGTCATCTTTTCCTGCCTACGACGTTCTTTTTTTAAGAATATGGGATATGACCCCTATCACCCACCCTTGGGCACGCCACTTCCTGGAGCATTGAAGAAGAAATTTTGGGTAATATATCATTTGTCGATCATTTATCTTCATTGGAAAGAAATTTAATATCTAAATCAGCTAAATTAAGACTTTATCACACAATAACAACTTAGTGAAGCTTGGACACTCAAATACTCCTGTAAACAAAACAAAACTTTGTGGTAGCTGGAGAATAGGAACCTAACAAACTCAATAAAACACTATGGAATTTAAAAAATCAGAAATATGAAGGTGGTTTGGACAAGTGAAATATTAGAAACAGAAAGTTATAATTGGATGTCATTCGGAACATGAGCCTTAGGCAGGACAAAGGAACGATAGAAAGATGAAGTAATAAAATATTTGGAAGACATGGAAGTGACGAAGAGCATCCAGGACAAGAAAAATTGGAGAGAAGGCCAAAAAAATCAATATGAAGTAGTGCCTCAAGAAGTGGAAGAGCTCCAGATAAATCGTGTAATTTGTTTATAATAATTACTAAGTTAATCCACTATTGAGAGGCTGTTCTGCATAGTTCCATACATATTCAGGATGATTTGTTTTAGAGGATTCGTAGCGTCGTAACGAGGCGTCAAATAAATGTGAAGAAAATAATGTTCGCCATAAGGAACTATTTTCTTTTATGTATTTCGAGACGAGACAGATACTGCCAAGTCCCGCCTTGTCTCGATGTCACCCCTATTTTGTATAAAGGTTACTGTTTATGCTTTTACAACTAGGGGAAGGTTGCCATCAATGGACCGCTTCCATGGATGGACCTTCGACGTATTTTCCCCAACAGGGCTAGCGCATGCGCGAAGACAGTTGAATTCTCTTCCTTTCCTTCCCGCCAGTTGTGTTCAGGAGAAGGAACACGTTGGAGCCATTCCATCGCGAGCTAAAAATTCAGTCGAGTTTTCTGACTCAATATTATAACTCTACACTTGTTCTCTGTAAATGTTTCGCGAGCAATACATCATTTAGCAACTTCACACATCAGTGAAGTTAAAGAGCGCTTTTTGTATTATTAAATGTTTCGTTTTTTGCAGGCATTGCTTCTGTGCCTTCTAAAGAATCCAATATGGCGAGGTTGTCATCATTGAACCACTTCGTGTTGCGATGAATGGAACGGTTTGTCAGGTTGTCCATTCATGGATACACGAATACCTTTTGTGATTTTTTTTATTACATTGTATTTAATCCACCTTTTGTTATGTTCAGATCGAATGTTAGGCGTGATTTAATATTTTATCTCATGAGGCAGACACAAACATATTGTTTAGCTACACTAACTATAGGCCTATATTTTATTTACGTTATATTATTGTTATTAATTGTAAATTGAAATTGATATAATATTTGTAATATTTATTATCAGTATGATTAAATTTTTATATTTAGGCATATGTTTAGTTGATTAATAATTTATTTTTAATTTAAATTAAATATATAGCTAATAATAGCCTATAGTACTAATACCTATTCTTAATAGCTATATTATTGTAATAAATATATAATTATTTCATTACAAATATAGGAGTTATAAATTACAATAATTGTTGTTTTATTTCAGAAAATGCCAAAAGGAGTGAAATATGGACAGTGGAAAATGGAGTACATGGAGCGTGCCATCGCGGCCTACCGCAATGAACACATGGGTTCAAAAGCAACACTGAAGAGACACTTGGATGGGAAAAACAGTTATGCTGTGGAAGGTAAGAAAATTATTGGTATTTTAGAAGATCTACCTCCTGAACTGGAACAGGAGCTAGTCGACCTCGTTTTAAAACTGGAAGAGGCTTTTTTGGAGTTACTGCTAAAGATTTAAGAGCATTAGCATCCAAGTCGCGGAAAAAAATAACATTGTACATAGATTCAGCAAAGAGAAACTATCAGCTGGAAAGAAGTGGTATTACAATTTTATGCCACGACACCCAGTTAAGTCTAAGACTTCCTGCAAACACACATATTGCTCGCGCATCTGGATTCAGCAAGCCAAGAGTTCTTTGGCGTTCTTGAAAACATTGTTGATAAGTATCATCTTAATGGAACAAAGATATTTAACAGGGATGAAACGGGGCTGCCAACTGTACAGAAGAAACCTCAAAAAATTCAGCTAGAAAGGGTAAATCTCAGGTTGGTACTATATCAAGTGCAGAACGAGGTACGATGACAACAGCAGTGTGCTGTGTCAGTGCAGGAGGTTTCTATGTTCCGCCTATACTCATTTACAAACATGCTAGAGCGTGTGAAGACTTCAAAGATGGCTCACCACCTGGGACAGTGTTTGTCTTTAATCCCGAGAGTATCAACAAATACATTTTCTGCGAGTGGATGCGCCATTTTATAAAAAGTGTAAAACCAAACAAGCAAGATCCTGTGCTTCTCCTTTGTGATGGACATTCTACTCACACTAAAAATTTGGAAGCCATCGAAATGGCCAGAGCTAATGGAGTCATTGTGTTGGCTCTGCCTAACCACACAAGTGCAAAGCTCCAGCCACTTGATGTTGCTTTTTTCAAACCTCTATCGACGTACTTCACTATGGAAACAGAAAAGTACCTCAGGGTTCATCCTGATCGAGTTGGAGATACAGTTCGTAAAGTCGCCGATTTATTTGGAAAGGCATATGCCAAAGCTGCAACAATGACTACTGCTTTTGGTGATTTCAAAGCGACCGGCCATTTTGCACCATCTACTGTCTTTGAATCCCAGCCTACAACAGAGCACAGTGAAGACGTTACTCCAGAAGACTTTCCAGCAACCAGAAATAAGAGTCAGCAGCCTCAACCTGGCACCAGAAAAGAATCAGAAGAATCTGCAAGCGGCACAGACAACAATGTGCGAGCAAGCTCCAGATTTCTCCTTTGCCACGAGCTGCAGCCCTGGTTCAGCAAACAAGAGGCCGTGAACGTCAAAACGCTCTTATTTTAACCTCCTCACCTTACAAGTCACAGCTTGAAAAATCCACTCAAAAAAGGAAATCAATGAAGCATAATCTAGACTCCACTGAAGGAATGAAGAAAGTTAGAAATGCTAATGCATCGAGCTGGTTCTGTGATTTATGTGAAGAAGACGCTCAACAAGATATGAGTCAGTGTATGATATGTAAGAAGTAGGTGCATGAAGAATGTGCTGGTGTTAAGAAAGGACAGAAGAAATACTCTGTAGGGGATGCAAATAATAAACAAATGTAGTTATAGTTTGCATAATGAGTAACTGAGATAAACTTATTTTTGCATAAGAATTCCATGCAAAACTTCATTGTATGTTTGATATATATATATATATTTCAGTGTTTCCTTTTTGTTCGTTTTTCCATAAGAACTTACACACATGTTATTTAAATCTGCTTCTGAAGAGTTCAAAATATAAAACATGTCAACGATTTGTTAATTATAGTCAAGAAATAAGAAAGATATTCATAAGAAATATAAAAATTGTTCAAGATATGAATGCTGATTTGACTTTTTCAGATAATTTTTCTTAAGTTTTATTTTACCTAATTATGTATTTCATTGTTTCTTGTTCTCATGTAATAAAAATTATTTCTTTGATACAGTTTTCCTTCTTTTGACAAATGGCCCATTGACGGAAACTCGATGGTCCATTCATGGAGACCTGTTGCCATCAATGGACTTTTTATTACAATTATGATTTTCATTTTTAGAACAATAACAAAAAATACATCAACATTACAAATGTACATGGCTGTTTAGAAAGTGGTATACAAAATATTTCCACATACAGAGTTCAATTTAGGCCAAACTTACTATCGGAAAAACAAATATTTTTATCTGGTCCATTGACAGCAACCTTCCCCTACATGTAGCAGTATTTTTGCCCTACTCATATCACAGCTCTAGACTAAAAAAAATATTAATATTACATACTTGTGTCGATGTTCAGTAGTAACATTTATATTTATAATTGATATAATATTGTTACACTATACAGGTATATACACACCCGCCTATTAGTCGGTATTCGTGCAGCAAACACAATCTAGTGATCATGAAGAAATCACTGGTGATTGTAATGTGTGATTGATAAATCACCATCACATCTGTGATTCAAATATGTAATAAAGTGTGATTAACTGTTATTTCTCTTCTTTCCTGTCTTGAGAGATTATAACAAAAATATATTGTCATTCCACTGTTACCTGTACGATTTTCATGATTTAACTCACCGTTCAATGCACTGTAATTGAATTTGTGCAGTATGAAGGCACATGACATGGTTTTTTTTTTGTTTTTTTTTTTTATAAATGTATATTTGGTTGTAGCTTTGCTGCTATGCACCAGTTACATTTGTTTTACATTTTATAATTTTACAATTTCATGATTTTACAATTTTATAATTTTACAATTTCATAATTTTACCATTTCATAATTTTACCATTTCATAATTTTATAATATAATATTTTCTCTCACAATATAGTTTTTAAGTACATATATTATTTTCTTCGTTGGGTTCTTCAAAAGTGCTGACAAGGCGTATGCGCCATTATATCCTGCTTCTTTTAGATCTCTTAAGAAATAATCACGCGTAGTTATATTAAGGCAACATTCAAATATAATGTGATCAGGTGTTCCTTCAGTTGCACCACACTGACAGATTGGGGATTGAACAATGTTCCTAGTATACAGGTCTTTAGGTGCTAGGGTGTAATTTAGCCGACATCTAAGAAGACTTGTTAAAGAGTTTCTTGAGAGGTTAATGTCTTGATACCAAGGTTCTTTAGGTATAAGTGGTTGAATTGAATAATATTTTTTCCCATTAGTCTTCCCTGTAATTGTCCATTGTTTCTGCCAACTTTTCAACAATTCTGTTTTAGCATGCGACTCGAGCGCTTTTGCAGAAAATTTGATCCGAAGCGATCGGCGACTTGATTCTTCAGCTGCGTACTTGGCTAATGTGTCTGCTATGTGGTTCCCTTCTATGGATGTATGCCCAGGAGTCCAGACAAAAGAAATACTGTATCCTGAGTTGGTTAGTTTGTGATACAAAATTTTTATGTTAACAATGTACCAGTCTACATAGTAATCAGCTGTTATCGATCCCAGGGAGTGTAAGACTGACGCTGAATCAGTGGCTATCACTACCCTCTTGAGGTTTTTCTCCTGTATATATAACAATGCTTGACGAATAGCAAATGCTTCCGCCGTGAATATTGAAAATTCTGCTGGTAATGGGTAGATTTTGTATTCCATTAGATTATTGCAATATATTGCAGCTCCAGTGTTACCAGTTGCGAACTTTGATGCGTCTGTATACACTATGTAAAAATCTTCATGCACTACAGAGTGTACATATTCCATGAATATGTTATTCACTATACTTGGCATTGACGTTCGTATATCTTTATCTGGATATGGAGGAAAGTGAACGGGAAGTATTGTTGCTAATTTAAAATAGTCTGTCGTAAAGCACGGAGACGTTGAAAATCTAATAACTTTCGGTATGAAATCCTTAATCGACTTGTATGCTGTGAATAAGATTGGAAGATTTAATTTATATTTAGCTGTACGGTTTGATGACATTAAGGCTTGTAAAAGTGATAATTTTGGTATTATCGGACTGGATATGGAAGACATGTTTTTCATTAAGAACTTTCTCGCAAGATATTGCGCCCGTAGATGAAATGGTGGTTCTCCTACTTCAACAAACGTAGCCTGTTTCGGTGTTCCTTTCCATAGACCAAAGATTCTACATAAACTATGATATTGTATTGAAGATATTTTCCCAAATGCCCAATTTAGATTATTGTTAATCAAGAAAGAGCCATATTCTAATCTTGAGTTTAGCATTTGCTTGTGAACAATGTGGAGTAGTCTAGGATCTGCTCCCCACTTTTTCTTGACTGTGAGACATTTTATAATGTTAAACGCCTTAAGCGCCTTTTCTTCCATGTGTTCTACTTGGGCTTTCCATTTCAATTTATCATCCAACATAATACCAAGAAATTTGTGTGTCCTAGTTTGTTTTATATGTGATCCATTAATGTCTAACACAACTGGAGTTTGTAATCTTTTTCTATGGAACACAACTACAGATGATTTTTCTACGTTAATGTTTATGCCATTGTTACCACACCATGTGCATAATTCGTTTAAAGCCAGTTGTGTTTTCTCTATACCATCAGATAGATTCTTGCTGCTTTTGTATATAACAATATCATCTGCATATTGCAGTAATCTAGCATACTTCAATACTTGTTTACCAAGATCATAAGTATACAAATTAAATAATGTTGGACTTAACACCGCACCTTGCGGAAGTCCTTGACTAGTTGTGCGAGCATTTGAAAGTTGATGACCGTAACGAACATAAATTTTTCTCTGTAGTAATAATCCAATTATACTTTTAATAAATTGCTTAGGAAGATTGAGATTTTTTAGTTTTTTAACAAGCAACTCTATAAGGACTGCATCATATGCACTAGAAAGATCCAGAAAAACAACTATACAAAATTCGCGACGAACAATTGACAACCATATGTCTAAAATAAGTGTAGTCAAAACATCTATTGTCCCCATTCCTCTTCTGAATCCCATTTGATATTTTGGTAATATATTGTTATATTCAATCCACCAAGTAATTCTATTAAGTATAAGATGTTCATAAATTTTTGATAAGCATGACGCTAGTGCTATTGGCCGATAATTTTTAGAACATCCTGGTGTTTTTCCTGGTTTAAGGATTGGAATTATAACAATTTCCTTCCATTGAAGGGGAACTTGTCCACTATTCCATATCACGTTATAAAGTTCTAATAATTTATCTATCCCCAGTTGCGGTAAGTTTTGTATACATTCATATGATATGCCACCCATTCCTGGTGACGACGAAGGTTTCCTTTCACTTATAACTTTTCTTAATTCTGCACTGGTATATGGACATTCCAATGTTGATGGTGTGAATTCATTCATTGAATTTAATATGGCATTAAAATCACAGTCGCTGGAGTCTGGTGTTAGGGTTTGATGAAATTTTGTTATCCATTGACTGCTTATGTCGCCTCCATGATATCTACTAATATTATTGGCATTAGACATTCTGTTAATAACTTTCCACGTTGTGGTTAACGATGATTCATTTGTTAATGAGGAACAAAACTTTTTCCAAAACTCTGCCTTAATTTGTCTTAAGTACCTTTGAGTTTTGGCTGCTGTTTCTTTGTACTTCAAGAAATGGTTCATTGTTGGGTTTTCTTTATATTTGATGAATGCATTTTGTCTAGCGTTTATCAATTTCTGGCAGTTTGTCGTCCACCACGGAGCAATCTTTCTTTTCGAGTCACGTTGACGGGGAATTGTAGATCTGTTCAAATTCTCTTTAATTAGTGATGTATAGTTTTCGTAATCTTTCCCTAAATTTTGTTGTTGGTAATTTTCAGTAGAGAGATTGATTTGTCTTGAAAATTCGTTCCAGTTAATATTTTTAGAATAGTATGGACGTGTTGGTCTTTCCGGAAGATTACTAGATATAAGTGTTGTATCTATATTTGAATCAAATGATATCAAAATTGGAAGATGATTACTATTATATGGATTTTGCAGAACTCTCCAGTTAATATCGGCAACTATATTCTCTGTCACGAGTGTTATGTCAGGGGCACTAGGATTTTCATTTGGTCTCGAGATATTTGTGGGAGTGCCATCGTTTAGTATTGTTACATTTGACTCTTGAATATATCTGCACAGAGATTTCCCTGACATATCTGAACCATAACAACCCCACAATGGATGATGTGCGTTAATATCCCCTCCGATTATAATAGAAGTATTTGCCGGAAGTTGTTGGAAGAGATTACACCAGAACGAATACAGTAATTTAGACGAAGGTGGATTATATATTGTAACAAATGTAGTACTATCTATTGTTACTCCAACTATTTGAATATTATCAGGCATATTTTTTAAATGTATTACTTCATACCTATAATTATTTTTAATCCCTATGGCCACTCCACCATATCCGTCATCTCTGTCGTGTCTTATCCAGTGGTATCCATAGGCTTTAATTTTTGATTCGGGTTTCAACCACGTTTCTTGAATTAATATAATGTCTGCTGGGTAAAAGTGAATAATGTTTTCTAGACTGTGTATATTTGGAATTATGCTTCTAATATTCCATTGTATAATTCTCTTTATCCTGCCTGGCATTCTGAGTGATGAATTAGATAATTTATTATACTTGATGCTACAACAGACCAATCCTGTTTCATGTTATGTGATGACGAGGTATTGGCGAAGTTGCATATTCCTGCTAGATACTTAGAAAAATTTGTTAAAAAAGGATCGTTCATTGATGATCCACAATCTGAACTCGCTTGCATTTTCTGCGATAGTGGAAGTAATTTGTCTTTTTGATCTAAAGACGAGTTCATTGATCCACTCTGCTGCTTTTCTTTCCAATGTGGTTTTGTTTTGTCAATTGTCGCTGGTTTCTGTCTTTCTTTTTGTTCTCGATTTTGAGATGTTTCTGATGATTTTGGACGTTTTCCCTGAGATAACTTTGTTGTTTCCTGGTTACGATCCACTTGTTGAGCGTAATTAAAAGCTCTTTTGTTAGGCAGTTGGTGATGAAGCGTTTGGTATTGGATTTCTTGTTTATAAGTATTTGCATTAATATTATGTTGGGTCTGTGTTGTTTCCTTGCATGTTGATGCGTAGGACATGTTGTATATTCTGTTCTCACTCGGTACTACTGATGCAGTATTTAAAGTAGCTTTTGGGTATTTTTTCACAGCTTCATGATAAGATAGGCCCTCAAGCGCCATAGTCTTAACTATATCCTTTTGTCGCCGTTTTTCTGGACAGTCCTTGTCTGTTGCCCAGTGTTCTTGTGAACAGTGAATGCATATGACATTATTATTACAGCTTGAGAATTCATGATTTTGCCCACAACGTTTACACTTCAATTTACTCTTACAGTTAGATTTGAAATGCCCATAATAGTAGCAGTTTGTGCATTGCTTTACCATGGGAATGTAATGCTCTACATCAATCTTTGAATAATATAAAGTTACATATGCTGGTAAGGTTTGGGCATCAAATGTCAATATTATTGATCTCGTTGGCTCAGCAATTCGACTTCCATTTTCGTCAATTTTGTATTTCATTATTCGTCTCACTTTGAGTACATTGAAAACATTAGGTTTTATGTTTTCTAATAACTCATCATCTGTAAATGAGGTATCTATTCCCCTAATTACACCCATTCTCCTCACTTTATGTGCTGGCACATAAGCAAACCAGTTATTGTTCCTTAGAACTGGATGAGAGAGAAAGTTGTTAGCATTTTTGGCAGATTTGAATTCCAATTTCGCCAGATTTTTCCCCATGGTCTCAATTGTCTTTAGACCTTCGATTTTGGTTTCATGAAGTTTTTTCCCTAATTTTAGTATATGTAGCTGACCAATATTTCTTCTATTTGTTCCATTAATTTCATTTGCACTTCTTACAAATACATCATAAGGCCCCAATTGGGTATTTTTGTATGTAATTGTTTCATGATCTTTAGATATTTTAACTTTATGTGTATTTACTGTATCCTGTGACAGGTTTTCCTGAGAGACATCACCTTTGTCTTGACTAGCTACGCTAGCAGGAACCCAAACTTCCATACATTCCGAAGTGTCTGTGTCACTTACTTGGGTATTCATTTTGTTTAATGGCGTCGAGCCATATTAAACACATATCATATTAATCACTTTATCTTCACTTAATCTATCAATTCACTTCGTTCACACAATTATTATATTATATATTACTCTCAGTTTATACGAATATAATCCTAACTTAAATCACAAAGCACAAGAAACACTAGTAGATTCTCTATCCACTCGAAATTCTCTCCATGACATGGTTCACTAACATTTAACATCATAGAAATCACTTTTTCATACATCAATTTATATAGCCTGCCATAGTTGTAACTCATACCATTCACAGTAGCCATATATGGTGTAGAAAATAACAGTCACCCAAAATCATAGTTACAAATATAACAGTAGCTGAAAAATCACACTATTTCGTGTTTCAAGCGTATCTTCAACTTTTGAGTAAAATTTTGCCTAATGTGTTTGAGAAATACCGTACAACATTGTACTAATACACATTAATCTTTATACACGTTAGATACAGTATCTACAGAATGTCAAGCACAAAAGTATCTCTCTACATAGGCAAATATATCTTTCAGAAACTTTCCTTACAACATTCTGTAACCACTTTTAATAAGTCGTATCAAGTGCTGACCTCTGTTGGCTGGTGTACAACCAGGATAAACACTTGTCTCATAATACTGCTCGTGGCTTAATTTAAACGACACGTTCTTATCATCTTGCTGATGTACGCACAGACGTTCTACAGATCATCCTTTCAGGAAAAAGAGGAAGAAGAAAGCAATTTTTGTTTCGAGAACTTCCTGCAGGCAACCCATGACTGATTTAAAGCGAGATGTTCAACTTTGCTTCATCTGGTCAGCTTCCAGCCTCTTAGATAAGGGAAGTGACAGGGACTGTGTACGTCCTAATCTCGGGCAATATATATTGCAGCCTAACGTCTTTTGCTCTTCGACAATATCCCTCCGCTTTCTCTCTTCTTTCAGTACAACCTCTGTCATGTTTACGATACTCTTGCTCATCACATAAGCGGGTACTCGCTTGTCGGTTGATAAGTTCTTCGCCTTGTACACGCTGGGAGCTTTGGGAGCAGTAAATTATGACTTCCCGTATGAGGGACGTTTTTTTATGAAAGAGGGAATTTTATTTCTATAGAGGGATATTTTGGGGCGGAAAAATGTCCTTTACGTGGGAAAAATTGCTCGCAGAAATCGCGTTCAATTATGCCAGAACGTCAACGTGATGTCCGTTTGAAGTTGTACGTAGTCAATGTAAATACACGAGGCTTCTGAGAAATCTTATTGGATATTCCAATAGCTGACAGTCGTGCAGGATTCTTGCGTGTATGAATATACGAGGGACGTTCCGAAAGTAAGTTTCGTTTTTTTTTTCACAGGGAAGCTCGTAGTTGTGGGACCTTATACAGGGTGTTGCAAAAAAGGTAACTGAACAATGTGCGTTGTGCATACTTTGAGTTACCTTTTTATTGCAGCACCCTTTATAATTTGCTGTACGGCTATGACTTAATATATTCATGGAACAGAACTAATACATAGGATAGGAACTATTCTCACAAGTCACGTGGTTTTGTTTGCCTTAACTTCGTTCTTGCAGTGGAAGCTCCCTAAGGCTTACATTGTTTACTTGGTTTTATTCAGCGACTTCATGATCTGATTCTTCTATTACAGTTTCTAACATGCTGCTGTCGTTCGAGTTGAAGAATGTAATCATGGACATGCTGCATAATAAAGGTAAGTAACTCTCTTCTTGTAAGGAAGATGGTAATGGATTTTGTTATTGCAATTTTGTGATAGCTGTTGGTGTAATTTTGTTTACACTGTGTAGAATCATACCACGAAATACATCAAATAAAGGTTCATGCACTTTTATTGCGCTGATTGCCACAGTTCAACCTGCAATTTTTGTTTCTTTGAAGTAATTATGCTTGATTTTCTTAATTGGTGCTTTCTTACTGTAGAGGAAACTCTGGGGGTAAAGGTGGCCATGGGCGTAGTGCTGATCACATCACCCCAGTTCGGCCGAGATCAAGAAAGTGTGGGGCCCTAACCCCACAGTCCCTATACGCCTTCATGGCGTGGTGCAAAGCAGAGGGGAACACTTTATAACTCTCTTCTTCTTTACTCCATCTCACGGCACAGGAGCTGATAAAAGTTCCCTTTTATGCATTTTAGTGTTTAGTTGATGCACCAACAGATGTCGTTAGCAGTTCATGCACATAAATGTGTTAGTAGAGTCAATATATTTGTGCCAGTTGACACATTTTGGATTCTGTGTGTGGAAACAGTGAAGTCAGGGTGGTCATCTCGCAATCATCACTGGGGAGGGAGAACTTTAAACATTACAGAGATGTGCATTATAAAAAAAAAAAAAATCAATATCGATCGATATCGTTACACAAAATTATAATTTCCTTTCCTGAGTGGAAAAGAAAACGGCAAAATGATTTAAAAAATGAAGACAATGAGAGATAGTAATTATTAATTTTAATTGTGTGCACCGTAAAGTTTCCGGTGCATATAGCACCGTGCCATGAAGACACATTTAGGGGATGTGGGAGTAGGACCCCACATATTCTACATGCTCGGTCATTTTGGAGGTGATCAACACCATGCTCTGGCCGATTTTACCCACAGCTACCCATTGATTTGAGGCTGGGGGAGCCCCTCTGCCATTTTATGCGGGGACAAGGCCGGGAAAATTCCGACCGTAGATAACCCATCCCGGGAATCGAACCCGGGTCTCCGAGTGGCAGTCAGACACCCTACGGACGAGACCACCATAAACTTTTTTTTTAAAAAATGATTCATTACAATTTCATTATTTACGGTTTTATTTTTTACGTAATAACTGTTAATACTTGAAAAACAGTCTTGACAGTTGAATGGCAGCGAAAATTGACTGTTTTAGTAATTTCTTTGGTCAACTTTCTACATTGTATTCCAAAAACAAATTTTGGATTGTTTTAATAAAAAGAGACGTAGAAAAAAAAGAGGCCGGATCGAATTCCCCGTATAGGTTCATCTCTTTTTTTGTATTGAACTCACAACATCTCATCTATGCGCTTCCAAGGCTCCATGAATTAAATTTGGAGAATAAATATTCCCTAAGCTAATTTAGTAACATTAGTTATTTGTATTCATTATATATAATTTGTTTAATAAATGTAAATCGAGTTTTAAAATTATACCATCAGGCATTTATATTCAAATGGCTTACGTCAAGGTGCAATACCTAGAGGTGCGACCCTTTGAAATATCCATGACGTTACATGAAGGTCCTTGTATCTTTTAAGAATAACAGTATTATAATAAGAATTTTATACTTAATTTCTCACACATGCATGAACGTATACATTGAATTACTCTTCAAAATACTTCATTGGACTCCAGAACTTTGATTTTGTGCGAATTTCTGAGTACTTCCATCAATACGCAGAATATTCTTGTGGAAACAGCAAGCTCAGCGCTGTACCAGTAAGAATCACCAGTGATACTTCTGTCGGCAAATCCACCGTCTCACGCCAATCACTCATGACCCTCCAATGCGGTTAAGAACCCGCCAACAATGTGAGTTGAAATAATGGGGGGAGGGGGGCCAGATATGGGGTTTGAGCTAGGTTTCCCCCATGCCTTTCTCCTCATCGTCTACGTGATTACTATTCAATTCTTTTATCTTCCGAACCAAGTCTTCGAGTGACTCCTCCCCATACGCGTTTCGGGGGTAGAGGCCCAATCCAGTGAAAACCATTTTCGAAAACGTTGTCCCTCCGGAAAAATCCCTCCGCCCACCTCTAATTCTCTTCGTTTCCTCTTCTTCTTTTCTTCCCCCGCCACTTCCTCTATTCTTACTTGCTTATTCGCATCTTCCCTCTCCTCCGAGGGCAGTACAAACCTCAGTATGTCCTCTGGAAGCGAAAGAAAAAAGCACGAAAAGAAGAAAATTCCTAGCAATGGAGATGATTTTAATATCGTTGAAAGTGTGCCCCCTCGACGTAATGAATATTTCATGATATGCGTATCTCCATTCGTCCTGTCTTTCTCTAAGCTCTTTCCTTCTCAATCTATCTTTCCCTATCTCTGTCTCTCTTGGGTTCTACTCTGTCACCCCCTACCAACCGACATCCAATTCCATCGCCTATTGCTCGGGCCATAGCTTCACAAGGAGTTCGGGGAAAATGCCATGCACAAACCGCATTTCCAATCATGAATTGGTCTTCCCCCCCTGCATCCTCCCCCACCCCCAGGTCGTACATTTTGAAGATCCATAGCGGGACGAGCTAACACAGGCTTCCACATATATTTCTTCCTTTCTCCTTCACAGACCTCCTTCTCTCTCGCTCGGCTGCAAACAACCTCTTATTTCAGTCATCGAATTTTCTCAGATCAGCACACGCATGCTCGCGAGGATATGGTAAGGAAAAGAGTGTGCAAGGGGAAGAAAAAAGAGAGAAAGGGATAACTTTATACTGAGCCAGAAAAGAAGTTTGCTTCAAAATCAACTTTTAGAGCGTTTTTGAAGCCCTGAAATCTCGTCTTCATTCTTCCCGTAGGACTCATAATAAAACGAATCGTACGTCTTCCTCTCTTTTCTCTTCCTCTTTACTCCAGCCAATCATCTCGATTTCTTCTCAGCTGCTAGATCAAATCCCGCTGAGCCCGTTTTCCTTAACTAGCGTTCAGGCCAGTGCCATCAATATGTTCGACGACAACCGCACCGCGATGCCAGAGCCCTCTGGAAAAGCGTTCGAAGCTCTCGAAGAGAATACTTCGTTTCACATTAGGTAAAGGTAAAATATTGCATCGCTTCTTCCTCCCTCTCGTAATAGAGTGGCTGTGTTCCCCGTGGAAAACAAGTATATTGATGAATTCTACGAGAGTGCCAGGCAGCAAATTTTCCTCAACGCAGCTCGCAAAACACGGTCACAATGGCCACAAAATGTAGGCCGTAATGCTCTGAGTGTAATAATGTTTTATAAAGACGAGCTCGTAAAAATGGCGGATTATTATGACCGTAAGCATTAAACTAAAGATGTATAGCATCTATCACGTAAGGAAACTTCGGTTATAAAGTTGGGCACGAAGATGTTATGTTCCGATAGATGTCTCTGTGGGCGCTAAAGCTAAATTCATTTGTTCGCGAAAGAAAGATATCGCCTGTATTCACCAAACCAGAACATAACTATGGAAGCTGACTAAGATTAAGACTAAGTTAGGTGTGAAACTAAAACGAAAGTACATGTATAATCAGTATAACAAGGGACTTCGAAAGAAATTCGGAGAGAACACTTTAGAATATTAGAATATAAATATAGAATTAAAATATCACGATAACGAGAATACACACTTAACTGAACTCACCGAACAAAGTAAATGACAGGTTACTAATTCATTTTTATATTAAAGAATGAACGGCAGATGTGATATTTGATTGTCTTGTTTGCAATAATTTGGTTCATGTATTGGCAACATTGTGATGGCGTACGTGACCGATGCAAGGTGAAAAACAAGCCTGAAGAAGTGGGATGTGCTTTTATTTACTCTTCAAATGGAAATATTAAAAAGTTTAGACTACCTGGAGAGTGTTCTATTTTTCGGCAGAAGCATATGGAATATATCGTGCATTGATGTACATTAATAACATTCCAGAAAAAAGGATACTAATATTAACAGATGCTAAAAGTGTAGAATCGTCATATAAAAAGTTATATAAGGCATCAGCATTGGCGCTTTACATAATAAGATTATATGATAAGTTAACTACAGAGGGAAGGACAATTCATTTTGCACCAGCACATTCAGGGTTAAATTATAATGAAGTGGCAGATAAAAATGCTAAAGAAGCAAGAATAATGGATCACAGAACGAATATATTATTATCATATACAGATATGTTACCAAGAGTTAAAAACAAAACTCAACAAGATTGTGAGATATGGGTCAAACAAAAATTTACATATAAGGGTCATTCATATAAAAATGTACTAAATTTAAACAATAAGACTCCGTGGTTTTATACAATTAATATACCCAGAAAGTTTTTAGTTTTAATACTAAGATTGAGATCAGGTCTCATACGTTTAAATCACCATTTATATAAAATTAATTAGTTAATTCACCTATGTGCAAGTGCAATCTAGACCAGGAAGATGCTCATAATGTTATATTTCAATGTCCACTTTATACCACTCAAAGGGAGATCTTATTCAAGAATTTAATAAAAAAAGGAATACTTCTCCCAACTTATTTAGCCTCTTTAATATCGTCACCAGATGTAACAATTCTATTTATAATTTTTTGATTTTTTTCATGATATTAATATAGACATATGAAAATTGTAAATATTCAAAATGTGTAACTTGATATATTCACCAGATATAACAATTGTATTTATAATCAATTTTAGATTTTGCATGATATGATGTATATGAAAACTGTATATATTCAAAATTTGTAATTTGATGTAACAGTTTCATGTATGACATATTTTTAGGACACTTGGTGTAGAGCTGGTATAACAGCTAGAACCAATATAGTATGAATGAATGAATGAATCTGAACTGGAAAAGGACACACAAAACTGATAGTCTATGCAAAACTGTGTCCAATTTACGCCGCTAGCAAACATACCTAAAGATTCCAGTAGCAAAATGCCGATCGGACGAACGTCTACCAACTTCACCTTATTAGCAACATAAGACTTGAAGGTTAGTGTTTTGATAATGAAGCTTTTTTACAGAAATGTACCTTAATATAATTAGAAAGTACGTATCTGAAATATATAGTCCCTCGTAAATTTTAGATGTGTTTTTAGGTTGTTATCGATATTGCCTTGTGTGGTGTGGATTTTGCTTACAGCACTAAAAATTGCAAGTTAAGCCATCATAAGACTGTATATTGAATTCAACAAACTAGGAATGGTGCACCATGTACTTCAGTTTTGAGTTTCCTCACTGTCTAAATCGTTCTTGTACTTTACATCAGATATGCACGCGAAACAACTTTTCGTTGCATTTGTGCCGATCTGCAAATTCTCATTCGCTCGTAAATACGATGAAAGAGAGAGAAGTGAGATGGGGGGAGTATACTAGATATCATTTCAAATCTACAAAGTACGAACCTCATGTGCTGCGTCGGATTTGTTAATTATATTTTACGAAAGACAACAGCCATTTTTCCCCCTCCGTGAAACTGATTTTTCCACCCTTCTGCGCGTGTCTGCCTGGTCCGAGAGATAAAGTTTGGAAGGGATATTTAAACAAACTTTTCCCCTTGTACTGAAAAACTGTTTTAATCAGAAAAATCCATTTTGAAAACCAGACCGAATAATATTCCCTCCTATCTTTTTTTTATACCATGGCTTCGAACAAGACCACGTTCAACCAACCATGTTGAATGATTTTTTTCAGTTACCTTTTTTTTATCATTGTAGCAGCGTGGGGAAGTGGAGGGGCGAGTGTTTCACGGGAAAAATGCAACTTGTATTATCTCCTGGAATATCGTGTAATAAAAGTGTAGCCTATCAGTACTGTGCCTTGTGCAAACCTAGGCAAGCTCTTTTTATAACAGCAAAAATGTTATCCTCTTCTCCTGGTCGACAGTGTTTTTTTTTCAACCATCTTCCCCGCTCGGTCCCCCGTGGTAAATCTCGTTGTGAAGTCTATGCTTGTGCAGAACAAATGACAGTAGCTGCGAGGAACAATGGCGAATCGTTGAAGCGATACATGAGCAGCGACAAAGCTTATACTTGGCCACCCCCTATCTCTTGCTCTACACATTGTTTCTATATAACAATGGGTTTGTTCACGTTCATCCGACGATAGGCCATGTAAAAACATGTTCTGCCTAGCTTTTATTCTCCGCACAGTATTAATACTGTATATATACATAAACTATGCATATATATATATATATTCTTGGCTGATTTAGAGAAGCCCCCCCTCCTCCTCCTACAGTCAGCAATGAAGGAGAAAAACATCAGGTTTGAAACTTAGAGATGAAATCTGATAATTTTCGATTCAGTAAACTTTATTTTCGGTACGTTACTGTCAGTGCGATTTCAAATTTTTTACAATAACGGAAAAAATCGTAACTTTTAAATCACAGACTAACCTTTCTTTCTTTCTTTTTAAACTGTGTAATGGGATGAAATAATATCTTTTCGGAATTACAATCTTTTTGACATTTATATAGTACCTATAGGAGAATACGTTATTGAAGATATCTTCATGGTCGAATCTGATTATTTTATGCATCGATCTCATGTAGTTAGAACACGAATCTACATTAACTGTTCTTGTTCAACTTGAAAATGTCCTGAGTAAAGATGCATATTTTCCCACCTTTTGGCAATTTCTAACAGTTCCAAAACTTTGGTAGACTACATTTTTTGAGCGTATGATACATAAGACATGGGAATGTTGTGTATCACAATGAAAACTTTTGAAATACGTTGCGTGTTTTGGGAGGGGTAAGTCATCCAGTCTATGAAACCGATAACCGCTGTAAATTTATTGCTATTTAGGATTTTGCTTTCAAATGACAAGTTTCCAAATAACAAACAAAATCTCTATTTTCCCTACGCTAATCGCACTGTTCTGTGATGTAGAATTTTCTTCAAGACTGTCGAGAAAACATTTTATAAGTGTAGGGAATTGTATTACTGATTACTCAGAAACCCTTAACACGGTATATATTTACCAATACCACCAATGGGCATTGGTGCATGATGCTCCTTGTCTCGTCCCTTTGGCCGGAAAGAAGTCATCTTAACTTGGCTTGGAATCGGACACAGCCGTCTCACACATCGTCATTTACACACACCCTCCGCTGTACCGTGTCTGTAATGTTTTAAATGTCCAGTACTTCCTTCTTGAATGTGCCGATTTTAATTTTTCTCGGAAAATGTCTTCATCTTTCAGCGCTTTATCATCCTCGTTGGGAGATGATGAGATTGTTTTAACTAATCTTTTTAGCTTCGTGAGAAGAGCAAGCCTTTTCTACTCGCTATGAGGAAGTTTTCAAGTATTTATTTACCGCCGAGTTCGGGGGACAAGGCTTCTGGCCCCCTCCCCAAATTCACTTAGAAGGACAGGTATTATACATATTTACATAAATTAAATAGTGTTTATGCCAACCTTGCCCCCACCAAAACTTGTCTTAAGTTGCCGCCTCTGGATGTCCTGTGCAGTTCTTTTAACCTTGCTCAGGTTAGGATCTTACCTGTAAGTAAAGGGATTTCCCATGCATAAACTGGAGAGTCCAAAACGGCCACATGTTCCTACGCACCCAAAAATTTTAATTCATCATCATTATTTTCTTTCTCTTGGCTATCTGAGTGTAATAATTTAGTAAAAATAACATTGGAAAATTAACAATATTTAAATCACAAATCATTCGTCGCCTCTTTCCATATATGAAAACTCTATCTGGTCCAAACCTACATTCTGCATGCAATTTACGCACGTATTGCCACGCCATACAGCGGAAAATATTTTACATGCAAAAGTTAATTTTTCCTTCCAGTGGATGGCAACACTGTGACACAGTGACGATAGCCTGTTGACGACAACGCTACATTCCGATCGCAGCTTGAAGGGAGTTGGTTCGTTCCTTCCCTGCTGGTTAAACAAGCGACCATTTTGCATCCTTGCTTCTTCTTCTTTTCACGTGCTTCTTAGTTGTCTCTTCCTCTCGCCACAGGCTCTCCCCCTTCCTTGCTATTGTCGAGTTGAGAAGAAGATGAAGATGCCGCCTCGGTCAGCGGGACAGCATTATGTTGGTCCAAAGTCAAAAGGGAACCTATGGCCTTGGAATGCTTGTGCACCGGGGCACGTTCATTGATGCAACAATTATGCCAACACTCGTGGAACGAGCGATGCAAACCGTGAGACATTATCAGAAACTTTTGAACGTTACACGAACAGTCGAAACTTGGAAGTTTCTGTTCCATACCATCGCTCAGATTAGCGAAGAATTTTCCCGAGCTAGGACACTTACACGTACAGACATCGAAACAGGGTCGAAGAGAGAAAGAAAAGAGAGGTGAAATAAAGAAGTGAGAAACAGAGGGAGAGAAAGAAAGATAAAGATGCGCGTGAGAGAGAGAGAGAGAGAAGGAATGAAGAGAAATAAAAAGAAATATAATGAACGACAGCAAAAGAGAGAAATTAATAAAAAGGAACTACACAAGTGAGACAGAGTTAGTTAGTTAGAAAACAAGGAAGAAAATGAGAAGTAAAAAATATATATATACGTGGGTTGGACATTTAATAGTGGCAACACTGCTGTATATACGTCATGAAACGGAACCGGTGCTTCTCACTTATACTAGATGTTAGTTTGATACCTAACCTACCTCCCAGTAAATGGACTCTTCCTTCCAACACTAGACGCATGCGCAGTGACGAGAGGAATAGAGTATCGTTGGAGTTGGCGGTGTAAAGTTGTGTAGTCAGAACCCCACTAATGCGTATCAATCCCTAAGATTATATGTTTATTTTAAAAAGCCTCTCTGAATGCTTAATGTTGACCAGGGCATTCACTTGTTTTTCTCAGTTGTCTCAACCTCTGAGGCATGTAAATAATGCACAGTGTTGTGCTATGCAAACCTCCTGAGCTATTCAGGAAACAGGCAGTTCCTTCTGCCTATGGAGTCAGCGGTTTGCATAGTGGCAATTAAAAACACGATTCGGCATGGAGGAAGAGCTCCATGGCCTAGGGAATATAGAGGTGAGACAAGCTGAGAGGGGACTGACTTTGGATTGGAATTAAGAAGGGAGTAGAGGTTAGGAGAGCAGTGGAGGAGAAGAGAGACGACGCTCTGGTCAACCGATAGAGAAGCCAACAGAGGACTTCGTATATTTTATTCATCGTAATTATCTTCATTCATCAGGTAGACAGGTAACTATCCTAAGACCCAGCCATGATTCAGGTTCAAAGGTTCAGAAAACCCAACGAGTGACCATTGTCTTTTCTAGCTGATTAGTTCCTAAATCTTACTTGTACCTTTCGTATTGTCAAGCGTTAACTCGTCATGCCAATGATGAGTGCTCTCATCAGAGGATGAATGATGAATAGCTTACATCACCCAGCAATTAATTGCAAAGTGACTGGTTCTGATCCCATCATTCTTTAGAATGATACGAATGTTAAAGTTCTTGTGATTCTCGCCGTACCTCCAGGACAGACCGACAATGCGCAATATTACCACATACAAGTTAATTTTATTAACTTATTAATTTCTGTGTGGTATTACTGTTCAGTTTTGGAACCTGCGTTGCGAAAGAAGAGGGGACACTTTCTGCTGAATCCTCCCGTCATTTTGCAGGACAATGCTCGGGCGCATGTAGCGCAACCTGTGGCTTCAGGCAATAGACCGCTCCATTCGAACCATCAACAGAACAGGCGCTGCTACAGAAATACTACAACTGCCAACCGTTGTACACAATGCTGATGACTACATCGAAGGTTTGTGAAAGTTTCACAGAGATATCTCTTTCGTATCATTTGTAAATTAATAGTTGCCACTATTAAATATCCAACGCAAGTGTTAATGTACTGACTCTAGTTCTTCACAGTTTAGCCATTATTTTTATCGGGAAAGGAAAAGAAAGGAAAGTTGCGTTAATCTGTGCTTGCGTGGAAAATGAAACGGAATTTTCTCAATCCGTTTACTTAGATTGTTCAGCAAAGAACACTAGCAATCTAATCGACTGAAAATTATTGCAAACTAAGATTGAAGTTGAATAGGTAAATTTCAGTTTGAAATTCTTATACAATTAAGATTTTTCGTAGATTAGTGTATCCCGTAACATTTGTGACTTGTGTTTGTAGATGTATTTTGAGTCTGAGTATGTGAAATGGCAAATGTAAACTCTGCATCTTAAATTGTATATTTTAAACGTATGTGCTTGTGTCTTTGATTTTTTGGAAAGTTCGCCTTGAAAAACCGGGAATTATACTTGAATTTTAACATGGTCCTATAGTGGCCAGCCTGTGAATCCAAAGACCTTATTTAAGATGGCTACAGGGTGGGGCGATGGGGAGAAGAAGCATAAACAAGGACTCTGGTAACTTTCTTACGTCTGAGGACAACGAACTTGAGAATAGAATGCCCCATAAGTTTTTTTGTGTTTAGGCTCCTCCATAGTTTGCACCCATGCGCGTTGGTAAACAAGCTAGGAATTTTGTGGATATATTCATCCTGGTCAGTACATGCATGTACAAACATCCAGGAATCCCAAACGAGAGAGGAAAAAACCGCTGGTCATCGATTTGAACCGTCTTAATTGTTGCCAACAATGAGGCAAAACCTAAGCTCTTTTTAAAGTCGACTTCTCGCAGCGAAGATCCAACAATGGCGAGTTCCATTGTGACCTTTCGTGCGGTCCTGACACCTTCCAACAATCGCGGACCTCCCAAGTCTTAGCTACCGTCACTCACAGATGCCACCGTTTTCAACAGAATGCATCTGCCTTTATCCCAGCAAACCACTTTTCTGTCACACGTTGAATACTTATTTATCCATTCTTTACACGGCTGCTGGAAGATCTTGGGCCACTGGGGGGTGAGGGAAGCAAAAATAAGCTGAAAGCAAATCCCGAGCAGCCAAGAATTGGGTTCGGAGCTAGCAGAATGGTATTGTGTTACACGAGCAGGTTCCACCTCTGGATATCTCACTTTTCTCCGCTGGTCAGCTTCTTTTTACATCTTTCTTTGACTCTCCCCAGCGTTGGAGGATAAATAGAGTGATTGCTGTCTCCCTTCCAGCGTGACTTTGGACATCTCTGCTCGTTCCAGGACACTTTTGTCCAGCTCCAGCATAGCGCCTTAGAGTGATCTGTCAATCATAGGCATTGCACGTACAGTGACTAGAAATTCCCAATGAAAAGAGAGAGCTTGGTGAGATCTGTTCACTTTTTCTACAAACGCGTGAACACACAACTCATAATCTTAGGACACTTTGAATTACTGGAGAGCACACATTTTGTAGTGCATCAATACAGTGGTGTGCCCACGGTTTTCGAAAGGGGGGAGGGGTTATGTATACTTTTTTAGTAGTCCGTCCTCATTTTGCCATATTTTCCTACCTTTGATGTTCTTTTTATAGGAATACTGGGCCGAAGGAGCGTTATGACCCCCTCCAACACCTCCTTTGGCACGGCACTGCATCAATATTCCTTTGAATTATTTTAGAGGATATATTTTGTAGTGCATAATTATTCCTTTGAATTATTTGAGAGGGCATATTTATTGTAGTGCATAATTATTCCGTTGAATTCTTTGAGAGGGCATATTTATTGTAGTGCATAATTATTCCTTTGAATTCTTTGAGAGGGCATATTTATTGTAGTGCATAATTATTCCTTTGAATTCTTTGAGAGGTCATATTTTGTAGTGCAACATTATTCCTTTTAATTCTTTGAGAGGGCACATTTTGTAGTGCATAACTATTCCTTTGAATTCTTTGAGAGGGCACATTTTGTAGTGCACATTTTGTATTGCATAATTATTATTTTGAATTCTTTGAGAGGGCATATTTTGTAGTGCATAATTATTCCTTTGAATTATTTGAGAGGTCATATTTTTTAGTGCATAATTAATCATTCGAATTATTTGAGAGGTCATATTTTGTAGTGCATAATTATTCCTTTGAATTCTTCGAGAGGTCATATTTTGTAGTGCATAATTATTCCTTTGAATTCTTCGAGAGGTCATATTTTGTTACGCATAATTATTGCTTTGAATTATTGGGGGAACATATTTTATAGGACACGTGCACCATTGTCTGCTTTAATTGAAGGTGAATATTATAGTGAAAACTTTAGAAATGGCGTATCTACTGTATTTTATGTAAAGATACGTACTATGAACGTAAATATATCTCAAATATACGTAAAAATAAGTAACATGAAATTCATGTATACCGTTCCTGACGGTGTAAATGCGCCGACGTGTATCATTTTCCCCTGGCTACATACGAAGCGATAATAATACGTGAGTACATGAAAGACTGGCGCTAGTGATGCTGTAGAAAGTTTGCACCCAAAATGCCCAATGCTATCTGGAGCAGACGTTCAACGCTTGTATTCCTTCTGACGTCACCGAACGATCATAAATAACACTTGTATGCCGACTGCTACCAACCACCACGATTACCTGGTAGCGAATGTATAGGAGAGCGACAGAAAGGCCTACCAAACCAAACACTCGCTCGTCAAACAGGATAAGGACACATTACCGACGTAAAGACGTCAAACACTGAAGTTCAAATTGTGCACGAAAATGTGGAAGAAAGGCGACAAGCTATAAATCTACCTAAGCAACGCGTTTTGGAAGGGTACCCCCACAACAGGGGCCAACCCACGCATTCAGAAACAGCTTTTTCAAGATGTCCCCCGCGGGCTATCGTCCACAATGGTGAATGCTGCTTCTACCATAAAGCTCTGTCTTTTCTCTTCGCCCAGGAATATTGAGGGGGAGTCGGTTGAATGAGCGAAAGGGGAAGGTAGAAGAAAGTCATGCTGAGGGTGGTCTATAGGTGCGGTATGTAAGGAGTCCACATATTTTCAGCCATTGAGGACCGGAGCGTGAATGCGAAACTACCGGAAGTCTGTGGCGGACTCCCTCGGCAGGTGGTCCTCCACAAAGCATAGTGGATCTTCACCATTCATAAAGGTGGACGTCTGAGCAATGCATTTTTTTACAGGAGGAACAAGCGGGTCACACCCGCAGCGTTTGCAGAAGACATTTTGCACACTTATATCACTGAACTGTCATGTTTGATAATGTTTGGTTACCAGTGACCAGCCACGTATGTAGAAATATTTCGGGGGGGGGGGGCGAAGCAAGTGTCTCAGGATTCATTGATTGATTGACTTGGTGTTTTAAGTCCACTTTCTGGACAGTAAGGCTGAACGGGACTGGACCTACAGCTTAAAGTGGGATCCGAACCACTATGTGCCTCCATCATGAATCGAACCAGGTATAACGGTCAAATATTGAGTGACAAGTAATTAATCTAATTGCCCGTTAGTAGGAATTAATTGCAATTTGTAATATTAATATCCGTCGCGAATACAGGTGTCTAGCGAACTGTCTTAGCCAGCACTAGCTTGCTCAACCACCGTTTTCCGCCCGAGTTCGGATTTACATGCATTCTTATGGGAATATCAAGAAAAATGCAACTTCTAAACCAATGGACCGAATTGGATGAGATTTTCACCAGCGGAAGACCACATCATCAAAGTACTGATTCCAAGATTTGAGCCTAATCAGAACAGAAATACGGGAGTTATGAATTATTAAAGATTCATTGCTGGATTGAATGGAAGACAGAACCCTACTGAGTTGGCCTCTCTGAACGTGTCGAATACAAAAGAGAAAGAGTTAGCCTAATCTCTGCGCGAGGGGCTGCTGCCAGGGGTTAAGGACCTGAGTGAGCATTGGCCAGGATAGGAGGACAACGGTCAAAGCACCAGAAACAATAAACAAGCACCTGATCATAGAGGGTACAGCGTCACTACGTTCAAATCTGGAATAAAAGGGATGATTTGGAACAGTTTTGCACAGTTTTTGCCTACAATCGCCACCGGAGTGTGAGCTAAGCGCGACCGAGCTGCGAGTTGCAAGCGGACGCGAGGTCTGGATTTGTTTTTCCACGAGTGAGTGTTTCAGAGCCATGGAGTAGAGCAGAATATAGAACCAGGGGGTCCTTCTCCCCCTCGCCGTCAACGCATCCGTGCACATACGTGTGGTTATGTGAGAATAACGCCAGACACGCCCACCTGTGTCAATCGTCCGAAACAACGTCCAAAGTAGTGAAAGTTAATGACAATTGATATCCATGTGAAACCGCGAATGGCTCATCGCGTATGTTCGTCTCATCGCCCAAGTCACGTATCTGTACTTACGAGTGACCGCGAAGAACTGACCTATTATTGCGCAAGTTGTCGTATGGAGTCGACAGTGAACGAGTGAAGCCAGGATCCGAGGATGCCAGATGGAGCTGCCGACTGATCCACTTTCGCCAACCAGGATAACCGCGAGGTGCAACAATGGAGCGTGGAGGCCTTCCAAAACTGTAGGACCACTTTCACCCAACCCAGGTCAGAGGGAATGCAGCTAAGGTAAGATCCAACCATGTGCGTGTGTGAGAAAGATGACGACTATCTACCGCGAATCTGCGTGAATCAAATCATTGCATAACTTAAATCAGTGCTATGGCAACCCTAGACATCTGTTTTCCGGCGGAGTAATCAAATGTTAAAGATGAGAGTTTATGTTAGCCGCAAACGATAGTTCATGAAATATATTTATACCTTCAGAAAAGATAGAAGGGGTTCGCACAAGGAACAATTATTCACTTTATACTTGAAATCCTAAACGATAAATTGTAAAAGGCAATGTAGCCAAGACATAGCAAGAGTATGGTCAAAGTAGTAATTAATCTAACCTTTGTAATTGTCATATTGTCGCCATATGCCATGGAATGAGAGTATGAATGTGAGATCGAGTGAAAGAGGGCAAGATGTACTGTCTATTTATATGTGCTTTAATATATATGTATATTCAGAAACACCGTAGTATTATGTAACGTCATTTCAGGTATTTAAAATCAAATCCTCCTAGGTTTATTCTCGGTAACTCCGACTGTTAGGCACTTATCCTGACCGTATTATAATTCATGTAATGTTTAATTCGCCCAGCAGGTGAGGCGAGAGATTCTTCGTTGTTGCGTTGCTAAGCTCAGTTCAGTTGAGTTAATTGAGTTAATTAGTTATTATTAAATTAGCAGAAGCCCGTAACAAAATATGGCGCCCGAACAAGCGACGAGTAGGCAAATAAATATGTAGGCATATAAAAGGTTGCCCGAACAAGCGACGAGTAGGCAAATAAGAAAGTAGGCAAGTAAAAAAGTACGCCGAATAATCGACGAGTATGTGAATAGACAAGTAGGGGCGTAAAAAGTAGGCCCGAATAATCGACGAATAGGCAAATAGAAGAGTAGGCAAATAGGAAGCAAATAGGAATTAGGCTCGTAGAACAATGTTACAGGCAGGCTAGTAAGGAACCTGGAGGTCACGAGTATTCTAATTAGTTGCTTATCTACTCAATGTGAATTTTATTAAGTTTGATTGTAATGGTTAACAATCAGTTATGTCTATTACCCAAGGGGATTTAATACTTGTTGTTAAAGAGAGTTTTCAGCCTACGAATGTCTACGACAGGGTACCAGAATTTAACGCTAAGGGGGAACTAAGATTTTTTTGTTGAAATTTAAATAAATGCAACCTGTAACTGAAAATCCTGATAAGAATCTATAAAGACGTTTTCATTTAAAGTATTAATGTGTAATTTGTACGGTGATTTTAATTAACTGAATATGCAATCAATGTGTAGCTAGAACCATTTTGTGTGTTTTTTATGGTGTAATAGTGAAATACTTTGTTGCGACTATAGCATTTTTTCATAGCAGAATTATTAGAGGATCTTATTATTTTATTAACAATGGGCGTTATTAACTTCGGACGATAAAGGACAAAAGGACACGCGTTATGACACGGAAGCAGGTGAGGGGTGCGATCCCCGGGATCTGAAACCAGAAACCAGGAAAAGAATTTTGATATCTTTTTCCTTCGGCGATAGCCAGCCACGAGAAGAAGAAGAAGAAGAAGGAAGATTGGCATGCAAAGGACCACTCGTCTCCGCAAGAGATTAGCCAACAACAATACCATGGACCGCCCAGGGTTTGAGAATTCTACAGATACAGGCGTTTCGTCAGCCGGCAACATTGATAAGGATCTAGGGAAAGATCAGTCAGTGACAGGGTTGCCAGTTCCAGAGAAGATGGATGTGCAGGCCATGTTCTCTCAGCTAATCAGCTACATCCAAGCCAGAGATGAAGAAAGAGATCAGAAGAGGAAGGGAGAAGAAGAAGAAAGGCGGAAGATAGAGGCTGCCGAAAGGAGAGAGAAGGAAGAACGCCGAAAACAGAAGGAAGAAATGGAAGAAAGAAGAAGAAAAGAGTGGGAAGAAAAATGGGACCGCCGTTTCCAAGCACTGCTATCCGAAAATGACCGAATGAAGGAGAAAGTACTTCAGTCGGAGAAAGAATGCGGAAAGAGGCATCAAGAGACTAGCAACAATGTAGTCACAATGGAGAAAGATCTGCGTATAGAGTTACGTCAAGTTCAAGAAGCTATGGTAACGTTGGACGCAAGAACGACCGAGAATCAGACGGGCATAACCAGCCGATTAGAACGACTGGAAGAGGCGACACGGGAATTAAAGACGGGTTTCCAAATCACGCAACGGAAAAGAAACGAGGACGAAGAGATTCGCCGATTGGAGGCAACGTCCAGGGATGCGAACCCAACTCCTTTGCTCGTCGCAGCAGACGTGGCCAACCAGCTGACCTGTCAATCAGCACCAACTTCCTTGGATCGCCAAGCAGCGCGTGACGTCATCGGCCGGAGCGGGAGTTCGCCGAGCTTGAACACTTTCGTCCAGCAGGAGACACGCAGTGTTTCTAACCCGGAGTCGAATACTCGCGGAATCTTCTCAAAAGTCGGCCTAGATCATTTTCAAACGTACAACCCCGATCACGACGAGGCTTTACCGTCAATGTTCATAAGGGACTTCAAGGAAGATTGTTTGTTGTACGGTGTCGATAGCCCAGACTGCTTGAGGCTAATGCGAAAATTACTCAAAGGGAGTGCAAGGATCTGGCTCGAGCAGCGTAATCCACAATTTAATAGCTTTGAAGAGTTTGAACGAGCATTTCTACAACAGTTTCAAGGTCGCCAGCTAGTAGAACGAAAAATCACTTTACTTAGAAATCGCAGGTTTGATGAGGGCCAGAAAATCACCTATAAACAGTTCTTTTGGCAGCGAGTGAGTGATTTCCACGCCCTGAAGCCGGGAATTGAGCCAGTTGAAATGTTAGCCGCAATACGCGCAATGTTTCCGCATTATGTGCAACGTCAGCTAACCGGAGACGCACTTTCCAACCTGGGCACGATGTCGATGATTCTTTGCGATTTGGACGCGCTGGAGCAAGAGAAACGAGCATCCTGGGAAAACAAGAATCACAGGAGAAAGTATGGAGATTTTGATGAAGGAAGGCAAGGGGGATTCCCGAAAGTAAACTTGGCAACGAACAATAGTCGGAGACAGAACTCTGGGAGGAACAATAGAGAAGCTTATCCCCAGCGAGGCCAGTACAGCAATCACCGCCCACAACAACAACACTTCAGAGATGATAGAGATGGAGAAAACGCGAGATGGCAACACTGCAGGGGTCAAAACGACCCGAGTCAAGTTGAGAGGAATCGTGCTGTGAATGCGGTTAGAACAGTCGTGTCCCCACAGACTGGTGCTAATTTACTCGATTGGAATAGACCGTCTACTAGCCGTAACTTGGACCCACTCTCCCCAGATTACCAACCTAGACGAAGTGGACTGAGACAAGAACAGCAATCTCTGGAGCAGATAACCGATATTCAAGGCCCGACGGGAGACTAGAAGACTCCTTTGTCAGTCCGGCTCATGTCAAAGGAGACACTGAAGAAAATATTGCACTAGAGCCACCCCGATTGTAAAGTAAACAATAGGAAAATTAGAGATTATTTTTTATATTAAAAGGCAAAAAATGTAGACCTTTCTTATAATTAATGCAAGAAGTATGCAAACATATGTGTGAGAGGGAACAAATTGCAAATCAAATATTTACTTGTATCTTATTTAGCTTATTATTCAGTATTCACATTATTATGTATAAAGCTACAGGGTGTATCCAAAGTTAGTATGTATGTGGTAATATACGTTGAGATTTTGATGTTAAAATGTACTTTATATTGTATTCTTGTATACTTTATTATATTCGTTTATATTCTCATGATTATATCACAATTGCAGAAAGTATAACTTCATTGTAATGTTGAGTTAAAAGTTATACAGTCCAGGGTTCGAGTCCCTATTCAGACGCCTAAGTGTGCGATCGCTAATAAATATCATTAATATGTGGTATGAATTTTTTCCTGTCACTCACAAGTTCGTTCTGAAAAAAAATCATAATTAAAAGGAGGGGAATGTTATAACGGTCAAATATTGAGTGACAAGTAATTAATCTAATTGCCCGTTAGTAGGAATTAATTGCAATTTGTAATATTAATATCCGTCGCGAATACAGGTGTCTAGCGAACTGTCTTAGCCAGCACTAGCTTGCTCAACCACCGTTTTCCGCCCGAGTTCGGATTTACATGCATTCTTATGGGAATATCAAGAAAAATGCAACTTCTAAACCAATGGACCGAATTGGATGAGATTTTCACCAGCGGAAGACCACATCATCAAAGTACTGATTCCAAGATTTGAGCCTAATCAGAACAGAAATACGGGAGTTATGAATTATTAAAGATTCATTGCTGGATTGAATGGAAGACAGAACCCTACTGAGTTGGCCTCTCTGAACGTGTCGAATACAAAAGAGAAAGAGTTAGCCTAATCTCTGCGCGAGGGGCTGCTGCCAGGGGTTAAGGACCTGAGTGAGCATTGGCCAGGATAGGAGGACAACGGTCAAAGCACCAGAAACAATAAACAAGCACCTGATCATAGAGGGTACAGCGTCACTACGTTCAAATCTGGAATAAAAGGGATGATTTGGAACAGTTTTGCACAGTTTTTGCCTACAATCGCCACCGGAGTGTGAGCTAAGCGCGACCGAGCTGCGAGTTGCAAGCGGACGCGAGGTCTGGATTTGTTTTTCCACGAGTGAGTGTTTCAGAGCCATGGAGTAGAGCAGAATATAGAACCAGGGGGTCCTTCTCCCCCTCGCCGTCAACGCATCCGTGCACATACGTGTGGTTATGTGAGAATAACGCCAGACACGCCCACCTGTGTCAATCGTCCGAAACAACGTCCAAAGTAGTGAAAGTTAATGACAATTGATATCCATGTGAAACCGCGAATGGCTCATCGCGTATGTTCGTCTCATCGCCCAAGTCACGTATCTGTACTTACGAGTGACCGCGAAGAACTGACCTATTATTGCGCAAGTTGTCGTATGGGGAGTCGACAGTGAACGAGTGAAGCCAGGATCCGAGGATGCCAGATGGAGCTGCCGACTGATCCACTTTCGCCAACCAGGATAACCGCGAGGTGCAACAATGGAGCGTGGAGGCCTTCCAAAACTGTAGGACCACTTTCACCCAACCCAGGTCAGAGGGAATGCAGCTAAGGTAAGATCCAACCATGTGCGTGTGTGAGAAAGATGACGACTATCTACCGCGAATCTGCGTGAATCAAATCATTGCATAACTTAAATCAGTGCTATGGCAACCCTAGACATCTGTTTTCCGGCGGAGTAATCAAATGTTAAAGATGAGAGTTTATGTTAGCCGCAAACGATAGTTCATGAAATATATTTATACCTTCAGAAAAGATAGAAGGGGTTCGCACAAGGAACAATTATTCACTTTATACTTGAAATCCTAAACGATAAATTGTAAAAGGCAATGTAGCCAAGACATAGCAAGAGTATGGTCAAAGTAGTAATTAATCTAACCTTTGTAATTGTCATATTGTCGCCATATGCCATGGAATGAGAGTATGAATGTGAGATCGAGTGAAAGAGGGCAAGATGTACTGTCTATTTATATGTGCTTTAATATATATGTATATTCAGAAACACCGTAGTATTATGTAACGTCATTTCAGGTATTTAAAATCAAATCCTCCTAGGTTTATTCTCGGTAACTCCGACTGTTAGGCACTTATCCTGACCGTATTATAATTCATGTAATGTTTAATTCGCCCAGCAGGTGAGGCGAGAGATTCTTCGTTGTTGCGTTGCTAAGCTCAGTTCAGTTGAGTTAATTGAGTTAATTAGTTATTATTAAATTAGCAGAAGCCCGTAGCACAGGGACCCCTTGATTACAAGGCGGTGACGCTACCACTGCGACTTCGGGGAGACCAAAGTGTCTCGGGAATAATAATAATGATTAAATTAAAATAATTATTATAATTATGTTAAACAATACTAAATAGGTAAATATAGAAATTAATTAATAATAGCACGAATTCATTATCTAGCATAGCTGTACAGGAAAATTTGTATAAAAACAACTGTCCTGGCAAAGAAATTAATGTCAAATAGATAAAGAATTTGATATTTATTGAATAACAAAATAGGATCTTAGATCCAGTTCGCAATAAGTAAAGTTCCTGATTAATATTTTATGCAAATTATCATAAATTGCAGTGTGCAAGCATAAATCTTCGGTACTCTCCTTCAAAGCCGCATGATTCCAATGTAATTCTTGCCTTCCAATAAATTCATAACCATCTATTATACAGCAAGTATATTTTCATACTTTAATATTAATGCTAGTTGAGTCTTTCGGGGGGGGGGGGGGCGGATACCCCGGACTTGCCAGTGACATATTCTGAGTTCAAGACATGGACTATCTCGCTATTGCACGTGAGAGGAAAGGGGGGGGATTGATTTTGAATTGATTTGGCGTTACTTCGCTTTCCTGCCACATTCGGCTAATCGCGAAGATGAGGATGAGTGATGATGAATTTAATGAGGAGATACGAAGAACACCCATGTCCAGGGCGGGATTTGAACCCGGGACACATTTAGAGATGTTCTTTATCTTAATATTCATTGCTGATGCCTAGACACTTAATTTATAAATATATTATTTTCTAAACATAGAATTATCATGAATACTCAATAGTGCTGCAATAAGAAAAAAACGAAAGGAAATGTGTAAACATTGTTAATTTGATGAAATAATACTATTCGAATATTTCTGAGAATTGAATGTATACAATAAGGACCAAAGCTTTCTTTTTTTTGAGAACCTGTGCATAGATTGACATGTTTTTCAATCCAGATAAGTAATTGTTTAATTTTGACACTTTGTTGCCTAATTCTACTGATGATTCGAGTTCCCTTATAGACGATAGTGGTGAGAACATTGACTATCGACCACCAAGTGATAATTCGCCGTCTTCAATTAAAGCAATTAAGCACTAAAATAGTTTGTGGCTTATCATACTATTGTGTCTGTAATTTCTAGAACATTCTGCGGATAAAATATTTGGTACAAAATGATTTATAAATTATAACTTTTTAATCTGTGTTCTCGGTTTACCAGCTAGCTTTAGTCAATGTTGGCTTATATTCCCTGATGAGAGCAATGTATGCGCTCGAAACGTTGGAAGCCAACATCGACTTACGAATTAATTCGCCAGGAAAGCTACAAGATGGCTTAATGTTGTAATAGTTATCAAAGTTTAGAGAATGTGGCTTATCATATTGTTGCAGCAAGAATTTCAGTTCGTTTATTATGTATTATATAAGGTCAAGAACATAAGCCAAACAATCGTGTGCATTATATTGGAAAAGAATTAAATTTGAGTAAAGTAACATTTAAAGCATACTTTCGTTTGAGCCAGAGAAAAGATAAAATATCTAGCTATTTAAAAAATTATGAAGCCTTGCAAACATTAAACGAATAATAAAAATTGTGGAATTTTTCAAATGTTAGAAATTGCTCTACTGAAAAATATACCGGATGTAGCTTGTCATGTTGCACAAAGGCCTTCAATTCCATATCGTACAATGGCATCGCAAGGCACAAACGTAATCAGTTTGGTGCAGTGGTCCTTCTTTGTGTTATAAATTTTTGAAATATTCCCCAGCAACAGACAGATGTGCGCTGCTTGTTGCAAAACAACAATCAAAACACTCGTCTACAATGGTTGCACACCATTCTCCGCTTATTGGACGCGGAAGTATACATTCTGAAAGCCCAATGTCATATCTGTGTAGCTGTCACGATGGACAGGGAGAACTAGTCCATCCTCCCCCCGTTTCTTAAGAAGATTTTCTACCACACACTACAATATCCCCCTACCGTATAATATCATATATGTATTTATAATCGGATTCCGAGCCACTTCCTTTCTCTCTAACAATTGAATGCTTTCAAAAAGTGGGAGGTAAATCACACTGTCAGGGCTAGACTGGGTGGCGATGCTCTTTTTTTTCTTCTTGCATTGTTCCCGCAGTGTTGCCAGGATTAAGCTCCTTTCTTCTTGGGGCTTAGCTGCAAGGCATTTCTTGCGAAATCCAATAATGTACACAGATAATCGTCAATGTTTCTCTGACATATCCCATAACCCGGCAACCGGTTTCGTGTAGATGGCAGCAGTGGTGCCAGTCCAGAAGTTTTCTCACCAGATGTGGTGGTTTCTCTTTCAGTTCTGTACTTGTGTAGATTTTGTGGACAGGCTTAGACAGTGTTTTGAAGTAACAAGTTACAATGAACACTTACTTTTTAGGAATTCTAATTGTAACTAGCTACTTTTAAAAGCAAGTAGTTGTAACTGAGTTACCTTTGCAATAGAAGTAATGCAATCAACAGTTACTTTACGACACAAATTGTTAACTTCACATCTTGTAACGTGGGGAAAGAGCTAAAAATTGGCAGCTGCTTCCAATTATGTGCCTTCTATGGATGCTAAGGCGAAAGGGTTTTCGTGGAATCGTCTAAGGTAAAAGGAAGCTAGGCGGTCCATGCTAAATTTAGAGCATCTACTCTTTACTGCAATTCGTCATTTCTAATTGCACTTCATGACTTCAGTGCTTTGTTCCATCCTTCTTTGTTGCAATGATATTAATATATGAAGACTTATGTCATGTACACTCACAGGCAATAAAAATGGGACACCTAGATCCTGATACACTCGCTTCCTGGCAAAACGTTATGTGTGTTGCCTAACTCAACGGCGATAAGTTGGCAACTTCTGCCACCGCCGTAGAGTTAGGCAACACACATAACGTTTTGCCAGGAAGTGAGTTTATCAGGATCTAGGTGTTCCAATTTAATTGCCGGTAACCTAAATCAATTGTATAGGTCACTTTTAGAATGGTAATGTATTGACTTTATTACAATTAATGACCATTGTTTTGTTTGCAAGGAAATTCCTATCAGAAAGTTACTGTAAAAGTAACTTCCAGTTATTTTTTATAATGAGTAACGCAGTTATTTTTAGTGTGCGTGTTCAGTGGCGTACCCAGGATTTTTACAGGGGGGTTAAGTATACTTTTTTTTTAGCCAGTCCTAATTTTTGCCATTTTTTCGTCCTTTTGACTTTATTTTTTAGGAATACTTGGCCAAAGGGGGGGAGGTATGACCTCCACCAACCCCCCTTGGGCACACGCCACCATGTATGTTTGAATCTAATTTTTCGCGATTGCAGTGAAGTGGCAGATAGCAATGCGGAAAGAAGAAAGAAAGGAAATTCATGTTAAAGAAATCAACCAGACATCATCTTGGTATAGTTTAAATACGTATTGCATAATGAACCAATTGTAATTTAAAATAAATTTCCATTTTCCTTACATTCCAGTTTAGCTAGACTCTCAGATAGTAACTCTCGATCTCGTCTAGGTTATTAAATGATAGCCTCACTCAGTCTCATATTTCGTTTCGACACCATAGATCTAGTGGATTCCTCGATACGGCATTGGCAACACTGAATGGAATCTTGTTTGAGCACCAGCAGCTAGGCTGCGCTTTTGACAGCCTCAGCTGAATAGATGGACTCAGGAAATCACAAGGCTTAGCTAAGCATATAGTATTTACAATACGGTTAAGAAGCGAAGGAACAAACACAATTCGAATCGGCCATATCTGGGTGTTTGCAGTCAGTACTCGCCATTCAATTGTCAAAACCAAATCGCATTAGAACGAATCCAGGTCTAACAGAGTGGGGGGAAGTTGGGACATTGAAGTATGAAGATTTCTTCCGCCGTATTAGGAGCTGAAAAGGAGGGTCTAACACCGAAGAATACACTATTTTCTAAAACTGCCCGTTTTGCCACTAGTCTTCCGTGTGTGTGTCCCCCTTTTGAAAACCTGCTCAAGATATTCGTCACTGGTGAGGGGGGGATATAATGGAAGCTAGGTGGGGAGTCTACAGCTCAACGGAGCCACGAAATGCTGTTGGTTTCTGCATTACCTTCCCTCCCCCATTTCGCTACACTGTTTATACATTACTTTCTCCCCCCCTCCCCCGTCAACTAACTCCTCGACAGGGCTGCCTCTCCAGCATAGAATTTGTAATCGTATTTGTCACTCTGCTACTGTGTCACACCTGAAAAGGGCACACGGCCCAGATTTTGACCCCTCACCTTCTCCCCTTGCACACTTTTTTTTTGGCCCTTTTACAAGCTCCATTCAGCTCTGGATTCAAGTTTATGGTGCGGCTATTCACCCACTGTCGGAGTATTGTGAGGATTAACATGGTCAAACCAGTAAGAAGGGAGGCTGAGATGACGTACTGGCACAAGGAAATGGGTGGAAAGTGTTTTATAGGCGGTGACTATGCGTAACAAGAAAGCAGGACACGTCTTTGATGCAAACGTTACATATTCTCCCCGCCAGATACAACTGTGTCAACAAATCAGTACATCGTTTCGTTGTAAAAACATCGCGTACACCCCTTTTCAGAAGAACCTTGCAGTGCAAGGTTTTGTTGCTGCTGTTTTGAAACGAGACAGTTGCTTCAAGACAGAACTTTCGAGACTTGACTTCTTATCTCGGTCAAGATTTTAACCAATCAGAATATAACGACTACACTGACGTACGCAGAGGAGGGGCTGAAGAGGCTACAACCCCCTCCGAAATTTTGAGAAAATTAAGTGAAAAACTCGAAAAAGTCAAGAGTGTTAAGAGCGGACTCGCCTTAAAATGATCCCCAATTGCCATTTTTGAGTGGAAAGTTATTTTTAATATACGAAATTTCTTATTGTGTGCGCCTCAGCCGTACAAAGTAGGCTAGCTATGCACTATCCACCTTTACAACTCCAGCCCGGCTGCCCGTTCCGAAAAGAAAACATTCTGTGTACGACAGTGAATGAATATAGGGGAAAGATTCAGTATGCAGGGCATGCAGACATACCAAAGAGGCTATGTGATCAGGCACGTATCTAGAAATATGTTGAGGAGAGGGGGGGTGTCCGTACCAAGTGTCTCAGGAATAATAATAATGTTTAAATTAAAAGAATTATATTAATTAATACTACTTACAATACATAAATTAATATTATATTATTATTACACGAATAGGTAAAAAGAGTGTATAAGAATAGAGATATAACAGCGCATATTCATTACGTAGCTTACCTGTAGTTAAGATCGGAATAATTTACATAAAAACAAGTACCCTGACAAATGAAATTAATGTCAAATAGATGAATAATTGAATATTTATCGAATAACAATAATGATGTTACATGTAGTTGGAGAAAAGTAAGTTTCTGATTAATATTTTATGAATATTATTTTGAGTAGTAGTGTACATAAATCTTCTTTGTAATGTCATTCAAAGCCGTATGATCCCAATATATAATCCTTTCCTTCTAAAACGTTCAGAGGATTATGCAACAAATGCTAATATTTTCATTACTTAATCTTAGTACTTGGGTAAGTCTTTCGGGGGGGTCTGGATCTGTGGACGTCACCTAAATACGTCCTTCCTGTCCTTCAAAGTCGTATGATCCCAATACAATGCTTGTCTTCCAATAAGTTCAGAGGAAATTATGCAACAAATGCTAAACGAGTATATTTACAGTATTTAATTTTAGTACTTGATAAGTCTTTCGGGGGGTCCCGACCCACCGGACCCCCTAAATACGTCCTTGTATGTGATGGTTACATAGAGCCCGGAAGTTCATGCATTAATTTTGGTTAAAATAGGCAGGCAAGAAGCCATTTAGGCTATAATGTGGAAAATAGGCACCAATAGCAAAAAGCACAATAATCCTAAAAAAAAGTTGCAAATTTCAAGCCACTAATATCTATAATTTCATCCAAAAAGTTAAAATCAACATGGAAATTACATCTTTACTTTCCTTTGTTGCCTTGATTGCTTATAACCATCAGCTTTAAGTTTTCGACATTCATAGACGTCTGTCAGAACGTCAGACTTTCATAACAGAAAAATGATCTCTCTGCTTCGACAGACGTAATTAGGCCATGCATGAAACTGGCTATTGTAACTGAAAAATATTACAAAATGGTTTAAATTTTTTCAGTTCCACATTTGCACTCATTTCACGTTTGCACTTTTTCTTCAACGGCCAACCCTTTTGTCCATCAGCTGCTGCACCGATTTCTCTAAGACTTACATGAATGCTGCAAAAGTTTCCCCCTTTTCCCCAGCTTTGTATGTTATATGCAGGGAACGGATTTATATGTAAATACATACCGTATTTATGAAAAACTCAATATGCTGACTAAGGCAGAAATTTATTTTATTATAAAACGTAAACTAAACGTAACGTTTCAACCTTCTAGCAAGGTCTTCTTCAGACTCTGCACCAAGCACAAGTATAACAAGGTGTTATAACCGTATTTATGTATGAAGCTTAAATCAATTATATTTTGTATTATCTTTGCGCATCATGGCATGTAGACTCGATAAATTCAGTTTTTATTTTCCACATCTTTACATATTTTAGGTTTTGGCTCATATTTTACATATTTTTACATATTATTTCCATATTTCAGAACATTTCTCAGCATGTGATACAATAACCAGGAGATTTTTTGGGGAGATTGTCTCCCTTCAGATAATATAAAATTCAACATTTATATATTTTCCAAAATATATGTAAAAAATTTTACACCTTAAATGCACCATATTTAATCCATTAGATGAAGAAATGAAAGTGTTTAGGGCATTATCGTAAGGAGGGGGTATCGAACTCGTGCATATTAGGCCTTCATTGACACGTGGGTCCTGAGGGTGATTCTAAATTAAACTTTGGGGGACAGTACCCAACTCTAGGTCTTAGATTATGGCGAGTACTTTAGTTGGAGGGGGTTGAGCATTAAATTGAGGGAGTTATCCAATACTTGATTAATATTGTCTTAGACTGTTGCGGAAATTCTGGTGTGGAGACTGAGATTTAATTTTTTGAAGGAGGCAATATACACTCTTCGATATTAACAGTAAGTCTAAAATTGGCATGGACATTTTGGTGGTAGCATTGAGTATTAAATTTAAAGGGGGAGATAGGAAGCTCTTGATAAAGTATTAAATCTTAGATTGTCAAGGGATTACTGTAGTGGAGAGAGAGTTCGAACATTACATTTTGGAGACTGTATTTAGCGATAAGGCATCCAAACGTTTTCGACCCCGAATGTGCCAAAGGAAAAGCTGGAAAGGGAAAAGACTAAATATCTCGGGATCTTAAGAAAGTATTGCCACCCCATTAAATTAATATTCTTCAAAGGCTGCAAAGAAATGGATGTAAAAGTATTCTTGCTCGCTTCGCTCGCAACAATTTGTTGCTACGATGTGTGTTTGGCGTTTTAATGTGATGAATATGAAGTTGTTATACTAAAGCTGATATACAAGACAAGCGATATTCTCGATTGATTGATTAATTTGATGTTTTAAGTTCACTTTATGCACTCGAAGGCTAATCGGGACTGACCCTACAGTTTAAAGTGGGATCCACGCGATATTCTCGATTATGATGGACGATTTTAGGGGTGGTCTTGAGTGATGGCACCCCTGTTTAGGGAGGAAGGGCAGATCAATTATAATATTCAGAAAAGCTAAGAAAAAAGTTACTTTCGGTAGACACGCTGTCGTAATTATATATTTTGTGGGGATTACGATGTGGTTTAAGGGCGCGAATGATATGATTTGGGGGGACGCATGACATGATTTGGGGGGGGGGGGGATGGGCACCGATGACAATAACTACATGTTCCCGTGTGACCGAGAGAATTGGGTGAATTTTTATCGAGTAACTGACAAATTTGAATTACACTCCCATTATTACTTCTCTTGCGATACTGAACGCAGTTTTAGTCAATATAAAACAGAAGGAAATTCACGTTCGAACGCTTACAACATTTTTTTTATTCATTGCTTAGGAAACCGAAAATTAAAACACATTTTGTGTTGTGTTACAATTAATGTCAATGTATTTTATATAGCTCGTGCAGTGTATTACATTATTAAAAAGGTAATTTTATAAAATTTTTAGTCCATATTCAACTCCTTATTTTGGTGAGAATAACTAAATATGTATTTACATATTTAGCACATTTTTACTACATGTAAATCAGTTCTCTGGTTATAGGTATGTTACAGTAGTGTATACTGAGTCTATAGTATGGACAATCTGACTCTTACGTGGTCCTAGGCTATGAATAGAAATCAGGTTGCCAACTCATAAGAAATCAGGTTGCCAACTCATAGGAAATCAGGTTGCCAACTCATACAGGTTGCCAACTCATAGGAAATCAGGTTGCCAACTCATACAGGTTGCCAACTCATAGGAAATCAGGTTGCAAACTCCAGAATCACAATCATCTCACTGATATGAATAATTTTATTTAAAATTTCTGATCGATTTTTCTCCTGAATTTTATTCTCTAGGCTTCGCAGATAGCCTAGCTAGCCTAAAATATACGCTCCTGGTATCTCCTGGTATATTATAAGTGTTACATGTTGTTTAACATGCAGAAAATATTTTAATTTCTCAATAAGTATTGTATTTTTCTTGTGTGTGTCATGGCATATTACGACCTTCCCATATGTTTCTACAAATGGATTTCCCCATGAGTAAGCAGAATGTGAAATAGAGCTAGACTCACGTGGGGAAACTCCATATCAACTTTCAGGCAGATATCAAGACGATAAGGATGGATACAATGATGAACAGGGAACGGATTGATATGTAGTGAAAATATGCTGAATATGTAAATACATATTTATTTATTTTCACCAAAATATGGACTTCAATTTGTAAAAAAATACATTTTTAATAATAGAAGACAATACACGAGCTACAGAATACAGTACGCTCACATTGATATTAATTGTAAAAGAACGCAAAATGTGTTTTTACTTTCTGTTTCCAGAACAATGAATAACAAAATTTTGTTCTAAGTGTTCGAACATGAATTTCCTTCTGTTGTCGCTTAAAATGTATTTATATTGACAAAAACTGCGTTCAATATAGCAAGAGGTAATGGGTGTATCTTTCTAATTCAGTGCCAGATATAGAAGCCGCAGTGCGGGGGGCGGAGACAAGTAAGCATTTAGGGGGCCCTCTGCCATTGACATAGTAAAGGGTTTGTGTATGCGTGTTTAAAAAATAAACTCAGTTACTCAGGGGTACAGAAAAGAATACATTATATACAGGTAAAGTTAAAGTTCCCTGTGCACATAGCACCGTGCCATGTAGGCACATTTAGGGTATGTGGGGGTAGGACCCCACATATTTTCGATGCCGCCCATAGGTGATGTGATCAGCACCACGCTGCGGCCGCGTTTATCCTCCCGGGTACCATTTGATTTAAGGCTGGGTGGGTCCTAGAGTCGCTTTATGCGGGGACAAAGCTGGAAAAATTCCAATCTTAGACACCCACCCCGGGTTCCCCGTGTGGCAGACAGACTAGAATCAAATGAGGCTAGAATTTCAGGAGAAATGCAGAGGTGAAGGTTTCTTCAAACTACTTTTAATCAGGAAAAAGTTACGATTGCATGATTGTAACAAATATATCATTTTCCAGGTGTGACAAAACAGTGTCATATATATACCACATCACACCCCTTTCCATTTTAAAAAAAAATGAGTTGAATTCAGTATGGCGGGCGTCTACTTGGAACACACGAATGTGAACCCTAAGCCAGTGGTTCTCAACCTTTTCCTGTCCGGGATCCATCTTGAAGGATATTATACTTCATGGGGCCCATAAGCATGGCCGACGGCAGAATTACTTGTAGAAGTGTGCACCAAGTTTATAATCATATTTTTGCGAACATGGAGTACTTTCAGAAGCCCTTTTTACGTTTGCTTAAACAAATTGCACATACTTCATTCTAGAAAAGTAAATATGCAATTTAAAAAATTCCAGTGAAGTCTTAAAACCACTGCAATCCATTTGTTCATAGGCGGTTAGCTTTCTAATCTAAGCAATCTCGATAGCAATGTGAAATGTCGACAGTTGACAACTCTCGGCAACCGCATGTGTGTGTGTGTGTGTGTGTGTGTGTGTGTGTGTGTGTGTGTGTGTGTGTAAAGGTAGGTAGGTAGAGGGAGCCCTTTGGCAATATTTTGCGGGGGGGGGGGGGGGCACGATTTTTATATCCGGCACTGTTCTAATTTGTCAGTTAGTCGCAAGAAATTCACTCAACTCTTTTGGTCACACGGTGACATGTAGTTATTGCACTAATATTCTGAAATATGGAAATAATATGTAAAAATAACTAAAATATGTAAAATATGAACCAAAACTTAATATAGGTGTAAAGATATGGAAAATAAAAACTGAATTTTTCGACTCTACATACCATGATGCGCAAAGATAATACAAAATATAACTGATTTAAGCTTCATGCATAAATATATATTTACATATAAATTCGTTCCATGATGATGGCGAAGTTGATGTGTGCAATATTACGAGGGTGCGATCAATTTTCCCATAGGTCCTACTCCAAGGTGTAGTGGTAGCTTCGTCACCTTGTAATGAAGGGGTTCCTGGTTTGATACCAGATGGAGGCATATAGTGGTCTGTATCATGATATCTCTCTGGTGCAGACTATATTTATTTATTTATTTATTTAATAGAAGATTCCAAATACAGCGTTAGCCATTTTACATTGGAACGATTTTAAAGAATATAAGGACAAAAAAAATAATAACATAATACAACAAAAAAATAACAGAAAAATTACATGTGGTTAAGAGACTTACATACTTTTAGCTAACTTTCTTCTAAATTTGTCCAGATTTTCAAAAATGTCTATTTCGCTTCCTAGATTATTGTAATCACTGGGCAGTCTATGAAACAGAGAGCGCTGGATGAGGCACAATCTCGGCTTCTGAGAAGCAAAAAGTAGAGTGCTTCTTGTTGAGCGGGCAGGCACACGAAAGTGAATTTCCTGAAGAAGACGGCCACTTCTGATGTTGCCATTCACTATTTTGTGTAGAAATATATGGTCAGCCAGTCTATGTCTCTCTTGAGGAGTTTGGATATTTAACATTTGCAGGAGGATGGACTTTTGCAAGTGTTTTGTGGACGGAATTCGGTGTCGAACAATGGCCAGGAAGAAATTTAGGACGGAATTTAGTCTATCTGAATTTGAGGGGCATGCCATAGACCAGATCGGAGAACAGTATTCAATTTTAGGTGACACAAAAGATTTGTAAAAGGTGCTGAGGGCAGTCAAGTTGTTTATTTCCGTGAAACGATAGAGAAGACCCAGCATACGCATTGAACCCCTTGTGACTGTAGAGATGTGCTCAGAAAAGGAAAGTTTCTCGTCAAATATGACGCCCAGGTCCTTTTGTGCGGCAACTCTTTGAACACAATTATTTTTTATGAAATATTTAGTATTAAATGTGTTTTTCTTCAAGGAGAAGGTCATGATGGTACATTTTTGAGGGTTGAGTTTTAAGTTCCATAATTCACACCACTTTATTAGAGAATCTAAATTCTTTTGCAGAAGTGTCATGTCACTGAAATTGGAGATTTTACTATATATTTTGCAATCGTCAGCGAACAAGAGAAGGTTTTTGCATGAATCGGAAAGATATTCTGGAAGATCATCAAGGTACAGGATGAAGAGAAGAGGTCCAAGAACACTGCCTTGAGGTACACCAGAAGATACAGCTTGATAAGAAGAAGACATTCCGGAAATAACAACTTTTTGTTGTCTGTTTTGGAGGTAGTGCTTGAGCAGAGAGAGAAAGTTTCCATGAATATTGAAACGGTGGGATAATTTATGAAGCAGGAAATTGTGGTTTATAGAGTCAAAAGCTTTCGAAAAATCCAGGTATATTACATCCAGTTGAGAGTTTTCAGATATAGAGTTGACAGCGTCAGATAATAAAATGCTTAAGTTGGTTAAACAGGAGCTGCCTGGTAGGAAGCCGTGCTGTGCTGTATTTATATATGGAGAGGTAAATTTGTAGAGTCGGTCCTTTATTATTTTTTCACAGGCGATAGAAAGTGGTGAAAGAAGGGAAATAGGCCTATAAGAAGAAACGGCACACTTGTCTCCAGATTTATATAATGGCACCACGTTAGCATTTTTCCATGAATCTGGAAATGTACCCTCATTGAAGCATCTGTTTAATAAAATAGAGAAGGGAATAGCGAGAGAAGAAGCAGCGTTTTTTAGGAAAATAGAAGGGATTTCATCAGGACCATTGGCGCGATTTTGAGGCATTGAAGATAGGATGTATTGCACTTCTTCTGGAGACGTGGAGAGAGATGTTAGAGAGTGACAGCAAACTGGATGGAGGTTGGGAAGGAATGAAGTCGGTGAATTGGAGGTTGTATTTATGGAGAAAAAAGAATTAAAAAGATTAGCTTTGTCAGGGCCCTCTGCGCATACTGAGTCATGTTTTACTTTCAAAGGTATTCGGGAATTTTGCCTCCTTGAGTTGATTAGTGACCAAAAACGTTTGGGATTTGATTTGATATTGTTCGTGATAGCACTGATGTGTTCCCTGTATTTGGTCTTCTGCAATTGTTTAGAGTGACGTCGTAAGTCGGTGAAAGTTTTCCGTGTGTATTCATTAGGAAAATGTTTCCAGAGATCCCAGGCCTTTTTTCGGTTTCCAAGGGCAAGCAAGAGCTCAGAGTCGAACCAGGAAGGGTATTTGCTTGATTTCGTTTTTTTGAGTGGCACATAATCCTTCATCACTGCATGAATCACATCAGTCAGCACGTCACACGCTTCGTCGATACTTCCACTCTCCAGGATTGTCCAGGGAATGGAATCCAGCGCCGAACGGATGTCACCCCAGGGTGCTTTGCTCCAAACAAGGTATTGGCGTCGAGGGGTGGGAGGTCGTTGACTCTTCAGGTGGTCCGGGAGCCAGAATACAGCGTCCAGCGATTCGTGGTCCGAAGGGATGAGGTTTCTCGAAGGGGTGATGTGCGCTGAAGGGAGTGACGAGAGAATGTAGTCCAGGTTATTGTCCTTTCGTGTATTGAACATATTGTGCTGTTGAAGTCTGAGGCCATGTATGAAATGATCCATGAAGTACGTGTCGTTCTTGTCTTTTGTAAAGCCATGCGTGGGGTCTGTCCATGAAATTGAGAGATTGAAGTCTCCGAAAAGAATTACGTCGCCCATAGAGGATGCCGACAGCACAGAATCATAGCAAGCCTCCAGAACTGCTACGGGGCAAGTTTTGTGTGGCCTGTAAAAACAACCGATGAAAAGTTTGTTTTTCTTGCCGAGAAGCACCTCAACCCACAGAATTTCACAGTCACGATCCAGGTCACTTCGCAACACACTATTCCATTTGTTATTTATGCAAAGCATCACTCCCCCTCCCCTTGAGCCTCGGTCTTTCCTGTACATATTGAAATGTTTTGAAAAAGGCAGTTCGGAATCCAGTACATTGTCATTGAGCCACGTTTCGGTTATTGCAATACAGTCCTGCTCCATAAATTCTCCCAATTCCGAAGTGCAGTCAGAAAATTTATTCTTTATGCTCTGGACATTATGATAGTATGCACTGAATTTGTTTTCCATTGGCCTCGGGCCTGGGTTTAACTTAATGTCTCCACACAGCAGCACAAGAAAAAGAAAGTTCAAGAGCCGGTGAGGCGGGGGCTTACCTTGGCCGCTGTCCGTTGCACGTGTCTCCCTCGGCGAAGCAGAGAAAAGCGTCGGGAGGACGCCTGCCGCTGGAACAACAAAACACCTCTCACTGCATTTCCACTCACTCGGGTTAATGTTTTTACCGTCGGCACTGTTCAATAGCAATAGCTTAACACCCGTGCAAAGTACCACAATTGATAAATAAACTGAGAACACAGAAAATCCAATCTTATGCGGAGCGCGATCCGACAGCTTTCTGCAGCTGACGGCCATCTTGTAAGGAATGAAATTCTATTCCTGGGATATACTTAGGCAATATATTTTTTAAAAATAATTTATTTGAAGTCAACAATTTCCGTAAATTTAGAGATTATTGAGCTGAAATTTTTAAAGCTTGTAAATACTTTGGGTAGTTAGTGACACATTTCGAGATGACGCGTCATGACTGTCGAAAAATGGATTTTCGCACTGTTGTCCAAATTATGTAAATTGTGAGATATTGAGTAAACGCACAACCTTGGTGATTTGCATTTGAGCAACATTGCGTCTCAATATGGCGGACTTCACTCTATATCCACCATAGACTAACTTTGGGAACGTGCAATTGACGCGGTTCATGCACGACAGAAGATTTTCTTTTGTCGATTCTCGGCCACTTATGCGCTTACTGTACTTGTTGCAGGCATAGATTAAAACATCAGTTCTTCCTGATGTAAAGTGTACTGTAAAGTTTGAACCCTCCCAAACGACGCACTTCCTCCCTGAAACAATTTTCCGATATCGCCTCGAACAACAAGAGAACAGTTAATATTTAAACAGACAAAACACTGTCAAGGGTGACACATCCGGCAAATCTGTTGCTATGGAAACGCGTGTGGAGGCAGGGAAATTTTTACCTTGACAAATCTGCCTCCACCCCTCTTTCTAATCCTCGCCATACTTTCGTGCACGACCTGTCAGTTAGTGATTTTTTTGCCTACGAGGGGGCGTTCATATTGCGAACGGAATTGTGGGAGGAGTGTGGTAGCGAAAGCTGACGATTTATTTTCATATTGGGATCTCTCTTTCTCTCTCTTTGCGCCAGATCATTGACGAACAATCAGAAGAACGCCTAAATTATTAACTCATAGGTGGCGCTAAATTCGTCAATTTACGTAACATGAATTTTGACAAACTTCTAAACATATTTTTTCACAGAATCGTAAAGACAGATCATAAGGTTTCTTACATTAATAAATACAACCATTGTTGTATGTAATTTAGGTACAATTCTATCTTAATCTTGTCTCATCACAAACTCTTTTCCCTATTTAAGCAAAATAATAATTATAAAAACATTTTGCTTATATTCTTTTGTTCGAGTACCAATATTATTGTTAATATATTCCAGGGGGTGCTCGTTCGGCGGCGCAGATCGCATGCGCACTTGTCCGTGGATGCATGACGTCATCGTCGAAACGCTCAGCACGGAAAAGGCTGGTTCCTAATGCAAATATTGAGATATTTGACAACGAATATCTTCTAAAATATAGAAGCAGGGGAAAAGTTACAACTTTTACTATTAAGATTCATTCTTTCTAATCAATTTACCACAAAGTTGATTCAAATGTGTAAAATGGTTTTCAAGAAATCGTGTTACGAAGGAACCTCTGTTTTGTTCTCTCCAGGCTTCCAATGTAAGGGAGTTGGATTTCTTTTTGCTTTTTTCTTGTTTTGAAATAAGACTATTTTGTTCTTGTCAACTGAAATCATGCCTAAATGCTATGGAAAGCTGTGAAAACTATTATCAGAAAACTAACGGAAGAAATCTAAAATATCACAGCTTCATTGACATAAAAAATGCGGGATTGCCCATTTTTGTGAAAAAGGCATTGTGCGAGATCTAAAAGCAGAACTTTTTAATATTGTATGTGAATGTAAGGGTGTAATAAACGTGACTGCTTCCCGTAAAATATCACTACACTCTCCACGTTTCTCTTCTGTCTTTTCTTTGGCGCCGTCAATAGCTTCAACACGTTGTTTCTTATATATATATTTGTCATATATTTGTTTTAATTAGTATTCTGCTCGTTCCGCCACCTGAACGCAGCAGCTAGGGCTCAAAGGGCAGTGCAGTTACACCGGAAGATTGCTCGGAAATGGCAGGCTTCAGAAGTTAACTCATCCAAATTAAATTAAACAGGTATGTGCTCTCTCTAAATTTAAATCATAGTTCACAAATAATTTGATTAAAAGTTTTAAAAGTATATGTTTTATTTAATAGCATATTAATTGGTGCATTCCTCTCCAGCATAGTTATAGGCAGTGACCACACTACGGGGAGGGCAGGAACGCCCCCCTATTCTCGTTCGACAATTTCTCTCTCTCTCTCTCTCTCTCTCTCTCTCTCTCTCTCTCTCTCTCTCATCTGCCCCCAGTAAAACGACAAAAATAAATAAATGAATGAATGCTCTTTTAGCCAAAATATGCATTTTTGTGTCGTATGTAACGGAATAATAAACATGATTGCCCCGGGAAAATATGATTTACCCCTCCATCTTTACTATTGCGCCGTCACTAGCTACAACATAATTTTTTTTAATTATTTTTTGCTCTCCAATATTTCATTGAATTTAAATTATTTAAGTAGTTTAAGTAGAATAGTAAGTTGTGGACTTAGTGGTAACTAATAAATTTATTTTGATTTCTATTGTTCCCACATATTTATTTTAATTTAGTATTGTGAACCATATTCCACTGTGTTACCTCACGTAGCCACCCCCCCCCCTCCCCACACACGTAAGATTTCAGTTGTACGTTTTAGACTAAGCTTGTCAAATATCCACTTATATCTTTGTATTCTTGAGCCATTTTAAAAAAAATCATTTCGCCCCTTCTTTTGGACTATTTCATAGCAATATTTTCCCACTGGAAGCCCCTTTGCAGATCGAGATCCGGGGCTATAGCCTTCCCAAGCCACCGTCCCCTCCAAATACTCTCTTGGCCTCATGAAAGAAAAATATATGTATTTCTACGAGATATTAATTTGACTTGGCAGTTTCTTTTTGCAAACAGGAATAAGTTTTAAATTTTAATAGCTTATAAATTTACACTAGCAATTTTGAGTAAAGGTTTTGCGTAACCCTCAAAGTATATTTCGAGACTGCAAGGTCAACTCTCGATATTTAAGATATATTAATAATTTTCATCACAAAGTTTTGTAATAATTATTTGTTACTTCAACAACCTCCTCGCAAATGTTTCTCGCATATTAAAACATATATGCCATTTTCTGTTTATTTCCTTGTAATGCTGACCTCCGTGGCGAAGTGGTTAGCACAACACTTTACGATGCCAAGGGCCCCCAGATTCGAATCCCCGCCCGGGCATGGGTCTACTTTCCTTTCTTCAATTTCATCATATCATCACGCATCCTCATCTTTGCGATTAGCCATATGTGACAGATAAGCGAAGTAAAATAAACTAAGTCTATGAATCAATTATTTTTTAAAACTCTTTAATTCTTCTTTAAAATGCCACGTTTTTGTTAAATTTATATTACGATTTGTAATATGACGAAATTCTAAAGGAGAACACGCAACTGTCTTTGTAGCGCATCGGTCAGAAAGTTTCAGAAATATGGATTTTCAAAATACATTTTTTCACATGTACTTTGCCCCCTTTCAAAAGTAGCGCGTTTTCAATTATGTTACTAATCATTCAAAGGATGCCTCAATACCATCTTCGAGGATGACAATTATTATTTTCCCCCTCCTAAAAGTAATAATATACTTTCGCTCTCTGAATCTCCCATATAAATGCTAGAGGCCGTCTGCTTCAGCCGAGCTTACTGCTTCTCCGGTGACGTCACGCGTTCGTGGAAGATCGGCAATCTTCGGATGACTTGACCTAATCTCTATGTACCTTGAATATATTCAACTTGTCTATTGGTACTACCAGTGCGTAGAGATCGGTTAGTTCATTGAACTCTCCAGCCTAAGTATTGCCTATTTTTTTTGGGGGGGGGGGGGCAGGGAAAGGTTTATATAGTCCTTGACCTGACTCATTCTCACCCAACAGCTCGGTAGGTGCACCGAGTTGATATCTTCCTGGAGATGTGGATAATGGATAATAAACCTTTTCGAGCAAGGCCTCATCTCCAGGAAGCTATCAACTCGCGGCAAGCCACGGCACCTAGCGACCTGTTGGGTGAGATGAGTCAAGGCAAAATGGATAATAAACCTTTTCCTGCTCCCACAAAAATAGGCAATAATTAGGCTGGAGAGTTCAATGAACTAATCGATCTCCAACCACGCACTGGCAATGATCAGGCTGGAAAGTTCATACGAACCAACCGATCACTGATCACCGATCGCACCTCAGGTTTATAAAACAACTCCTTCCTGGAGATGTCATGCTCGAAAAGGTTTACATAGATATTCTTTTGTTCGAGCGACATATACAGAGCTGGAAGAATCCACACTACAAGACAAACAGTTGAAGCCATGGAATCGAAACTTCACAACAATCATTAAATATGCAGTCATATTGCACCTTTAATTAACGTGACGTGAATATAGTAATTTATACTGCTTGATTTCGAGGAGGATACGAATATTGTGTCTAAAAATGTTCACATGACGAAGTTGATGCCAAGATTCAACTGGTGGATTACCTGGATAAGGACCTATCTGAATCGGTAATCTATGAAGTAAAAGAAGGGCAAGGGTTTCGGTTTTGAGGTGCCAGAAACTTTTAGAACAATAGAAATTGAAGAAGAGTGTGATGATCGGAAATGTAGAAGATCGGTTACGATATCGTCGTGATTGTCCCTTCATCATTTTTATCTAATCCTCACCGATGGTCGTAGTGGTAGAAAAACGACTCTAAAAATACAAAAGCTCATATATTTTTATATATTTGTCATTTTTTCATACTTTATGTACAGTCGCTGGCAAAAAAATGGGACACAAGATCCTGAAATACACGCTCCCCTGCAAGGCGTTAACTGTGTTGCATAACTATACGGCGATAAGTGCTGGATCTACAAATCTTGGGCCCTCCGTAAAATACTACCAAAGACCCCTTCTACCTACCTACCTTTACATCCGCACATAATACACACACACACACACACACACACACATATGCATAATATCACACACACACACAATTCTTGATCTCATGTTCACAAAGTCACACAATAATGGCCTAGAGGGTGATTCAAAAGTCCCTTAACACAATTGGTCATGAAAGACACAGGTTAGGCTTAGGGGGAACCACATTGGTGTCTTCCAATCGGATTTCCGTCATATTGGTGGCCGCCACATTGAATTCAACTCACTTTTTCAAAAAATTGGAAGGCAGTGATGTGATATATATATTACACTGTTTTCTCACATCTGGAAAATGGGCCTTCCCTATGGCGCAGTGGTAGCGTCGTCGCCTTGTAATCAAGGGGTCCTGGGTTCGGTACCCGGTGGAGGATCCCACTTTAAACTGTAGGTCCAGTCCCGATTAGCCTTACTGTGCATAAAGTGGACTTAAAACACCCAATCAATGAATCACATCTGGATACATTTGTTACAATCATGCAGTTGTAACTTTTTCCTAATTAAAAATAGGTTGTAGAAACCTTCACCACTGTATTTCTCGTGAAATTCTAACCTGATTTGATTGTAGCCTGACTGCTACGCGGGAAACCCGGGGTGGGCGATATAAGGTCGAAATTTTTCCGGCTTTGTCCCCGCATAAAGCAGCTCTAGGGCCCACCCAGCCTCAAGACAAATGGTACCTGGAAAAGAGGCGGGTAGGAAAATGTGGCCGCAGCGTGGTGCTGATCAAATCACCTCCATGATGGCCGCCATCAAAAATAGGCTGGGTTCTACCCCCATGTACCCTAAATGTGCCTTCATGGCACGATGCTATATGCACAGGGAACTTTAACTTTACCTTCACCTGTAAATATTGTTTTCGTTTCTGCACCCCCGAGTAACTAAGTTTATTTTTACAAAAACATATACGAACACTCTACTGTGCCAATGATTGAGGGCCCCTAAAGGCTTACTTCTCCCCGGGCCCCCCGCACTGCGGAGTTTTGCGGCTTGTAGATCCGCCACTGGTCAGGCAATACACAAACGCTTTGCAGGTAAGCGAATATTTCAGTATGTAGGTGTCCCATTTTTATTATCGGTGACTTTACACATTTCGCATGTTTTAGCTATCGGGTGGGCTGAAAAGTTCGTAGGCTGTCTCATAGATGGCGTTACTAGAATTAAATCCATGTGATTTTTACTTAGTACTAACCTTCAAAAGATACGTGTATAAATTTCACAGCTGCCGGATAATTAGTTCGTGAGATATAGCATTGTGAGTGAAGCAGCTTTTGTTATTGTGAAAAAATGGATAAAAAAGAATTTCGTGTGTTAATAAAGCATTGCTTTTTGGCGAAAAAAAATACTGTTGAAGCCAAGGCTTGGCTTGATAAACATTATTCGGACTCTGCACCAGGAAAATCAACCGTTGAGAAGTGGTTTACTAATTTAAACGAGGCGAAATGAGCATCGAAGACGATGCACGCAGTGGACGCCCCAAAGAGGCTGTTACCGACGAAAACATCAAAAAAGTCCACAAAATAATTTTAAATGATCGTAAAGTGAAGTTGATCGAGATAGCTGAGACTTTAAAAATATCAACGGAACGTGTTGGACATATTGTGCATGAATATTTGAACATGCGAAAGCTGTGTGCAAAATGGGTGCCGCGCGTGCTCACAATTGATCAAAAGCAACAACGTTTTGATGATTCGGAGCAATGTTTAGCGATATTCAACAACAATAAACACGAATTTTTCCGTCGATATATTACAATGAATGAAACATGGCTCCATAACTACACTCCAGAGTCCAATCGACAGTCAGCCGAGTGGACTGCACGTGATGAACCGAATCCAAAGCGTGGAAAGGTGCAACAGTCGGCTGGCAAGGTTATGGCATCAGTATTCTGGGATGCGCATGGTATTATATTATTACCTCAAAAAGGGCCAGACCATCAACAGCGATTATTACATAGCGTTGTTGGAGCGTTTAAAGGATGAAATCACGAAAAAACGGCCCCATTTGAAGAAGAAAATAGTGCTGTTTCATCAAGACAATGCACCGTGTCACAAATCAATGAAAACGATGGCAAAATTATATGAATTAGACTACGAATTGCTTCCCCATCCACCATATTCTCCAGATCTGGCCCCCAGTGACTTTTTCCTGTTTGCAGACCTTAAAAGAATGCTCGCTGGAAAGAAAATTAGCACTGATGAAGAGGTAATCGCCGAAACTGAAGCCTATTTTGAGGCTAAAGAGAAATCGTACTATAAAAATGGCATCGAAAAATTGTATGACCGCTATAATCGTTGTATCGCCCTCGAAGGCAACTATATTGAATAATAAAATCGAATTTTGTCAAAAAAATATTTTTTACTATGTTAGCCTACGAACTTTTCAGCCCAACTGTTACATAAAAATCTGAACATAATATGATGTGTGAACATCATAAATATTTTACAATTTGCATTTGTTCCGACTGCTTTTTCTGATATATTTCTGATCACGATTTTAAGTAAAATCTTTGCACGAATTCTCTCAACTACTTTACACGTTCCTAAGTTCACATTGGATTCGCAACCAAGAGAAGATTCCACAAATTCAAAATATCCCCCATTTTGAACAAAGATTTAACACGTACCATAAAGTGACGAATGTAAACAGACATTCTAGCCCACTTTCAGCGATCACAGTGGCAGCGACGCGAGCGCCACGGTGGTGGGCATTTGAATCACGAATGGAGGTTAACAAGATTGATTCTGTACCTTGCGAATTTGACTCCGTCAGAGTAAAAATTAAAGGGTGGGACGTTAAAGTTGCTCTCGCACGAAAAAAGAGGGGTGGGGTTAATTTTCGCACCAACAAGAACGGCTATAACCTGAAAATGAAAATAAACTTTTCATTTCAATTACATCAGACTTCCTTTTACGGTACAAACCCAAGATTCACGCCCCCTAAGACTTAAACAAAAATACAGAATAGGAGTTTTCTCACTCTCTCTGCAAAATATACCCCCTTCCCCCCACCTCATCCCCTTCCAGCAGCAATGTCTTTTCTTTTTTTTTTAGGATTCTAGCTCCGTGAACAAGTCTATTTTCCCCAGTGTGAATTTTCAAAAACTGCTGACGTCAGCACAAATTTTCCACTCCTAATTCCTCCCCAAACATCGACGTCGTCTTAATGCCCAATATATACATGATCCTCTTTGGCGCGGAGGTGGGGTAGTAAGGGAGGGGTGAGTCGATTACCTGGTTGTGAATGCGATTCGTTATAATCGCAATTGGATGCATTCGACCAATAAAAAAAAAAAAAAGCTCCAGTTATCTAAATTTACATGGTACGATTCCGATTTCCGAGAGACCCCTTCCGTTAATGCGATTTAACACCGTCTTCCTCTTTTTTTTTTATCGTTACTTTTTCACCCCCCCTGTAATGACTATATATGAGACTTTTACGAGAATATTTCTCGTCATTTTTCGCCCTCAATGTAATGAAGTAGCTTAAAATCTCTTCGCTACTCTGTGAAGCAGGGAAAAAAAAACTTTAATTTGGTTTAGCATTAAAGCAGAGGGAGTCAGAAGCGGGCGGAGGGGGGGGAGGGGCAGAGGATTATCAGAATTTGTGTAATGATTTTTTGGCCGTCATTTCTTACAAACAACACCAACTTCGTAGATTCCGGTTGTTGTTTTCAAAACAACTTATTACCCACTCCAGATAACAAAAGATATGATTATTCACACATGCCGTTGAAATTCTTTGATGCATGTAATAGGACCGGTTGCTGTTTGTCAAAACACCGACCAACATTATTTCATTCACTTAGGTTAATATAAGTAGGGACCGGAATTTTATGTACTTACATATTTTTTTTCCTTTGTACATAGCCAGGTAAAAATTACAATTGTTATGATGTTAGAAACCATGTGAATTTCATCGTATATACTTTGAGGTTTGTTACATATTTCCCGTTTACATTAGATATTTTAACATAAAATGCGTATTTGAGACATCTTTCTGTTTTTCATTGAGTAAGTAGATATGATTGTGGAACAAACACTCAAACTTTGATTTCTTCAAATATCAGAGACCAAAAATATTGCTAAGAAATCTCTCAAAATGCATTTCCTAGTGGTTCACTGTTCATAAAAATAACATGGTTTGTACTGAAACTGAAGCACTTTTTTTTGTATTTCTTTAAAAAGGAATGTATTGTTGCATTTTTGCTTCACAACTCATTATGTTCATTCAATGAGAATATTCTTCAATATTGTAAAATTTTGAATGCATCTCTCGCAGTCAAAAATATCTGGCAACACTGTTGTCATTAACATTATCATTTTATCAGATTACAAATTTTCCACGTAATTTAGTACATTACCATTTTATTATTTCAAGAAACCGTATTAAAACGGAATTGAGAAGTTAATATAGTATACAGTAAAACCTCGTTAATCCGGAATAAAGAGGGGGATAAGTTGACCGGTTTAAGGAAAGTCCGGATTAACTGAAATAACCTAAAATAACAGTATAAAGTACATTAAAACTCCGTTTATAGCAAATAAACACGTTTATTATGGTGTATTTAAAGGGCATAGGCCTAAATACACTATACAGTACAGTACAAAGTCTGCGGGAAACAGAATTTCATCAGTGGTTGACTGCCTTTTCTTTGGGAAGTTCTCTTGTTGACTTTTAACTACATTTAAAACCTTGCATTCTTTCTGCTTTTTTTTTGCCTGTCCGGATTAAGCTACGTCCGGCTTATCGGTTCCGGATTAATGAGGTTTTACTGTAATTGCATTTTTTACTGGCAGGAACCTAAAAATCAGCACAGAAATTAGACAGAATATACGGTAATAAACAATAGAATGCATACAAGAGAAGCACTGTTCTAAAACCCACAGCGTAGTATCGCGCATGTGTATACCTAACTCGCCTTTCTTGTTTGGGTTTGTCTGCTCGAGCTGGGCGTGGACGACAAGGCACTTTCTACCCTCTCCAAATACGAGGGACTGTCATAAAGTTCTCAGAATGGAGCTGCCCTGCTCATACCAAAAGAAATGTGACAACTGTGCTTCGTCCGGATACTTTTGCCAACATTGCGCCACAGGTGTTGTGACTGTGGCGTGTCTCATTGGTGAGAAAAGGTGAATATCTGCCGAGTGCGACCTCGTCAATGCGAGCACAGATGTAACGTCAAGTTCCTGGCAAGTACACTCATCCCGCCGGTTTCGCATCCGCCTTACTTGCCTGATCTTGCACTAGAAGACGTGTGGCTGTTCCCTACTCTCAAGATGGGACTCCGCGGTGTACGTTTCCCAACAGTCCAAGACATCGAAGCGCATGAAACAACTGTACAAAAGTAGGCATTCAAGCAGGATTTCAGCCGGCCCCCGTGGCGGATTGGTTAGCACATCGCGCTACGACGCCAGGGGTAACGGGTTCGAATCGCGGCCTCGGCATGGATGTTTGTGAGTGTTCATTCATAAATTTCATCACATCAACAGTCATCCCCATCTTCGCAAATTAGCCAAAAGTGGCACAAAAAGCGAAGTAAAATAAAGCAAAAGCAATTCAATCAATCAAATCCAGTAGGATTCCCAGCTGGGTCTGATCCGTTCGAGCAAGTGTCTCTGTACGGAGGAAGAGTACTTTGAGAGTGATTATTATATTTCCAATCAGTGGCGTGGACAAAAGGGGGTTGATGGGGGTCATAGAAACGAAGAGGGAGAAAGTTCTCTCTCTCTTATTTTCTCTCTTCTTTTCTAACTCTTTTTATCTCTCTCCCTCTCTCTGTCTCTTCTCACACTCTCTCTCTTCGCTTCTCTTTTCCTATCTCTCTCTGTCTCTCTCTCTTCTCTCTCTGTATCTCTCTCTCCTCTCTCTCTGTCTCTCTGTCTCTCTCTCTCTCTCTAGGAAGAACTATCTCTTTTTCTTCCTCTTCCCCTTTTGCTTTCTCTCTTCTTCTCTCTTTCTTTCTCTAAAAAGAGGGAGAGAGAAGAGATGAAAAGATTCTTCCTTCCTTCTTTCTCTCCTTTCCTCTCTCTCCTCCTCCCCCCTCTCTCTCTGTCTCTCTCTCTCTATCCACTCCTTTCCCACTCTCTCTCTCTTCATCTCGCCCCTCTCTTTCCCTTTTCTCTCCCTCTCTCTTCTCTCTTCTCTCCCTCTCCCTTTTCTCTCCCTCTCTCCCTTTTATCTCCCTCTTTCTTCTCTCTATATATATCTCTCTCTCTTCCTTTTCTCTCCCTCTCTCTTCTCTCTCCCACTCTCTCTTCTCTCTCTCTCTATAAGAGAGACGGGAGAAGAGATGCAAAGGGAGAGAGAGAGAGAAAAGAGAGTGAGAGAAAAGGAGGAGAGAAAGTGGAAAGAGAGAGAGAAGGAGAGAGACAGAGAAAGAGGAGAGAGAGAGAGAGAGGACACACCATACCCCCTCCCTTTGGCCTAGTATTCCTAAAAAATGAACGTCAAAGGCCTGAATAGATGACAAACTGAGGACTGACTAGTAAAAAGAGTATACTGGGTACGCATATCCTTCCAATAGGAACAGGGGCGTAAGGGGTGACCTTGTCCTATCTTTGTCCATATGTGTGCTGACTGCCCTTTTACAGACTCAGCTTTTAGCTATAGTATGGAGATTTTATTCTCAGAGATAGTATTGTTTTAGTCATTGTTAGTAGTTTGTTTGTTTTGAGTTTCTTTGTTTCAACTTCACTTTATGCACAGATAGACTCCCTAACAATTCCTAACCTACAATTCGTCTTAGTGCTAATAATGCGGTTAGGTTAGGTGCTCTTAGCAATTAGTTTTAGTGGCGGTTAGCAGCTGGATGTGCCTCGCACCAGATCCCAAATGCGGTCGGTAGTGGATCTACAACAGAAGCAAAGAAAAGCAGGAAGAATTGAAGCATAAATGGGCAAGGCTAAGGAAGAACAACGAAGCAAGCTTCAGGTTTAGGCGTAAGAGGGAGACGAGTGGAAAAAAAAGCAATTGAACGAAGCTGACACACTCAGTGTTTGTGTCTCTGTGTGTGCACGTTTACACTTTACACCTCTCGCTCCTGCCACCATCGTTTGTTGTCGCTGGCATCGCCCCGATCAGATATTGAGTTCTTAGCCAAACTTTGCCACCGGTGGCGAAAGAGACGGGGGGATAGAGGGGGAGGGGGCTTTATCAGGAAATTAACACTTCGAAGCACTCATCCTCCCTCCCTGAGCGTTTGCCCTCCCCGCTCCCAAGGCCTCTGGTTTAATTAACTTGACTGGTGCGTTATGTCAACATCTCCTTTCGATTTTGAGAGCGGAGGAGGATCAGAGGCAAACAAACCGGGGGTACTGGGGGGAAGTGTCCCCCCACCACAACCCCCATCTTTTTCTTGCCCTTTACGCCCGTGTCCGTTGCCGAGTCTTCCTCGTCGCTTGTAACGTAGGACGTTAACAATGCCGCGACACTTGTGTTAACAACTGTTCCCCAGATTTCAGTTCCTCCCAGCATGCACCAGTTCCCTTTGATAAGCGGGAAGTGGCTGTACAGAATTAGCAGGCTAGAATCGAGCTGGCGCTTTCTGCTTGCCTCCGATGTGGAAAATTGAGGCAGGAGTTTACAACAGTGTGTGTGAGTGTAGTTCTAGTACTGACGTGATAGGTCGCTTCTCTGTCGAGCCGAAAATATTGCGAAACCGCCACCTCGCTGTATTTCCCTCAACTTAGCATTACGTCACACTGTTTCCCCCAATTTTCTTCCTTCTAGCAGCCTGCGGTGTGCTGAACTGTGACCATCCTGAATTTGTGCCGCGTGGTTACATACATAAAATTTAAGAAGCGTCAATTTTCTAGGGCTTGTAGCGTCGAAACCAGACCTCTAACATTAAGGTAAATACGTTTCCTCGAAACCCTGTAGAACTGAATATGCATGATTATAGCAGATCCACATGTACAGTCAACGGCAAAGATAATGGTAGGGAAATTGTCCACCGCTATTTTCATTACTTTTTTATTCTACATCCTGTGTTGTTTTAAGGAATGGAACTATGTTGTTTCGAAGCACGCATTGCTCTTTGCTTATTGAAGTCGTTATTTCAATTCATTGTAATCATATCGTGTAATTCAGACTGAATGAAAATGGTGGTGGACAATTCGCCTACTGTTTCTTTCGCCGTTGGGTGTACAATTCGCCTACGCTTGAAAAATGTTAGCAAACTTTTCCATTAAAAATATTAAACTCAAGTTACATACACTCCAACTCCAAAAATGAAATCCTAAGATTCTTTCATTAATTCCAGCAAGGACACGTCCCAAAATTCCTCTTCACGAAAGAGGGAGGGGTTAAGTATACAATTTTTTAGTAGTCAGCACTCATATTTTTCCTGCCTTTGACGTTTTTTTAATACTGGTTAAAGGGGGGAGTATGACCCCCATCAACCCCCTAACTCCCTCTTGGGCACGCCACTGACTACTATGATATTCCAAGTTCTGCAAAATTTCATCAGTTTATAATAGCATTGAAGTGAGCCAACCTTCTTGATTGATTGATTTGGTGTTTTAACTCAACCAAGGGGTCACATGCAACATTGCCACCAAACGCTCTGTTTTAGTTTCCCGTCTTGTACTATATATATGTGGTCACATTAACTTTCTGTAGAAAGAAGCACCCATGTTAACGTCCCACGAAATTATGAACAATCGTCCTCGAATTGTAACTTAATAAGCGAATGTAATTACCAAAAATAACATTTTCCCCCTTCTACCATAATATATTTCGCTACAGAGAATATGAACTGTCATTTCAAAGTTAACAACTACTTGTCCAGCACAAGAGTTGTGCTGAGGAAACTAAAACAGGAGAAGAGAACGTGAAAAAAAAAGATAGTCAAAGTAGAAAAGAAGACGAATGAAGCACAAAGATATTCTTAAGAATTCAATAAGACGCTTCAAGACCAATTTACCATCCGCCAACAATACCAGGCGAGAGAAAGGGAAGGAAAAATACAGAGTTTTATGAATGTCCACCAGAGGCGCTGGTGGAGGTCTCGTTTTGTGCCGTCTTTTTTTTCTTTTTTTGAGGTTTATGAATAGGAAGATGCGAGTAACTCAGGAGCTATGTCATTATTTATCTTAACAAGCATCTGTCAGACCTCCGTGATAGCAGAAATGTACCAACTAATGCCACACGGAACATACACAAAAATCCATGATCACACGGACCCCATAATCGTGCGACTTTAAGTTTGGTCTTTTTACAAGGTTGCCAGGAGGTGATAAAATATGACTGTCATTGGAATGTTTTCAGCATTGGTCGTTCACAAGATATCTACATTCAGGTGAATCAATCGATTGTAACGAACAGGCATTGGTTGCAGGTATGGATGAAAATACTAACTTTTTAAAAATGCGTTTATACAAAATTATCTTTACTTACGAAGTTTAAGGTACTTATTTATTTATTTCACATTTCATGGCACTTCCAGATCCTCTTTTTCGGTAATTGTTCACATGTTGTTGTTTCAGGGTTTCACTGGTTGCTGGTATGTTCATGTATGACTCGATGGGAAATCTGTGGTTAGGCAAGGTTGACGAGGAGGCCACCGAATTCCATTGTTAAAATTATTGAAACTTGCTTTCCTTTACAACTTCTCTTTGATGTGGTTTTATAAACCTGAAATTAAACAAAGAAACAAAATTTGGATGATATTGAATGCTGTATGCAACTTATGGTTTCAACTTGTGGCACTGTCGACTTGGCATGCCCAGGATTTTATCAGGGGCGGTTATAACCGTAAGAAGAAGGTTATATCTTCTCTGTTTAGTAGTCAGTCTTATTATGGCCTTTTCTTGACTTCCTTTTTATTTTAGGAACCCTAGACCAAAACGGGCATGACACCCAACCCCAACCCCATGTGCATGAGCATAACATCGGGCCTAACTTTGTAGGGGGTGGGCAGAATGGAAAAGTTTTCCATTCCATAAAAATAGCGTCCAGGATTATTTGTTAAATAAATAATCTTTATTAATTTGCTCTTCAGGTCCCAGGTTAACAAAAGTATCTCTAACTGGTAAATTTTAATAAATCTGAAAATTTCGTTGGGCAAGGACCCCCCTTTTCCTTGTCAAGGTACGCTTATGCCCTTGTTCATGTCACCGTTTTTAAGAAATTAAAAGGTGCTGATACCGGAGTAGAGCAACTGGCGTTTTGTTTTAATTTTTGAACCTTTCATTGCACAAAGCACGTTGAATGAACATGCTGATGGACAATTTGCTCACTATTATCTTTGTATTTGTAACTTACCACTTCCACATTTTCTATACTCACTCATTTTCTCTCTTTCGATTCAATGGATTTCTCAAACCCTTTATTTTCTGTTAAGCAATTTAGACCCAACCTTTCTGTTTAGCGATGGACAGTGGACAATTAAGAAATCGACAACTGATGTGCAATTAGCAGCTTTGTTTTCTAATCTACCGATGAAGTAACTTCTTAGAAAAGGCTTATTATGCTCATTTCTTGGAGTATAAGTTTGTACGGAAGTTGAAGGAAGTGCCTGGCAACATTGCAGCCACACACACACAAAATCAAGCAAAAACGATGAAAAATTGCTGCAAGTTACATCTGTATTAAAAAGGCACAAAACAGATTAAGACTGCTCCTCGGGACCTCGGCCATGTTGTGGCGCTTTTGTTCCGAAGACATTCTTTACATGAAGGAAGACAGATTCTGAAAAGAAGAAATAAAAAACATTCAACCAGAGATCGTAAACCATCATAAATGCCCATCTGCGACGTTCATCGCGGGACAAGGCAAGCTCTAACACTTCGTAGACTAAAAAAGGAAGTTTGTACATAGTTAAGGCAGGAGGAAATATATCACATCTTAACTTTTGTGTTCATGTGTGTACAGTAGCATGCCAGTGTCGTTTGAATTGCTACCGCTGTTTTCTAAATCCTTTCTCGCAGTCAAGCAATTATGAAACCACTTTCTGTAAAAGATTATGTCCTGTGTCCACTCAAGTTTGCCCTTGCACACTATACAAGAGGTTACATCAATCTTATTAGCACTCATACGGTGCAGGTTGGCCACCAAAGAAGAAAATATGGCAGCAGAAGCAGCATTCTATTAGACGGTAAGCCATCTTTATTTTACTTTAAATCCTACCACGTTCGCAGTAAATTCCTATTTACCGACATTTTCCTTTCTAACGAACTAGCATATTTCATCGATATTGTTGCAAAGTTAAGCAGGATCTGAACATCCCAAGATTATGAGCAAAATAAATATTGCATTGTGGGTAATGTGTTCATCGTGATATTAATGTGGAAATAGTACGGGGAAAGTAATGTGCAACATAAAGCATTTTATTTGCTTGAAGGAAGGTCATTGCTTCCAACACTACTTTACTCCACCCGCCATAAACATACGAGATAGGACATGGACAGCAAATTTATCCATATTACCTAAGTATGTAGGTGCGCAAATATAAAGATACACCTCATTTCATAAGGTATTCGAAAAGCATCCTTAAAAAAGCGTATTTGTTTTTGAATCCACTAACGTTCTGGAATTTCCTCACTCTAAATTTGAACAGCTGCTGCAATGACATAATTATTTTGTCATTTTTCGTTCTTGAAAAGTAATTCAGTAATACGAATAAGTAGTAATCTGTTTGAAGCAAGGATTACAAACCGTCTGGCCAATTTTGACTTGATTCACGCAGACTGAAACGTAACAGGAAACTAATCATGGTTTGAAATTGTCCACGAGTCAACTTCCCAATTCTTCATAAGCTCACAAATAACTTTCAATCATTGCACGGCGTAGCCATGGTGGGGAGGAACGGATTTGTAAAAGAGCCAAATATTTAGGGAATATCTGTTTCAAATGTTAATCTTTCTCATGTTCGTTGAAACTCAAAAGTCTTATTATGTTTTACCACGTTCGAAATATTCTCGAACTTAATTAATTTTTAAGTACATCTTGTGTAATGAAATTGCGCTTCAGTTTAACGTTTTATGTACTTAATATGTTAAGTATTTTCAACGTTTTTAATTCGAAAAAGATTAGTGATGTCACACACATTATTCAGAAAGAAAATCAATTCTACTTCAATCTACTACATGCGTCATACATTTTGCTGATAACGTCATGCTACTAACTATACCGAGTGGCTGGATTAACCTATATATTGCGGTTTAACAATGTTGATTATAAAATAGTCAAGATGTGAACAATATATCGATCTCTTGTACAACGAGCCCGACCCTGTGGCCGAGTGGTTAGCACATCGCGCTGCGACGCCAAGGGTCCCGGGTTCGAATCCCGGTCGGGCTTGGTTGTTTGTGAATGTCCATTCATCAATTTCATCATTTCATCACTCATCCCCATCTTCGCAAATTAGCCAAGAGGCACAAAACGCGAAGTAAAATAAACTAAATCAATCAATCAATCAATCAATCTTGTACAACGAATCAACAGATTTCAATGGTTGGAAATGGAAAGTACAAATAACGACACAGAGGCAGATCATATTTTTCTTCATTCTTCCGGTCGGCCCAACTAAAAGAAAGAAACCTGCATGAAACTTGGAAATCTATATACTAGAAATAAACCCACTTAAGTGTAGATGCTTTTCAGTACTCTTACTAATCGCCAGGGGTCCAAGGCTCGAATCCCGGCCTGGGTATTTGTGAGTGTCCCTTCATCAATTTCACTGTATCATCAATCATCTTTTCGATTAGCCAAAAGTAGCAGAAAAGCGAAGTGAAATAAACTAAATGAATCAATTGCCAATGGTAATGGTAGTGAATAATTGCGAACATTTATGTGTAAGTAATGAAATCTCTGTTGGTCTCTGTGGCGGAGTGGGTAGCACAGCACATCTCTGCGGATGTCCCTTCATTAGCTTTATCGTATCATCACTCACCCTCATATTCGCTATTAGCCAATCAGAAATGCGAAAGTAAAATAAAGCAAATCAATCAATAAATATGTCACTGTGTGTACCTCAATGTACAGTCATGGACACTTCTGGATTGTAACGAACCTCCCAACGATGGTGTTACAACCAAGAAGTGTCTGTTTCTGTACTATACTCTGTCCCAGCTAACTGTAGAGCAGGCAAACGAAATCAAGTATGCGCAAGTGGTGACGGGAGACGGCTCCACCAATGAACACGTGAGAGGAACGGAATTGCATGGAGGGGGGAAAAGCGACTGCCTTCTCAGCAGCATGCACTCCTTCTCTCTGGCCACTCAATTTTCCTCGCTTATCTGATGCTATGCTCGGTCTTGCTCCACAGTTAGCTTAGACAGGGTATAGACAGGCACTACAGTATATACTGGAAATGTCAGCTGGCCGTGTAGCATGTAGCATTGCGTGCATTCAACAGGGAGGGGAGGTAATGTAACCAAAGTCTTCAATTATGCATGATGATGATACAGGAATGCCAATGGCGCCATCAGACCTTCTCAAGTGACGGAGACTTCAAGTTGAGAAAGGTATGCCAAGATTCCCATTGGAGGGTGCGAGAAGTAGCACACTTGAAACAGACGAGTGGAAAAGGGTTGGCTCATCAGTTCAACATATCCCTATCACACACAACATTGTACAGATGTTTACAGAGTTTAGATGTTTATCGGGTAATAGTGATATTTGAAATCGCTGGCACTGTTCACTCTTGCTTTCAGAAGTATCACATCTACTCATTATCCAAGAGAGTTAGTTCTTTGATTATTCAATTCTCTTTTTGGAATGTACTTGCATCAGTGCGTTGATTTTATTTTTTCTGCATCTCTCTCTCTCTCTCTGTTCCTTCATGGATTTGCTTTTTTAATGTATTGATTGATTTTACTTCGCTTTTCTGCTACTTTTCACCTAATCGCGAAAGTGAAGATGAATGATGAAATTGAAGAAGGGACGCTCACAAGGAACAGTCATGCCTAGACTGGGATTCGAATCTGTGGAGATTGACGTCGTAGAGCGGTGTTCTAACAACTCCGCCACGGAGGTCGGCTCTTTAATGTATTGATTTCCTTTCTTTATAATATTACAAATTCTATTATCCTCATGTTGTGCCTTTGCAAATGCCCAGTATCACCAATTGGTGCCTTTGTAAATGTCCATTATCATAATTTGGGGCCTTTGCAAATGCCCATTATCATAATTTGGTGCCTTTGCAAATGACCATTATCCCCAATCAGTGCCTTTGCAAAAGTATACATTATCCTCATTTGGTGCCTTTGCAAATGTCCATTATAATTGGGTACCTTTGCAAATGTCCATTATCCTCATTTGGTGCCTTTGCAAATGCCCATTATCCCCAATCGGTGCCTTTGCAAATGCACAGTATCCCCAATCGGTGCCTTCGCAAATACACAGTATTCCCAATTAGTGCCCTTGCAAAAGTATACATTATACCCAATTGGTGGTGCCTTTTCAAATGCCCATTATCATCATTTGGTGCCTTTGAAAATGCCCAATATCCCCAATTGATGCCTTTGCAAATGTCCAATATCCTCATTTGGTGCCTTTGCAAATATCCATTATCCTCATTTGGTGCCTTTGCATATGTCCATTATCTTCATTTGGTGCCTTTTCAAATGTCCATTATCTTAATTTGGTGCGTTTGCAAATGCCCAGTATCCCCAATTGATGCCTTTGCAAATGCCCATTATCATCATTTGGTGCCTTTGCAAATGCATTTGGTGTTTTTATGTGCTGACTTAAGTTATATTATTGATTATGACAATTTCTAAATTGATAACGGCAAGAGTGAAATCCAAGAGGATATTTTAAGAATTATCAACAGCTTTACTTTGAATGCCCACGTAGTTTGCCGCCAGTTGGCAGCACTGTTCATTCTTCCAACGACACATACCACCCCTTCTCCTCCGCTCCCCCACACCGACTTGGTGGCTCCGTAGACGCGGTTGTTGACGTCGCCTTCGCAGGTTTGCCGGGTTTTCTGGATTTATGAGGACAAATGCGCCGAGTAAAATAATATTTTTCTTCGTTACTGGAGGTTAAGCGCCCGGCCATATATCTTCAGATGGTTCCCGGAAAGAGAGAGAGAGAGAAGGAAGGAAAAAAAGAAGGAAACCCAGGAAGAAAAGCTTCGGTTCCTTCGGAAACGGGTAAGTTACAGTTTACCTCCCCCCTTCAGTGCATTCAGTGACATCTTTTGGCGAGCGACGGTGTTAGGTTTTGTAAACCAGCCTACTTGCTTTGGATCAGGTGATGCCAGGTATTTTGAAAATATTTCGATTATTTACCGAAAGATAATCCTGAGACGTACGTGGCGTGAGTTGAACACGTCCTATCTAACGATGTAGTACAGCTAGAAAGTAAGAACTTGGTGGGTATTCATGATCAGAGGTGTTCACCATACTCTCGTGGAGGTCATACCTCACATTTACCCTTAGGAAGAATTGTGAGGGTGGTGATGATGAATCACATTTGGTTCTCGACGCTGGCGTTTAGTTGTCAGCCGACTTCCGTGGCTAGACGTCACGAGTCCCGAGATCGAAGTGCGTTTTCTTTGTGAGTGTCTCTTTATCATTTCAGCACTCATCCTAATCGTCGCGATTAGCCAAAAGTGGCAGAAAAGCGACGCTAAGTAACACAAATCAATCAATGGTTCAGTTGTTGCACTTGGAACAGCCATTCTGTTGTCAGAAGCCACAGACATCATGGCAGATGGGCAGATTGGGTGTGAAATTTTACTTTCATTTTTCCTGGAACACTGAGACAAATCGCAGAGGTGTTCACTATCCGGAAGGCGAACAGACATCACCCTCGGAAAGACTTGTGAGGTTGAGGGAGGGTTTGGCCGAGTGGTGAGGGTGAGGGAGGACGTGTGAGGGTGGACCGTGAGGGTGACGGCGGATCACGAGGGTGAGTGCACGTTAGGGAGTTGAAGATTTGTTTGAAATGAGGAGGTTGATTTAAATCGAACACCTCTGTTCAAGACACCCAATCTCTTTCCTAGAGTCACGTGGATTAAATCTCTGTATGGAATAAGTTGCGGATTGTCGACTTTCCATCTGGGAATAGGTCCCACTATGTTATTGAATAGGAAGGAGTTTCACCCCGCGTGGCAGGGACTGCTGCATTAGCTATAAAGTTGAAACTTCGTTCACGAACATTACTCCCATGCAATTCAGGCTCTATTTCGCTGGAACTGCAGCAACGAGAAAGATAAAACTTGGTAGGAAGGCCGGACTCCTATACATTGCCTCACAGTAACGTAGTACACTACAATATATACGGAACTAACAGGTATAGAAAGATAAACCTTAATCGGTTGACACGCCTGCCTCAAACTACTGTAAAACTGTATGGATCTTTTTCATATCAGGGGAAATACAGTTGCTACAGGGTCAAGGATCGTGATCATATTATCTCGGAAAACGAAAAAAACTAGAAATGTGATGTTTTGCAGCCCATATGCAAATCGTGGCGCATTATAATTTTAACCACCCAGTATATGCAGATGACATCACAATTACAAAAATTGTTCCGGCTAAGCTTACAGGAAGTCTGACCATATCTTCAGTGGCGTGCCCAAGGAGGGTTTGGCTCCGTATTTCTAAAAACACAAAACAAATAAATTACGTCGAAGACAGGAAAAGATGGCAACATGAGGACAAGGACTGGCTACTAAAAAGAAGTATACCCCCCTTTTGAAAATCCTGGGCACGCCACTGCATATCTTACAATCTTGAGAAGTCGTGTGGCCAGTACATGAAAGGGGACAGAGGAGCGATGCAATCTCTTCCTCCAAGGCAGCTAAAACAAAAAAATAAATGTCAAATTATGATGAGTTATAGATGATTATCAACCCTTTGAGACCTAATATTAAGTGGTCACTCACACCCTGTGACAATTAAAACCAACAACAAACCTTCAGTAGACGTGACGGTTGGTATCTAAGTTAAAAGTCATCGACCCCCAAGAATGAAGGTTGTTAATACTTCACTGAGACATTCTAACACACCAGAAACGTGAATCGGTCGAAGTGAGTTGCAAGTTAAGTGTCGGACTCTACTTCTGCTGCTGAATTTCAATATGGTTTGCCTGATATTGAGCAGAAGTCCACAAAAGAGCACAAAGTACTGATTGGAACCAACAGCTACGAGTCAGCGTAAAGCATAAACACATAAAGTCGACGAAGAACACATGTACACGTCTGACGTAAAACTTGTACACGCGCAAGACGAAAGAAATGGGGGCGGGAATGTAACAACTCTTGAGAACTTCTAATAAAGCAGAACGCGGAAGATGGCGGAACGGTAGAGTGCTCGCTTTGCACAAGTCAGTCACTCACCGTGTGTTTACGAGATTGAGCCATCCGGCCTGTCTGGCAGGGGGCGCTGGTAAACACGAACCAAACACACTTGGCCAGAAGCTGTCGGGCTGGATTACGTCTCTGCGGAGCCAGGGCAGTCAATCAAGCACGGAAACTGTGCATTCTGGTTGGCAGTTAAAAGTGGCTTCATCAATTTCTCCCTCCCTTTCATTCTTTTACCCTCTCTCTCCCCATATCACTTCCCTCCTACGCGATTTCGATCCTCGACCGTGCGAGTACAGCTTTCTAATTATCTGGCTTCGAGTGGCCACTTCAGAACACACTCCTGCATGGTTTGCTTCAAGTAAAGGTCGATGCTTTCGTGATCCATACGAACATTACACGATCTCCCCCTTTTGGATTGAAATTACGAGTGTTACGTTACCTCTCCTGTTTTTTTGATTCATGTATACGTACTCCAACCCTAGATGAAGTAATCTCTTTTCTGGCACAATTTAAATTCGGTCCAAGTTGCGTATTGTTTCATTTCAATACGGAACCTGGACCGAATTGAAATACTTTACAGATGAAAAGGTCCTTTACGCTCCTGGACCGGAATTGAATTGATTTAAAATTCCTAAACCTTTAACTACCCCTGGTTTATATACACTCAGTCCCAGGAGCTTCCTAAATATGTTCGTGACACCCATCCTAATTTTTTACCCACCGAAGCACGTTTTTGTAACTTTGGACAATAATTTACCAACCCCCCACCCCAAGCTTGAAAATTCTGGGTACAAACCCAGAAACTCTTTGCTATTGCCATAAACAAAATGCTTTACTTATCTCCAAATCTCTTGACCAACCCATTAGTATACCTGAATACGTTGCACAATATTTTTTTTTGTTCATGTGTCTCCTGTTTCTTTCATTCTCTCCCTCGAAAATGAGAGGAAAAGAAAGAGTTGGGAAGGAGAGAGAACTTCACTCTGTTTTCTTTTGTCACTGTCCTCTTTTTTCTTTCTATGTTTTTCTGAGAGAGAGATATAGAAAAGGAGATAGGAGAAATATGGGAGATAGAGAAGGGGAGAAGAAAGAGAAACGATCGAGGAAGAAGGAAGAAAGTTAGAAATAAAGAAGAGAGAGAGAAGAAAAGAACGATTACCTATAAATATAGAAGCAGAGAGAGAGAGAGAGAGAGAGAGAGAGAGACACACGAAGAAGAAAGAAAAAGATACATACATCAGGAGCGTATATTCTAGGCTAGCTAGGCTACCTACGAAGCCTGAAGTCTAGAGAATAAAATACAGGAGAAATTGAAAATTATATCATTCATATCAGTGAGATGATGATGCTGATTCTGGAGTTGGCAACATGATTTCTTATGAGTTGGCAACCTGATTTCTTACGAGTTGGCAACCTGATTTCTTACGAGTTGGCAACCTGATTTCTTACGAGTTGGCAACCTGATTTCTTACGAGTTGGTAAATGTATTTCAATTGATAGCCTAGGACCACGTGACATAGTGAGATAGCTCAGATCTTGGACTCCGTATACGCCACTGACATACATATATAAAGTGAGAATCATAGAACTTAAGACCTTCTGTAAACAAAAGCACGTGTACCCTAACAGTGTTGCAAACTTATGAAAAAGAAATAATCCACATAGCCTACAAGATGTAAAAACATTCTATTTGTCAACAGATGCGGAATAAGCAGTGTATCACTGAGTGATGACCTGTTGAAAGTTATTGAATGTATGTTCAAAAAAAAAAAAGTTTAAAAAATGTACATCTTTCCTGGTGGTCGACTTTCAGACTCATCGCCGAAGTTCTCTGGCTCGAATCCCGGCATGGGTGTTATTTGTGAGTGTCCCTTTATCAATTTCATCTGACGATCACTCATTCTCATCGTCGGGATTAGCCAAAAGTGGAAGAAAAGCAACGCTAAATTAAAAAAATAAAATACAAAATGTACATCTTATCCCCCAGAAGTAAGACTGTTCCGTACCAAAGGATTAACTTTCTCTCATATTTTACTAAAAAAAACCTTGCTAGAAGAATGTGACACATGAGATAAATTACGTTTTGAAACCGGGGTTTCTTCATTAAATTTATTTGATGTTGGAAAGTGTTATGATTTATTATTATAGATAATGAAAGTAAGCTAATACATATGATTTGATTGACTAAATTAATAATTATGCAGCAAAGACACCAAGGGAAACTAAAACGTCAACTTAGAGAAGCATAAAAGTGGGGAAAGAAGACTGTAGAATACAGAAATATTTCGAGGCAGTCACATTTTATTGTACGCTACATATAAAATAAAATGCATATTTGGGGGTGAATTTTTAAATATTGTCACATTTTTCTTCTCTCTTGTTGTGAGGTGTTCATTTTAAATCAACCTCCCTCACCCTACGGCCTGCCCTCCTTCACCCGCAAAAGTATTCCGGGGTGTGAGGATGTCACCATCCGGATGGTGAACACCTCTGTATTATAGATCGACTCCTGCGTCCCACCCCCTCCCCCATCCCCGGAGGATCGTCACTGACAATGTGAAATCATACTATCATATGCCGACAATCGACATACCACTTCCGTTTCTGTACTTGACTTAGTGAGAAGTATTGTGGTTGGCAACAGCCTAATAACGGATTTCTTCCGCATCATGTAGTCCGTTCTATGAAAGTACGCTAATGGAAGAAAAACGTGTAAATTACATTGGATTATACATTTTAAAATATATTTTCATTAAAGGTTTCTGTTTATAATAATAATACGTGATTATTGTATAAATTACAATCGATCACGTGAACAGCAAGAATATAGCGCCAGTTTCGAACATGGCGACTTCCATGCGTGCAGGAAGGTCTCCCGTGTTTTCAGAGTCTTTCGGAAATACAGCCGTTTGAAAAGTGGCAAGAAGCAGGTTGTTCTTAACGTTTATGTGACGTTGTGTCGGTGCTATCCTGAGCAAGCAGTGAAGTTGGTGTCCAAGTGTAATTCTGTGTCTGCGCCTTTGTGTTTTCGTTGTGGTGAAAGAAAGGAAAGCGAACGGTCAAGTTGCGAGTCCCGCGAAAAAAAACACGTTGTTGCTCGTATAAACAAGTACACCGATTTTGAGAAAGATGCAATAACTACAACGCGAGGTGCTTTCGTATTCTTTCAATCAAAGAGCCGTCCTGTCCACTGTGGAGAAGATGTTGATAGTGATGATTGATGATGATCTCCCCAATTTTAGCAGTCGACGTTAAATCGCCTCTTTTGCCACGTTGAGTTCCTTTTTGGCAAGCAAATTTGACAGACCGTACTCTGACAGGATGATGTCTAGCGCCGAAAATGCCTCAAGTTCAAAAAGGAAGTACTGAATCAAGGTAAGAGAATACATTACTTGCATGAGACGTGCGTAAATAATGTGCTTATTATCGTCTTCTTGTTTTCTAGTGCACAAGAAACCGAGAGAAAGATAAACAATCTCTTTTTATTCCCCGGCTTATCTTTGTTTAGCTTCTGCTAAATCTAGCGGTATATTTGTTGCACAAAGGAGAAAACAATACTTCACATGTCAACAATGTTGGGCAATAATTTGGTGGAAATAAAACCAAAAGGCTTGAATTACTGAAACGAATCTCTCTCTTCTCTCTTGTATAACTTTGGCGCTGTCATACTGAGAGAGGAGGGGGGAAGGGGGATCTGTTAACCCAGTGTCAGATAAATTGAACTTTTGGCGTAGAAAAATATGTTCATTCTTGAACAAGAACACGTATTTAATAACTTGTAGAAAATTTACTATACTTCAATGTGTAGATTATCAGTTGAAATAAGAATACGTTTTTCCATGTTACGTAAAACTAAAGATTGCGAGTGAGCAGCATATGATGGCCGCACCATTCACGAACAGCTGGCGCGGAGTGATACGTTACTCGAAGTGAGACGGTTGTTTATAGAAGGTCGGAAGGTTCGTGATTCTAATTTGGTTTCCTAACTTCATTTTGCTTCTTCGTATTCGTTTCGTGTATTTTCAGTCGAGTTTTCTTTCCCCAACATTCTACTTCGGTGCAAGTACAAGGAGCGAGTGCAAACATCATCTTAGTTCTTGTCGCAGAGATATAGTCACCGGCAATAAAACTGGTACACCTAGATCCTGAGATACATGCTTCCCTGCAGAGCGCTGTGTGTTGCCTAACTCTACGGAGGTGCAGGGAAGCGAGTATTTCAGGATCTAGGTACCAACCGATGTCCATTCACAGCGCAGAACGGTTATTTTGACAAAATCCTGTTTCCCTGCTGGCTGCTTTGTGGAGGGGGAATTTTAAAGTTGCGCTTCTTGCCCAAGCATTAGGCCTAATTAGTTGTTTGACCGCGAGTTCCTTCGTAGGTAAACGCGGCAACAGAGGGTCACTGCCATAAAGACGGTCTCCGCGCCGGAAGCTAGGTCGTCGCGGCTATAGGTGTCCTATTTTTAATCCCGGTAACTTAAAGCAATTTTATAGGTCATTTTTAGAATGATTAACCTAATTTCTTATGTCATTTTTAGGCTTTTTTTAGGCCATCAGTATCCTAGCTTTATTCATTACTGAGGATCCAAAACTCAAACTCTTTATTTTTGTTACATTTTCTCCCCCATGCCTGCCAACTTCATCAACAACCCTAAGCGAGCCGCAACACATTATGTAAAAGCGTTCCCGCTTTTTGTATAGGAAGTAAGGGTGCGTCTACGATGTGAGAAAACCCATATTCTGAAAAATATTAGGACATCATCTTACGCCTGTCTGTCAGACAAAAACTAAGCGATAAGCTATCTTTCCCTGGCCGCGAAATATAGAGAAACACACCCAGCACTTGTTAAAATATCTCTCCGCCCCCAGATAGGGCGCTCTCATCATGGCACTCAAAGCAGAAAGATGGATGCGAGTCTCTTCAGACCAGAAACTCGAGTCATAAATGGACAGATTAGGGCGCTCCGGTGGCAGCACGGCGAACTACAGGGAGGTCTTCACGTTACACAACTTCCCCCCTTTTTTTCCTATCTTTCGAAGGCTTCATTCTCTTTGGATTTCTTGCTTGAAGTGCGTAAGGAGACACGGGAGGGACGTACAAGAAGAAGAATGAATAAATTTCAAAATCACTCGGTTAAGAAATAAAAAGAAGAGGAAGAAAAGAAGGACTTGAGTATTGGAAGTGGAGGAGAGAGTTGAGAAGGTTCTTTTCATCTCATATGAGAGATACTCTCGGTTGTCTTTTAAAAATTCACAGCTTGCGACTACGTCTTGTTTCCATGGAAAGTAAATCACTCCAGGCTTTCAGGGAAGGGAGGTAAGAATATGAGGTTGCCAACTCAAGCACGATAGAAAGAAGTTACTGGAAGGGTTTATTTTTTTGAATGAAGTATGTGTGTGTTTTCAGTGTAGAAGTAAGTAATCGTAAAACCAGCTTCTTTATATATTTATGGGTTCCATTTTTGTCAATAGCATAAGTTTACAATCATTTTATTGTTTCAAGAACCCCCCCCCCCCCCCCGCTTCTGCCTCTCTCTGTATGTGACCCTGTGCGCGAGCTTGCTACGTGAGTAAATACAGGGTCCTTATAAATTAGCACCCTGAATATGAGATTAAGGGAGCAGTAATGAATTCAGGGCGGAAAATCCCCTCCGGAAATGGAATCCCCCCCCCAAAATTTCAATAACTTGGTAAAGCATTCGGACAATAAAAAAAAAAAAAAAAATTGGCAACCATGTTCATTTTCGATTTCTTTCATTTAACGTAAAACGTACTTTTCCTGGCTCTTTTTTTCACTGATTTAGTTATTTATCTTTATAATTAAAAGTCAAAATAATGAACGAATTTAAATTATCGTTCGTCATTGAAACTCAACAATGGACAAAGAGGTGCAGTGTATGCTTCTATTGTTCTAACGAATTTTAACTCCTTGCAGCTATTTTAACGGTTAGTCTGTCAGCAGTTTGCTGTAGAATGGTGGTAACATTCATGTGCAATCCTATAGAAATGTACACTTAATTTAATTAGAGGAAAGTAATCAAAACCGACATACCATTTTGTTATTTACCCTTAAGTCGGAGTAGAGAAGGAATTTTTAGAAGTGGAATACGTCAATATGTACATCAATTCCATGTCAAAGTATAATCTGTGTAAGAATGTCTATTACAACAACATTTTATTTCACAAAACTGTTTTTTCACGAAAGGTACAATTATGCCATCTGGTTCCTAAACCGACATACCTGTTTAAATAAGGATTTGAATTACAAAGCAACACAAACAAACATGTGCAATAATATTTTAATGGCTTCTACGAGAGAATAAAGCAATTCCTTTAATCAGCATGAATGAAAATGTAGTTTCTTCGGACTAAATAGTCCTCAGTGACAACACAAATAAAATCATTTACAGAAATCGCACACTTGTACGTCATGTTCTGCACCTGCACATTGAACATGAGCCCAAGGATTGCGCATGGTACATGTAACATTGTTATACATTCATCTTCAGTGGCATCTTAGAATAAAGTCTTTAAAAACATACATTCAGTATGTAGGACATCTTCATCTGGTGCGAAGGTTTAGGGAATCCAGTTATTGACGTATGTCGGTTTAGGGAACGACGTCATCAATAAGAATTACCTTAAAAATCTACAAACACCACATCTTCACAACTGAAAGAAAAATATGTTCGGAATCTTATTCTATCTACAATAACGTGATAGAACTCTAAAACTTTAATCATAATTCTAGTATGAATAATATAGTGCTACGCACAGACAAGCAAATGTATTGAAATCACCCCAAAACAAAAATCTCTCCCTAAGCATAGAAGACCGTCAAAAACGCTCGTTTCGCTGGTCGCGCAGTATCTTGGGAGCCTAAAGAATAGAGTTACCCTGCTACCGCAAAGTGGCAGCACTTCTGTAGGCTGTGAAATAGGGGTGTGTCGAGCCCTATGTCAGTTTTGGTGACTTTCCTTTACATATCTGAGGAAGGGGCAATTGAATAATGTTAGTATTGTTTTTATTAGTGTTATAATTTGTTACCCCTCCCCGGAGGAAAGTGGCTGGATCCAACAGTGTACTTAGGTTGAAAATCCAACGACAGCCACGGTAGGGAGGAGGGATCCTAGATGGCGTTGTGGTAACATCGTCGCTTTGCAATTAAGGTATCCCGGGTTTGATACGCGGTGGAGGCTCATAGTGTTTCTGATCTCACTTTAAACTGTAGGTTCAGTCCCGATTAGTCTATCTGTGCATATAACAGGCTTAAAATAAACGAAATAACTCAAAACTCGAACATCTGACACTCAGATGGGATGCGCAGCACCATCTGTTTGCATGCGCGCGCATCATTAGGCAGTCGTTAATACGAACTGACAAATGCTTGAATCGTATCGTTCTAAAACCAGCCGAGTTTCTGAAGATATAAACAAACGTACCGTTTTTTCCCCCCAAAGCGAAATAGAATAAGAGAAATGCTGTTGAAAAGGCATCGGATGAAGTTTCGAATGCAAAACAAAGGACCAAGACCGAAAAGGGCGGGAAAGAAAGATAGGACCCGAAGAGTGGATATCGAGAAAGAAAGAAAAATCCCGCAAAAGAAACTCCTAAGAGGATTCCACCTTCTTTTGTTTCTGTGCTCGGAATACAAAAGTATTGCTTGAACAGCTATGAAATGCTTTTTAATATCGCCCCAAAAGAGATTGCTAAGGGAAGTGCGGGAATGAATACTCCCGCGCTGGAAGAGAAAGAAAAGGGATTTCCCCGAAAAAAAGGAGGGAAAAATCCCTCGCTTCGAGACAATACATACAGGAAAGTTTCCGGGGAAACTTAAAATTCAAGCCGCAATGGTGGATTCGGTCCTCGGGCTGATGTTTGTTGAAAAATCCCCAGCAACGGTTTTTGCCTTCAATACAAGCGGTTAAATATGCAATTTAAAGCAGCCCCCTCCTCCATGGCGGGAAACAGAGAGGGAAGTTCAATTGGATTTTCGGCAACGGAATTTTTCCACACTTTGACAGATATTCCGTTACAGATTTCCCCCTCTCAGATTTCTTCTTCCTGTTTTATTGAAAAAGGAGAAAGAAAGGAGAACAGGATATTCCGCTGTAAGAGAAATCTGAATGCCTGTTCCATCTTCATAATGTTAAAGAAACTTTAAAATATATACAATCGGCATTGAGGGTTGATCGGAAAGTATTTCTACTTTATTTGCACATACGTTTGAATATGTCCTTCATGAGGCTTTGATTCTTTTGCCACCGTATTTGTGCTGGGCCTCAAGTTCAATTTGCTTCACCTGAAACAGATTTTGTCGCACTAGGATATTCATTTTACCGTCGCGATGGCCATAAGTGAAAACAAAGCGACGAGAAATAAGAGAAATGCAAATGCAAGATTCGAGACACAAACGAGACAGGCATTTTGTCCACGAGACAGAGAACCAGACGGGTATTTGTGACCAGAAACCGAGAACAAGACGGGTATCTGTGACCAGAGAACGAGACGGGCATCTGTGACCAGAGAACGAGACAGGCATCTGTGACCAGAGAACGAGAATGGTATCTGTGACCAGAGAATGAGACGGGCATCTGTGACCAGAGAATGAGACGGGCATCTGTGACCAGAGAACGAGACGGGCATCTGTGACCAGAGATCGAGACGGGCATCTGTGACCAGAGAACGAGAATGGTATCTGTGACCAGAGAACGAGAACGAGACGGGGATCTGTGACCAGAGAACGAGAAAGAGACGGGGATCTGTGACCAGAGAACGAGAACGAGACGGGCATGTGTGACCAGAGAACGAGAATGGTATCTGTGACCAGAGACCGAGAATGGTATCTGTGACCAGAGACCGAGAATGGTATCTGTGACCAGAGAACGAAACGGGCATCTGTGACAGAGATCGAGACGGGCATCTGTGACCAGAGAACGACAATGGTATCTGTGACCAGAGAACGAGAACGAGAATGGTATCTGTGACCAGAGACCGAGAACGAGACGGGCATCTGTGACCAGAGATCGAGACGGGCATCTGTGACCAGAGATCGAGACGGGCATCTGTGACCAGAGATCGAGACGGGCATCTGTGACCAGAGAATGAGACGGCATCTGTGACCAGAGAACGAGACGGGCATCTGTGACCAGAGATCGAGAATGGTATCTGTGACCAGAGACCGAGAACGAGACGGGCATCTGTGACCAGATATCGAGACGGGCATCTGTGACCAGAGAACGAGAATGGTATCTGTGACCAGAGAACGAGAACGAGACGGGGATCTGTGACCAGAGAACGAGAAAGAGACGGGGATCTGTGACCAGAGACCGAGAACGAGACGGGCATCTGTGACCAGAGAACGAGAATGGTATCTGTGACCAGAGAACGAGAACGAGACGGGCATCTGTGACCAGAGAATGAGACAGGCATTTTTAACCCGAGACTCTTTCGAGAACTAAAGAGGCGTGTGTGATGCAACGAGTCGAAACGAGAGCAACATCCTCTTCGCAGAACCACATCCCTCTGTTCAGGAATAAAACACTCTCCACCCTGTCTCCTCCCTGTAGTTCCTGATGGATGGGGCTCAAGGGATCCTGTGGGAACAGGTGTTGGTGTAATCTGACAAGAAATCCGAAGAAAACAAAGTGTACAGAGAGCCTCGCCTTGTCCAGCAGTTGGCGCTCGTGTCTGGAAGCAAGAGATGAACGACGGGAAAAGTAGAGAAGTTTGAGGAAAGCGTCCCATTTTAGGTTGCTTTTCTACCTCTTGGGTTGACCGCGACGATGAGGATGATGGTGATGGGACAAACACAAGCCTAACCAGGGTCCAGCTGGGAACCATAGTTTCGTAACGCATTACACTATCAACTACACCAATGAGGCAGGCGAAAGCGAGAGATACAAGAACGCTGAAATCTCTAGATACAGTTCTTGAAAGAAAGAAAAAAAAAGTTATCAAAGCAGGAGTAAGAAAGGGATTGGGTAAAAGCAGAAAGTGAGAAAGAAGATACAACAAATCAAAATTAGAAATTAATTTATCAGATTATTTTCTGAACATCTTCAATCCTTAACCGCAGCCACACGTGAGGCTTCTGAACTCCCATCACCCCTATCGACAGCGTCACTCCAGTTGGCTACGAGTTGAGCTCGGTTAAGCTTCGGCTGTGTTCGGAAGCAGAATGGCTTAATTTTCTTTAAAACTGCATGATTGTCTTACTCCAGTCATTCTTTACCTTTTGCTCTGTAACGTATGCGTAATACAATCGACGCATTCTCCGAAATCTCATCTGTACATAGATGTACGATAAATATTCGATTTTGTTTCGTAACTGCTGTCAGAATCCTTAAAGCTACCCCTTGCGATGAAAAATACAATGTTATTTCCACTTTCTTTTTGTCTCATTCGTTCTTTCCTCCTCTCTCACACACACTTTCATTATTTCCACTTTCTTTCTTCTGTCTCACTTGTTCCACGTGACAACTTTGTTTGGACTCAATCGTGTTCAGTTTTCTGCCGTTGACGTCACCACTAATACATGTATAGTCAGTCCATTTCTAAGTGCCGGAGAGGTTACGAAAATAATCTGTCTAGTTACAAATTAAATGGGGAAGGGAATTTCCCCCGTACCCTCCCTTCGTGCCCCCACTATGATGTTGCATTACTTTGTGAAGCACTTGCTTGTCAAACGAAAAGACAAACATGGAGCGGTTATGAAAAACTACGCAGTCAAAACCTCCAGTCCGTAGCTTATCATTAACCTCGCACACACACAGGCGCGTTGTGCTTACAAGAGTATTACACTTCCCACCAATCAATTCTGACACAGCGAACTTATTAACTTGTGCACAAAGACAATCATTTTGTACACGTGTATGCAGCCTTGATCAAGAGAAACCAGCTGCTGTATTGAGCCCGAATTACGTCAACAGATGGCGCTTTGTTTGTCAAAAATGGTTTCCGGCGATACTGTCAAATCTATCGAGCGATGCAACAGTGACATCTTGTGTGAAAGGCGTCCTTTCATAAAACAGGAAGTTTATTAATTCAGAATCTCTTTGCTTGCCTGTTTAGGTGAGATGTGCCCCTTGATATCGAAATTGAACTTCCGAGGACAAAACGGCCATGTTCAGATTCTGAGACTGTACGGCAAGGCGTCGCCACTAGGGTGCGAGGATGGGCTCCGGCCCACCGTGAATAAGCTTTAGCTCACTTCTGCCCATCTAAATAGCCCGCTTAAATGAGAAAATTTCAGGTTACTTTATAGTTGAACAAGACTTACGTACAAACACACAGAAGGAATGAACGATCTAGGAAAAAGAAAGTAGAAATACAGAATGTGTGTGTGTGTTTTTTTTGTTTTAAGTCCACTGTATGCACAGATAGCCTAATCCGGACTGGACCTACAGTCTAAAGTGGAATACGAACCACTACGGGTCTGCACCGGGTATCGAACCCGGGATCCCTTGATTACAAGGCGACGTTCCACTACGACGTTGGGGAGGCTTCGTGTGTGTGTGTGTGAAAGCTTGGAAGAACATGTGAGAAAGAAGAAAGACTGTGGAAATAATGAAAGTGTGCGAGAGAAGAAAATAACGATTTAGGAAGAAGATAGAAAGTGGAAAGTGGAAATAATGAAAGTGTGTGTGAGAGAAGAAAAAGAACGATTTAGGAAGACTGAAGAAGTGGAAATAAAGATATTGTGTCAGAGAAGGAAAGAATACTCAAGGAAGAAGAAAGGTAGAAATAAAGGAGAGAGAGAGAGAGAGAGAGAGAGAGAGAGAGAGAGATACAGATGGAAGGAACGATTGAGAAAAGAAAGAAGGTGGAAATAAGGAAAGTGTGTGAGAGAGAAGAAAAAGAACGATTTAGGATGAAGAAAGAAAGTGGAAATAAGGAAAGTGTGTGAGAGAGGGAAAGAACAATTGAGGAAGAAGAAGAAACGCGGAAGTAGAGAATGTGTTTGTATTTGAGAAAAGGAAAGAACGAATTAGTAATGGAGGCACTACAGATATGATTTGTCACCTCCTTACATGCTTAACTTCCCACAAACAGAACAAAATTAACATGATTTTTTTTGCGAAAGCAATATATCTTTTTTTGAACAAATCCCACCGTACTACTTGAACTCTAGAGTCATTTGTTAGTACTTGCATTTTGCTTGCTTAGCGTCCTTTCTCTGCCCCTTTTGGCTGCTAGCTGCGATGATGATGATTTCGATTAAGGGATAGTCATAAAGGAAGGCCTATAACTATGATGACTCCAACGTCACTTCACTCTAGTACTTTCCAGACTTGTATTACTTATATTTCTCTACAGTAGTATTCGCTGTCCCCTTGTAATGTCGCTGCTGAAATACAATGACACCCTTCCTGAGGCTTAGGCATTATCAAGAATTTTGAATGCTATTAGCGTCATTCACCCCTGTGCACCCCCCAGGGAATGCGCCCTAATATACACGACCAGAGTTTCATCTCCAGGGTGAAAGAAAGGGAGTAGGAAGCAAAATTGACAAAAACAGGGTGGTGGTGACAGCATTATCTTTTTTCTAGGCATTTGTTCACAGGCACACAACTCAAAACGCATCAAAACGATGCATCGATCGAGACGGTAAAATGTGCATCTATTATTTATTATTCAATGGATACATCACACCGAACATCGGATGATAATATTACCCCTTGATGCATTTCTGTACCCATTTTCATCCACTTAGGTGCTTCATTAGAAGTCGCGGGTTCGAATCCTCATCTTCGCGATTAGCCACAAGTGGAAGAAAAGCGAAGTACAATAAACCAAATCGGGCGTGTAAGTGATGACTAGACATAGGATTTTAAGTTTTTAACCTATTTTTTCTTTTGCAGGTAAATAAGAAATAACAAGTTACGTCATTAAAATACGCAACAACTGATGAAGTTTTATAGCGCCTAAAATAACCTATTTTGCTCGTTAGAACCTATTTCAGGTTTATGCGCCTAAATAAAACCGCCTTTTTTTTTAAAGGTCTTTCCATATATTTATAGATTGTGCACGATTTTTATATCACACAGAGGCAATTGCTCTCTTTTGTGATGAAAAAATTCAATGACTAACGTGTTTGACACATACTCTGTCGAATCCCTTCCCTCCAATCCCGGAATTCAAGGAATTCCCCTTGAGTAGCCATCCTGGTATTGTGCAGCAAATTATACATACGTAATTCATTCCTCATATTAACAAGTAATTTTTGCTAACAGCACAAGTATAATATTTCCATAATTTATGGACAGTTTTGAAAACGATGTATACAAATGAAAATTTGTCTAGAAAATTAATATTTTTTTTGCTACATGTACCTAATAAAATTTCTAACTGTTCTTTTGAAATTTTGTTTTTTAACCATTGTACCTAATCAGTATTATTCAGAAATTTTGAACCATTTTAAGTTTTTTTGGAACCTACTTCAGGTTCCTTAGAGCATAATTTAAGATTTTTTAGAACCTATTTTAGTAATTCAGCACCTATTTTAAGATTTTTAGAACCTATTTTAGTATTTTTAGAACCTTTTTTAGGAATTTTAGAGCCTATTTTAGTATTTTAAAACCTAATTTAAGATTTTTAGAACCTATTTTAGTATTTTTAGAACCTAATTTTAGATTTTTAGATCCTATTTTAGTATTTTTAAAGCTAATTTAAGATTTTTTAGAACCTATTCGAGTATTTTTAGAACCTAATATTAGATTTTTAGAAGCTATTTTAGTATTTTTAAAGCTAATTTAAGATTTTTAGAACCTACTTTATTATTTAAGAACCTAATTTTAGATTTTTAGAACGTATTTTAGTATTTTTAAAGCTAATTTAAGATTTTTAGAACCTATTTTATTATTTAAGAACCTAATTTTAGATTTTTAGAACGTATTTTAGTATTTTTAAAGCTAATTTAAGATTTTAGAACTTTTTGAGTATTTTTAGAACCTAATTTTAAATTCTTAGAACGTATTTTAGTATTTTTCAAGCTAATTTAAGATTTTCAGAACCTCTTTGAGTATTTTTAGAACCTAATTTTAGATTTTTAGAACCCATTTTAGTATTTTTAAAGCTAATTTAAGATTTCTAGAACCCTTTTGAGTATTTTAGAACCTAATTTTAGATTTTTAGAACCTATTTTAGTATTTTTAAAGCTAATTTAAGATTTTTAGAACTTTTTGAGTATTTTTAGAACGTAATTTTAGATTTTTAGAACGTATTTTAGTATTTTTAAAGCTAATTTAAGATTTTTAGAACCTTTTTGAGTATTTTTAGAACCTAATTTTAGATTTTTAGAACCCATTTTAGTATTTTTAAAGCTAATTTAAGATTTTTAGAACCTTTTTGAGTATTTTAGAACCTAATTTTAGATTTTTAGAACCTATTTTAGTATTTCTAAAGCTAATTTAAGATTTTTAGAACCTTTTTGAGTATTTTTAGAACCTAATTTTAGATTCTTAGAACGTATTTTAGTATTTTTAAAGCTAATTTAAGATTTTTAGAACCTATTTGAGTATTTTTAGAACCTAATTTAGATTTTTAGAACCTATTTTAGTATTTTTAAAGCTAATTTAAGATTTTTAGAACCTTTTTGAGTATTTTAGAACCTAATTTTAGATTTTTAGAACCAATTTTAGTATTTTTAAATCTAATTTAAGATTTTTAGAACCTATTTTATTATTTAAGAACCTAATTTAAGATTTTTAGAACCTATTTTATTATTTTTAGAACCTAATTTTAGATTTTAAGAAACTCTTTTAGTATTTTTAAAGCTAATTTAAGATTTTTAGAACCTTTTTGAGTATTTTTAGAACCTAATTTTAGATTCTTAGAACGTATTTTAGTATTTTTAAAGCTAATTTAAGATTTTTAGAACCTTTCTGAGTATTTTAGAAACTAATTTTAGATTCTTAGAACGTATTTTAGTATTTTTGAAGCTAATGTAAGATTTTCAGAACCTTTTGAGTATTTTTAGAACGTAATTTTAGATTTTTAGAACCTATTGTAGTATTTTTAAAGCTAATTTAAGATATTAGAACCTATTTGAGTATTTTTAGAACCTAATTTTAGATTTTTAGAACCTATTTTAGTATTTTTAAAGCTAATTTAAGATTTTTAGAACCTATTTGAGTATTTTTAGAACCTAATTTTAGATTTTAAGAAACTCCTTTAGTATTTTTAAAGCTAATTTAAGATTTTTAGAATCTATTTTAGTATTTTGAGAACCTAATTTTAGATTTTTAGAAGCTATTTTAGTATTTTTATATCTAATTTAAGATTTTTAGAACCTATTTGAGTATTTTTAGAACCTAATTTTAGATTTTTAGAACCTATTTTAGTATTTTTAAAGCTAATTTAAGATTTTTAGAAGCTATTTTAGTATTTTTAGAACCTAATTTTAGATTTTAAGAAACTCTTTTAGTATTTTTAAAGCTAATTTAAGATTTTTAGAAGCTATTTTAGTATTTTTAGAACCTAATTTTAAATTTTTAGAAGCTATTTTAGTATTTTTATATCTAATTTAAGGTTTTTAGAACCTATTTGAGTATTTTTAGAACCTAATTTTAGATTTTTAGAAGCTATTTTAGTATTTTATATCTAATTTAAGATTTTTAGAACCTATTTGAGTATTTTTAGAACCTATTTTTGTATTTTTATAGCTATTTTAAGATTTTTAGAGCCTTTTTAGGAACCTAAATGCACACTTTTATATCCTAGTGATGACCTTTAAAAGTCAACCTCACTCCTACGTAGTACACCCCGCTAACTGCTTTGCTGGCCAACGAGGCCCTGCTGTCTGGACCTAACGCCAGTATAATCCTCCGTAGGGCTGTGCCTTGCCCTGTGTTTTAACCTTATATGTGTTGAATGCCTCCTTAGCCGCAGCTAAGGTAATTACCGCATGGGTAAGGTAATTTTAGTCTAGAGACAAGCGTGGATTTTAGTAACGGTAAGGGACTGGACCCAGTACAATGTGACGGGTGCAAAAATAATCCCAATGTTGACGCACCCAAAAATTTTATTTCAGTCAATAAATCAATCAAAAATCAACCAAATCAATCTTCTTCCTCAATCGTTTCTTTCCATCACACACACACGCACACACACCATCACACACACACAGACACACAGTTTTCTTTAATTCTACCTTTCTTCTTTACTAATGGAGGCAATCAGAAAGAGAGGTAAGAAAACGAGAATGACACAAGAGTTATAGAGAAGGAAAGGACGAGATAAAGAAAGGAAAAAATGAAATAAATGAAAAAAGAATGAAAGAGAAAGACCACAAAATCATAAGTGTTTTGTTCACCCCTGAATACACCTAAAGGAAATCTTCTGTGACACCACTGCCACAAGCATGAAACGTCAATGTTGGCAACCGTGGAGATGATTTCGGATTCATAAAAGAGAACCGGGTTTGGAAGGGACATTGAGCGAGCAAAGCGTGATCGTCAACTGTCTGGTAGTGACATCTATTTATGGGATGTTCCTGATTTATTACGTCATTATATTTATAAATGGGTTACGGCGTACGGGGATGACAGTTGGCTTTTATATTCATCCACCCACCGTTCTTTTTTGTTGTTATCCCGAACACACTGTGCAAGATTGCAATATATGAATGTGTTTTCGCTGCTTTGTAAGTTTTAAGTTGTGTGTGCGTGCGTACAAGTGTAATGACGTCACAGGTTGTAATATGGCCGTTAATTTTGTCGAATGTGGGTGTGTGTGAGTGCACACGAGCTGGGTGCTTGCGCGCACACCTACAATTCGTACTGTTGTAGCCCCCACCCCCTCCCACCCCCTCACCCCAACCTCGCACGTCTCTTGCAGTGTAACGGACATTCAAAGCAACTCAAATGCTACTGCCGGATCGTGTCGGATAATTGACAGTCACTCGAAAAGTTGTGTTTTTACTGCTAGAGTGATTTAAAAAGAGAGGGAGGAAAGAAATATGTCCCACTCTTTTAATTTTCATTTTTGTTCTGACGTGACAAGTTATAAATGATGTCGAGTATGCGGAAAAGTATGGGACGATGTTAACACAAAACGCTTTTACCCCCCTTTTTTTTTGTTTTCCGTTGGTAATTTATCGTCTCCATTTTCATCAACTAACATAACAGACTCCAGTCATCCTAACGGAAGAAAGTTATAGCGAAATTTTTAAAAAAGAGACACAATTCTAATGTTATATCGAAGGTAACATGCATACAGGCGATTCCATCACAGTTAGTGGACTGTCATTGGTTGAGGAGAAATGACGTCAAATGGCGTCGTCACGGACGTCGGCTCTACTGTTTTGATTACCATGAAAATTAGCAATGAGATGTCATTTCTTTGTTTAAAATTCGTAAATGATTGTCATACAAACAATTTTATCAAACTTCCTTGGTGTTTTCAAAAGCATTCAGTTTCTATCTCTACGTATATGTTAACGTGCACGCTACATAAAATCCGGCCTCTAAATATAAAGTGCCTTTTTCTTACTTTTTAGCGTCAATTTTTAAAAAGATAATCGAAAATTAATTTCATAACTGTGAATCTGCAAACTGTTAAATATCATGGAGTGAAGTGTTTAAAATAGGGTTAGGCTTTTAACCAATAGTCCTCTGGGACAAAGCAAATTGCATAACAAGATTTCAAAAGGAGCTGGTCAATATTAAACATTTTATAACTTCCCGTTAATGAAAATATTTCGAAGCAATTGCAGGTGAATTCAGTCAAGAATCCTAATTAATTTTGAAAGGCAAGTTCTTGATTCAGAAATACTCTCGCTTCACTGTGCAGAAAAGTAAATAAATAAATAAAAATCTCCACGTTCAACTCGTCGACCTAGGCCAGTTGGTATAACCATGATGTTCCAACATAGCTTTAGTTTCTGTGCGATTTTCGTTTCCTCTCCTTCCCGGAAGATGTCTCTGATTGGTTGCCGCGAGCGATCAAAAAGCTATGTTTACTCGCCAACCAGACAAGCGCAGGTTTTCAATTACGTCCGTGTATTTGCACAGCTCTTTTCGTTATGATTTCATATCGGGTTGTGAAGACTCGCTCTTCAAGCTTTGAGAGCTTGTGTGTGTGTGTGTGTGCGTGTGCTTGATATTTTCTCCCTACTTTTTCTCTCATCGTCCAGAGTGAAGTCTAGTAGGGTAGAGAAACACAATCAAAGATGGAAGACAGGTCAAACATCAAACATATCTACTTTTTCTTCTTTTCCTGGTTGAGAGAGGGGGTTGATGTGACTCTTGTAGACAGTGATACGAGAAGATCAAACACGGAGAGAGCAGGAAACCAAATAGGAAACAAATTCGGTCCACGTTGAATGAAATGTTTATGGTTGACGAGTGCAGATCAAAAGCGAGGAGTAAAAGTTTGCGGATAAAGAATATGTGTTTCTAGTCTGTGTATCTTTTTGCGTGTGTGTTTGTGCGTATTGCAAATACATGTGTGGGGGGAGGTCGTAGGCAAGCATGCGGTTGAGACGTTATTGCAATTGTTTCCTGCATCGTCATGCGTTCCAAGGCTTTGCCATAGGGAACGGACATATTCCAAGGGAGATCAATCACATATCATATCCAACCAAATGCCATACAAAACTGCATATTTGCGCAAAAAGAATATTTTTTTGGCTGTTTTTGCTGGGGCGGACTCTTCGGCGGAAGGAACGAGGAGAAACGGAGGCATCAACCATTCTACCTTCTTCTGCTGACGTCACTGGTTAGTAGAGGTTGAAATCTCGTAATTATTCACTGAAAACTGGAAAAATACATTGAAGATGGGGAAATACTAAGTGAAACTTTCTCATATTTTCAAATGGTAACCGAGAGGGTGCTACATTTGAAATACTGAAGATTTTACACAATTTCTAAACAGAAATAATATAATTTCTAACAAGAAAAGGAGACAATCTTTTTCGGGGGTGCAGATAATTCTCCTTCTTTTTTCTCTGTTTTTTCGACTTGCTCTTTCACTTCTTTGCATTTTGATCTGTTTCTTTCTGTTTATTTTCTCTGCTACTGATTTCCTTCTCTCTTGCTTCTATCCCTCATTCTCATGCTCTGTCTCTCCTTTCTCACTCGATTTGATCTGTGTTTTTCTTGTTATCTCTTGTCATTCTTGTTCTTATTTCAGCTATAATTCTTTTTTCATCTCGTTCTCTCTCTCACGCCTTTTCCCTCTTGCTCTCTCTCTCTCTCTCTCTCTCTCTCTCCCTCTCTCTCTCCTTGTGTGTTTCTTCCTCTTTGACTCTCTTTATTCTTTACTGGGACTAACGTATCAGTTGAGTGTGTGCACATTATGAATATTTACCCTCTCCCCGTCCATATATTATGACCAAAATAAAGGGGAGGTTTTGTAACATTTCAAAGTAGTCTTTACCGGTGCGGTGTCTTCGAAAGCTCGAAGTCCCTCCATTCCCAGCCGCACATCTTTGGAAAGGGAAAATGCTATGCACACGACTCCAACATCTACTTACACCCTTGCCATCTTCCGGGACACTCTCTCGAACGTAATAACCCAATCCTATAAATCACATCAGTTCCCAAGGGTCGAGACTCGATTATGGAAGGGGAGAAATGACAAACACTTATTCGATATAGCCAGGTTTGTTTTCTGATGAACTCCCGCGTTACGCTCCTGCTTGATATACAATCTTAATATGAATTTTTTACACGTTTCCCTCGCCAACCCCCTGCTACTTTGGCTTCCATCACGTTCCTTCGTTTCCCTTTCCGGGTTCCCTTTGTGCAAAGCGGTTCAAGCGAGAAAGATAAAAAAGGGAAGAGATTGGAGGTTCACGTGAGAGAAAATGGTCGTCCTTGTTCGATAACAGAAAATGTTGGACAAAGAAGGAACGAAATTACAATCGTGAGGGAGAATATCGCTTATTTAAATATTATGGAATTGTAATTACTTACGGTGAAACGTAGGATCAAGGAATGTTTATGGAACTATGAAAGTTAAAAAAAAAATCTACTCGGCGATTTCAAATTCAGTCTACTCCTACTGGTATCCTTATTCTTAGCAAGCGCATCTATTTCCTCCCCCTCCCCCCCAGAATCTCATTCTAATGTCGATCGGAACTCTGTGGAAGATTCTCATTCTCATGTCGACCAGGCCTCGGTAGAAGATACCCTTTGACATGCCGACCAGTCTGTGTGGAACATTTTCATGCACATGATGAGGTCTTGGTAGAAGATTCTCATCCTCGTGTCGAGCAGGCCTCGGTGGAAGATTCTCATTCTCATGTCGACCAGGCCTCTGTGGAAGATTCTCATTCTCATGTCGACCAGGCATCTGTAGAAGATACCCTTAGCAAAATGCCTCTGTAGAAGATACCCTTTGACATGTCGACCAGTCTGGGTGGAACATTTTCATTCACATGATGCCTTGGTAGAAGATTCTCATTTTCATATCGACCAGGCCTCGGTGGAAGATTCTCATTCTCATGTCGACCAGGCCTCTGTGGAAGATTCTCATTCTCATGTCGACCAGGCCTCTGTGGAAGATACCCTTTGACATGTCGAACAGTATGTGTGGAACATTTTCATTCACATGATGAGGTCTTGGTAGAAGATTCTCATTTTCATATCGACCAGGCCTCGGTGGAAGATTCTCATTCTCATTCTCATGTCGACCAGGCCTCTGTGGAAGATTCTCATTCTCATGTCGACCAGGCCTCTGTGGAAGATTCTCATTCTCATGTCGACCAGGCCTCTGTGGAAGATACCCTTTGACATGTCGACCAGTATGTGTGGAACATTTTAATTCACATGATGAGGTCTTGGTAGAAGATTCTCATTCTCGTGTCGACGAGGCCTCGGTAGAAGATTCTCATTCTCTTGTCGACCAGGTCTCGGTAGAAGATTCTCATTCTCATGTCGACCACGTCTGTATAGCGGATTCTCATATCAACATAAGTGATGTTAGTGGTGATGTCGGGTGAGAATCTCTTAGAGTGCAATGTCAGTTCGTTTGCAGGGTGATGTGCCAGATGCCCACGTAGGGCCCGGGTACACCTCGGCAAATCCAGACTCGTTCTTCTCTGTACGTATTTTCCCACAACGGCTATGACGAGCGACGGGCGTTGAGGATCCCAATCCCCCCTCTGCGTCTCCTCACGGTCATAATTCGCACCGGACCAAGTGATGACAAGATTATGCAAGTACGACGACCGAGAGAGCTGTCACCGAAAGGGACTGAGAGTTCGAGGGGGAGTGAGGAAGAAGATCTCTAGAAAACAGTCGTCACCGAAACGTGGTAATTCTCGTCCATCATCCGCTGAACACATGTCCCAGATCTTTTGGCCACTGCTTTTCACAAGCGGGCGTGACAAATCGAGCAAAACCTGGCGATGACAATCGAATGCATGAATTATTCAGGTACAGAGGGAGGCACAGGGCGAAAACGTTTGCTTGTGAAGGAAAGGATATAATATGAACGGACGATCTTAAGTGTTATGGGCAGAACCGGGAAATGACAGAGAGAGACGACCTCTAAACGAGAACAAAGAACCAAGACGAGGAGGAACAAGGAGAATTTGCAAAACCGATGCCGTTTGCGAAGTGGCTTGTAGCTACATCCAGCAATCCTTGTTCGGAACTGGAGAATAACTGTAATGCGATTCTGGAACACGGGCCTCGACAAGGAGGAGACAAAAACGAATCGAGGGCAGACGTAACGAGCAGGTTGTAAAGGACAGACGAAAATATGAAGGCTGCCATTTTCGTGCAAGGGCAAACGGAAGGGAAAGGAAGTGGAGTGTTTACATTGCACCGAGGGATCCATTGTGGTGCTGAAAAAAAGGGAACCTTCCCGTTTGTTAAGTGTTTTCGCGAAACGCAACCTCAAAACATGAGGATAACGCATGCAAATTGCGATATAGTGTGAAAGGTAAACACAGGAGGACCCCGCACTAAGCACACAAAAGAGGTTGGAGAGAAAAGAACGAGCTTGCAAATCTTGTTCGCTGGTTTGTCAGTTCGTGTTTGGCACGGTTTTAATATATACTTCCATCGCCATTATGTTACATATCCTCCCCTCTTTTTCGTCCCCACGCTGCAGTGGCACCAACCCTAACATAAAGTTACTAAATGTAGCAATAATAGTATTTGGAACAGAACCTTTGAAATCTTATACTGCGTCTATAACTCTTCAATTACGATTCATTTATTTATGCTTTGAACTTCTACAGAGGATTGAACCTCCAATTACAGAAGGCGTAGACTGCGTTTAGTTAATACAATACAAATTACATTTAATGTACAGACACATATTCATTCACGCACAACACATAACGTAACACATGACAACATACATACATTTATCTACATACATTTAGGCAAGAAATAATTCATAAGTATTGCACACTGTAAATGTTAACATTTATATTAAACAATTTATATTCTATCAGAGTTTCGTTTTCTATAGTACTAAGTTTATTATTCTTTTATATCTGTCAAGTGAAAGTGAAAAATCTACACATTGGTGGTTTGCAACAAGGATATTTTAACTATGACACATTCTATTTATTGGTGAGTTTTTATATTTCTGAGTCTTTGAAATTTGTCTAAAAAGCAGCGTTGAAATGGGCGTGTTCAATACAGATTCTTACTTAATAATAGACGAAGTTAAGCTTACACTTTCAACGTTAGGATAAATACGTATTCTAGAAAGATCCACGAATGAAGGAAATTTCTTGCGATAATACTCGACCATTTTCAAAAGTGCCTGTTTATGTTTCTCATTTGCTGTAAAGTTTAGACGATCTTGCATTTCCAGAAACTTCTTGTCCTCATCTACTGCTGTCATTTTCATGACGTCCTGATGAGAAATTTCAAATAGATCATCTTTTTGCCAATGTCGTCTGTCTCTCTCCAATATCGCGATTCTGCTCTTCTTCATGCTTATGCACGCTTCGTCTTAATAGCATGTTCCTTCGGCTTAATAGGTAGGCCAAAGTTCTGCCAATGCACCGTCAACTTCTGCAACGCGGCAAACGTTGGTGAAGTCGGAAGATTCTTCCTACAGCTCTTCAAGAACTTCATTTTCCGTGCTAATCTTCATTACGATGCCAAATCTTCGTTTACAATCTAATGTTTCTGCAATTCATATGTAGTCTGTGGTTCTATCAAGACCTTCTGCTCGTATGAAAGTGATCGGATTCTTCGAAGGTCAAGGAGCACATTTGTCGGGGATGCCCCTATCTTCTATGTGTGTGCAATCCTTATGGGAATAATGAAAACGCATGGGGCACCGCCGAAAAATGTCGCTTGGGTTGCAAACTTCATTTGGGGTGTTTTTAGGTCCATTAACACCAAACTACGGAGTAACTTGCTAAATGTCCATCTTTTGGAAATTTTGGACCATGCTAAGGTGTGTATCCCGAAATATATTTCGGGTAGGAGAAAGGGGGGGGGGGATCCGAGCCAAGTCTATCAGAAATAGTAATTTAATAATAATAATATAAATGTTTAATATATTGCATTTTTGGTATTAAATGATTACGTAAAAAGATGGTATAAGAATATAAATACAACAGCACTCTCTTATTATTTGACTTGCGTGTACTTACAATCGAAATACAGAGCATTCCCTGACATTCGCTTCGAGACTCGGTGGCAAGCGGCCCGGCATCAGCGCTTGTCTTTCCCGGTGAACGCGACAGTCGCTAGAGTCGGCTATTAAAATTACAGTTTTCATATTGTGTACTAAACTTGACTACGGAAGGTGTTGAAAATGATGCTGCTGCAACACATTCCTGGCATGTCCGAAGGAAATTGGCATTTACACGTGCAAGTTCGTCTACTGTAATTCTCCCGATTTCTCGTACAATACTCTCTTTTAACTCACGGATAGTGAGCGGATTGTCTTTGTATACTTTATTTTTTAGATTTCCCCATTTTCTTTCCACTTTTATTCAGAACTGACCCTGTTACTCTAAACGTTTTACGAGGTTTAATATAGTGGTCCTATGTGGAACGGGAACACAAGGAAATTTCGTTGCAAAACGTCGTCGCACTTCTCCACAATTCCTCTTTCCGAAGTAACACTCGACAAGATAAATCCTTTGTTGTAAAGTAAACTTTTGTGGTGCCATATTAAGGCACAATCTTCAACACACGGACACGACACAACACAACTTCCGAGGGAGGATTATACTGGCGTCAGTCTGCAACGTCAACAGAAAGGGAAAGAGGGCGAAGGCAGGGAGAGCGAAAAAAAGACTGTAGTGTGCGACTGTCGCGGACCCCGTTCACCGGGAAAGACAAGCGCTGATGCCGGGCCGCTTGCCGCCGAGTCTCGTAGCGAATGTCAGGGAATGCCCTGTATAAAAACAAGGAAATTAATGTCAAATAGATAAGGAATTGACTATTTATTAAATAATAATAAAGGATGTTAGATCGAGTTGACGAAACTAAAGTTCCTGATTAATATTTTATGTAAATTATCATAATTAGTAGTGTGCATAGATCTTTCTAAGGGAAAGATTATTATATTGGTATCATACGGGTTTAAAAGACAGTACCAAATATCGTTTATTATTATTTAATAATCATCGATTATAGTACAGTGGGATCCATGAGTATTACCGTGCAAATTGTCCGTGACTATTTTCATTAATTTTTCTCTTACATCCTGTGTGTTTTTAAGCGATGGATTTTTATGTATGCTGGTGCAGAAGTTGTCAACAGCTTTAATTCTTGAAGCTCTTGTTGGGTCAAATAACTTGCATGAACATGGTGATGGACAATTTGCACGGTAATACTCATGGTAATACTGTACAACAAATGCTAAACAAGTAAATTTTCATTATTTTATTTTAGTACTTGGTAAGTCTTTCGGGGGGGGGGTCCTGACCCCCTGGATTCCCCATAAATACTCCTTGGCATGTAGTCCCTCTAAATCCAGACCTGAACACTGCAATCCAGCACAATTACAAACTGCAAACGGTGCTTTTTCCTTTCTGGTTTTAGCAACACTGTCTCTCTGCAATGGAACAACGGCCATATAGGACTATGGCTCCAACACACACACGCTAGAAAGGAAGAAAAAAGGGAGAAGAATTTACTTTGACATCCTCACGCCGAGGTGTCGCACTATGGTCAACTAGCCGGAACCGTAGACGCTGTGTCTGTAGGAGGATTTCCAAAGATTATGGATGGTAGGTTGATCCCAAATGTAAACACTGGAAGGGTACGGGAGTATGTTGACACACTGGCTATTACTAGACCGAGGGGATACCTCGGACCATCTGCCCCGGCTTTAGTTTCACGGGACGTGCTAGACCAAGACAAGAACCTACTGCTGGACTCAAGGGGGGAGGGGGCGTCTCCCCCTCTTAATCCTCCGTCGCCGATAAATCACACGAAAGTACACATGCAGTGTAAACGGATGCGCCTGACGCTTTCTGCCTTTCCCAGGATTCACGGTTCGAAAATCTTCCAACAGAGGTCTCTGGGATCGTTCACAAACAGAATGTTACACAACCCCCCTTCTGTATTTTTTTAACTTTGCACTTTTCGTCCCCCTTTCTTTAATGACATCCAACTGATGATGTGGGTTATATATTGAGGGTGAGACAATAATCCAGCAGTTAGTAAGAAACCCAATACACATCATGAACAGTGGCTGTGGTGGTTGGTGTTTATACAGCGTGAACTGTTATAAATCATTATGAGCGTTTCAAATCCTCCTTACACGATTCTGCTGATGTGTACTGGGGGATTGGAAATAGACACCAAATGGTGCGAAAAGTGGTGCGTTTCGTGACGTCAAAACACCAATGGAGTTCACTTCCATCCTGCCTTGCTCATGAAAACTGTTGTTGGTCTTCCTGGATCTGAAAAGAAAATCGTGATAAAGAGTACATTAAGAATATTTTACAGTGTATACAAATAATTACAGTAGTGCCAACGACAACAAAATCAGAGGTCTGAGTAGCACATGGGGAAAATATACACAAGAATTATTGTAAGATGACTATTCTTTTGACTATGTTTTCAGGCATAATCTACTATTTTGAGTCAAATTCACTTATTTGCCTCAATGTGAGTGTGTGACGTTTCTCTGTGTGTCCGGTAGAATTACTACCAATAAGAAATTGATATATTTCTGAAACTAATAATGCTAGACTAAAGGGATTTTGATTTGCTTTTAAGAAAACTTATCAATAGATCTGTACATGTGTGTCTTTCGTGGCCCCACAAATATCAAGATGGCTCGATGGCTTGGATATCTCTTACCAAGTGTATTGCAGCATTTGTGGCGTAACGGATTAACAAGCGTCAATTATTCTCTGTCGAAGGTCACGTGAACCTAGTTTGTTGGGTGTCTTCCCAGTTCACAGACTGCCTGAATTCCTTCCCGATTCAGCGATCATGACCCCCGGCGGAGTGTGACACTCACGTGCAGAATATCTTCCCAATTCATAGATTCATAAGGAAGTTTAACGTTAGTGATAGGATAACCCAAGTTATTGTTAATAATGTGGCAAAATTTTAAATATTGAAGTAACGAAGCTTTAGGACACTGTCTGTCTACCTATTAGGTTAGGTTGGCTTGTAAGATCAGACGACGTGCAATTTGCAACGAGAATAGATGACATATCGATGCGACCTCTACAATCAAGAAAGTGGGGAGGGGAGGGGTGAAATCTATGAATTGGGAAGAGGTTCTGCACGTATCACACTCCGCCGAGGGTCATGATCGGTGAATCGGGAAGGAATTCTGGCAGTCTGTGAATTGGAAATCTGTGAATTGGGCATGAATCTTTTGTTATGTTCGAGAACATTTTGTGATGTATGCTGAATTCAATCACAAATTTGAAAGACAGACACACACTAATCGGGGACTGAAATTCAACAAACAGAAAACAGCATTGAAATCTCTGTCGCACTGTGAAAGCCGCCATATTGGTCCACACGTTTTTAGTCACGTGCCACCAACACACGTAGCAATTATTTTCTTTCACGAGAGGTAATAAAACTTGGGGAGTTTTGTCACAAAAAGAGACAACAATTATTATTTTAGGGCTGTCGGTGTAGGAGATCTTTTCAATTGTTGTTGGTATTAATTCTATCGCACAATGAATTGTACATTAGAGTCTATAGGTTCCATAGGGCCTCCCCGATAGCGCAGTCGTAGCGTCGACGCCTTGTAATCCAGGGGTCCCTGGTTCGATACCTGGTAGAGGCAGTGGTTCGGATCCCACTTTAAACTGTATGTCAAGTCCCAATTAGCCTTACTGTGCATAAAGGGGACTTAAAAACCCAATCAATCAATCAAACCATAGGTTCTATAATTTAACACTAAACTCTGCTTCCATAAATGTTAAATATACTTCACACATTATAATAGAAACACTAAAGGCAATAATAATATTAATATTGAACTTCTTTTCTTCAATTGCAGTTGCCAAAATTCCATCTAAAATTAGAACAACACAAAATCACTATCAACGTCCAACAACAGTCTCCTAGTCATCAAAAATCTACAGGTAAGTCAATAACTATACTTGTGATATTTCAAAATTGCGTCTACCATGATGTCATAACACATGGAGTGCAGTCTGTTTTAATCCGTGCATTTTTAAATGTACAACTACTCAATTGTGTGTCGCCGTATCAAGTGAAAAATGGTTCTGTACTGGCACACAATTTTAATTGGACATTATCATTAGCCGATGGGCGTCAAGAGCTAACTAGACTGAAAATTAGAAACTGTAGGACATCGAGGTGCGGTATCACTAGAGGGACAAAGACAATTGGAAACAACTGGCAGGTCGTCAGAAGGTGCTATCACTGGGAATCAACGGAGAGATGGTAAGAGCTAACTTTTGGGGGAAAATTCTTAAAATTAATTTACAGTATAATCATAAATAGCACAAAATTATTCACCACTAAATATTTGGGATACATTTTTATATCATAAGCATTACCAGGCAAATTGTTCATAATCTTTGATCTGTTTAGCAACGGGAATTTCAAGACTTGAAACAGAACGCTAAACAATCTGCTCACATAGCCCATTTCCTAAGAACAGGTAGGATACAAGAGAAAAATAATGAAAGTAGTAATGGACGATTTGCCGAGCAATTCTTGTGCATGCCATTGCGCAAATACATGTTAATTCGAATCCACACAAGTTGTCTTTTCGGAATTTATGACAATGATACAATAAAAATTTGTCCATGTTCTTATAGGAAATAAGCAGATTTGAAAATATCGAGATTTTGACGATGATCACAAAGCAAAGTTTGACGAGAAGAAAGTGCTATTTTATTTTTTTGAGAGACGAGTAATTATGAAACACTTACTGGGCAGTGTATTGTCATTGATATAAATTAAATATATGAAATAATTTGCTCCCAATATACACTTTCCCTTCTCCTGCCCCCTCCTTTTAAGTTGTCCACGCAGAAAACTAACGTGGCGAGACTAAAAGACTGAATAAACTGGCCTGCCGCGTTTAGCACCGGCTACCAGAGGGCAGCACACAACGGCCAACATTCTAACTTCTCCGTGCCAGAGGCGAGGATGGTGCGATAACATTTTCTTTCGTATGCGCCAGTAACAGTGTCTCCATCTGGCCCTCGGTCCCAAGATTAACATTTCTTTTACTCATTCATGAAACTTCATTGTGACACATAACTATATTTTTCTCTGCAGTCCATGCTGTGCCTTTACGAATGCCCTTTTTATATCTTTGTCGATAGAGGATCGTGACTTTATTCACAATGCAGAAAAACAGCCTTGAAAATTCCTTAATTTTAAAGCACACTGACTCTAATTCATGGCTAAGTACCCAGGGGTCTCTGCGTGTACTTCCAAGGCGAGATCTTGCAACCTGTTTTGGACTTAACGAGAGAAATTGTGACAATGGATCAACGTCTCCATTATTAAAGACGAAGGTGACATTTATGCTCAATGCTGTTGTTACAATGTTCTACCTTCAGTTCGTTAGGCAAGTAGATTTACATAAAGCAACTTTGTAGCGGATAAACGTAATGCATACTCGTTCATCTGAGTCTATGGTGAATAGTTTGCAAGTACTTTGTGATTATGTAGAAAAGGACGTCAAGTTCAGCTTTGAGAGAGTAGTGGGAATGTACAAGGAGAAGCGTGGCGGGGATTCACTAAATGTGTGGCCGTGTGCTTTGATCGATCGACACATGATCTCGACAACGCAAGTACTGCATGGGACCACTTTCACTCGCTCGTAATCATTCGAGACTCCCACCTTCGAGCATATACAATAGAATATCATTTTAATGTGACAATAATTGTAGACACACATGTAAAACACCCGCCCTGGTAGTTTCAGCCCACAATCATCTATTTCATTTTCAATATATCACCGTGCATTGGTAAAACAGACTAAACTACATTTTAACATGTTCACTTAAGTTTCAATTTCACTCTGATCTATATTTGAAGGCCCACCTACTACAGGTAAATAACAATTGTACAGTAGGATCTATGAGTATTGCCGTGCAAATTGTCCATCACCATGTTCGTGCACTTTATTTGACCCAATAAGAGCTTCAAGAGTTAAATGAAAAACTCAAAACAAGCTGTTGACAACTTCTTCACGAGCATGCATAAAATTCCATGCTTTAAAAACATATAGGATGTAAGGGAAAAATTAATGAAAATAGTCATGGACAATTTGCACGGTAATACCCATGATCCCAATGTACATACCGGGCTTCGAGTGCATGCCACTCGTTTTGCCTGGTCGAGCGTTATTCGATCGTGACGTTATGGCGAGCGAAGAGTTCTCAATTCCGTACGCTATCTAGTGTTGTCCGTGCGAACTCTCGCTGCAGCACTCTAGTATTTGTTTAGTAAAGTTCGTAAACAATTTTTTAAGTCTATTGTATGCTCAGAGAGGAGGCTAATCGGAACTGGACCTACAGTTTAAGGCAATGTACCTCTACCAGGTATTGAATCCGGGACCCCTTGATCACAAGCCGACTCAAATTTCCCATTTTGGAGATCTTGGATTGGGGTTTGAGTCCTGGCGTGGAAATGGTTGTTTTTTAGTATCTGTTCATCATGCATCCTCATAGTCGCGATTAGCCACAAGTGACAGAAAAACGACGTAAAATAATACAAACACAACATTTAGCCGTGAATGTTTTCTTGTCCCTTGAGAAAAGAGGGGGCACAAAACGTGATGGAGTGACGTTGTCAGTGCAAGATGCTACACTTATACGTGACCTGTCAAAGCAATACCGGAGTTACTATTGTAATGAAGTATTTAAATAAAATTTCGTTTATTTATAAATTTGTACATGACGACTTACTCTTTACGAGATTACAGTTTCAATCGATTTTATTTCACTTAGAATTTATGTAATCATATATAACAAGGCAAAGGTCCAAATTGGATGAGAATATTGTACAGTGGGATCCATGAGTATTACCGTGCAAATTGTCCATCACCATGTTCGGGCACTTTATTTGACCCAATAAGAGCTTCAAGAATTAAAAGAAAAATTCAAAGCAAGCAGTTGGCAACATCTGCACCTGCATATATAAAAATCCATAGCTTAAAAACACACAGGATGGAAGAAAAACATTTTTGAAAATAGTCATGGACAATTTGCACGATAATACTCATGGGATCCCACTGTACTTTACAATGTCGTTTTCGTTTCCTAAGAAAGTAATGCTCATCCGAGAAATATTTGGAAGAGTATTATTTTACATCTTGTTTGCGTTTTAAGCTGTTAATCTACATAACAACCTATGTATAAATCCATCTTAACAGTCGTAAATGACTTTATGATTGAGTTTATTAAACACAATTCCCAATAGTAAGTAAAATTACTTTAATAGCAAATGGAGAAAAAAGTAGAAACCCAAGATGATTTTCAAAATTGTTTACAATGTTATATATATCTCGGTGCTGTAAAACATGGCTCGAAATTAAACGATGTTGCAAAACAAAGCGAAAATAAGACGTTATCAATCACCCCTCCCCTTCCGAATTCTTAATGCTGATGTCAGCATTGGAAAAGCAAACACTGTGGTACGTGACATTCTGCACACAACCATCCTCATTTGTACGTCACGTGACCTACCGCTTTTGACCCTTCAATCAATCAGATGCAGTAAATGAGATCGAAGTTCACCTTCTTGGTCACGGAGGGCACTAGTGATTTTGCTAATATGCACCTCTTATCTGAAAACATCCTGTTTTTTTGCATTTTTTTAGAGTAATTTATGTTTCCTTCCATGTCGACGCTATCAAAACGAATTAATTAGTTTTTAATTTTTTCTAGAACGTATTTTACATTACTCGAATCGTGTTTTACACAGTACATTAATATGATCTATAGTTTTATCTCCTTTCGAATGAAGAAGCAGATATGTTCGCCTCAAGATAGTTACGTACAGGTGGGTCAATTACTAGTAGTGAACGAGCATTGGCCAACGAAAAATTACGTCATGGAAATTGCGTAATGTAGTCAGTGGCGGCGATCACGGAGGGAAGCGTGGAGGAGCAGTTTCCGCGACCACTTTTTGCACATTCGCTTTAAACCTTATCTGTCATGAAACAGTAAACTGTTCTTGCCCCCCCCCCCCCTCCTCAGTTTTGGCAGCCAATCGCCGCTAATGAATGCAATAGTACTAATTTACTCCGTCACCTCTAAGGAGTTTCAAGCTCGAATTACATTGGGTTCACATTTCACACATTCAGATTTCCAGATTGTATATTATCCAGTGTCGATTAGCCTATCTGTGTACTTGACATTTTTTGACGTTCGAATCCGTAACTTCATTGATTGATATGGTTTAATATACTTGGCTTTTCCGCCACTTTTGTGCGGTCGCTAAAATTAGAATGAATGATGAAAGAGCACTCACAACGAGCACTGACGCCCGGTCGGCATTCGAACACGGGACCCCTGGTGTGGAAGCACTCTGTGATAACCACTACGCCATGGAAGTCGGCTGAATCCGTAACTAATAGAGTGATGCGATATATAATTCTTTCGCGATTAACAGTGGCGTACCCAGGAATATCGCTAAGGGGGCCGTAAATAAATTATTTCTTTATTTAGTAGTGAGCGCTTTATTTAGTCGTGTAAAGAAAAGTGGACTAAAAGTAGGTTTTACCCTAATCAACAACCCTGCGCCACTAATTAACATACACCTACCCGGTGGAGGCACATAGTGGTTCGGATCCCACTTTAAACTGTAGGCCCAGTCCTGATTACCCTTTCTGTGCATAAAGTGGACGGAAAACCAAAACTAAAGAAATTCAAAAACAGCAAGACACGTGAAAATTGTACAGTTGTTTCTTTGAAGATCTTTTATCGATGACTCTGATTCACCATTCATCATGACCACGATTAATCTGTGAGGTGTAGAAAGGCGACGTGAAAATAACTAAAAGTTTAGTGAAATGTAAAACAGGTCGGGTGAATACAAACGCTGCACGTTCCTGTCAGGCAATGTGTTTTATTGCTGAAACCAAAACACAGAAAATTCTGGTGCAGGGGAGGGGCAAGAGTCCCTTGTCCCCCTCCCTACAGCAGTGTACCGTGTCTACACAGACAACACTGCTTAAACAATACCGTCCAGATTAAATTATCGTGGATGCTACAACCCTTTAATTACATTCGAAGCATTATCTTCACAGGGAATTTAAAAAAAACAGAGTTCCGGGATTTAACCCCCCACTCCCCCTAAAAAAAGATACAACGCAATGCTTCGGGGGGCGCCTGGCATCACAACAAAACACATTGTTAGATTAAGAGAAACCAGACTAAACAAGATGGGCGTGTCTCGTTTCACAAACGAATGTTCGGATGTTCCTCTCGTAGATAACATCCTGCCCGATATATATTACATGAATTTGACTTGCCCGAACGTGTACCGGAACGACAATTCTGTCGGTTCGCGGGTAATTTGTATCCTCCTAAGCACTGTAATCCTTGCGGAAGACACTGCTATCTCCAGATTGTTAGCTATTCTAATGAATAGGGGTAATATTTTGCACTAAATATATGGTCCTCAACAGATTAACAAAAGGGACTTCTCTTCCTATTAAGCAGACGCTTCCCCGTTTCACGGTTTAACATTTTCGCCAACAGAGCGCGCTGGTTGTATCTGTGACGTCCTCTCTCTTCTTCTTCTTTTTTTTTAATGGGAATAATAACGAACGTTTCAGTCTCCGCCCACTTTTCCCCTTGTACAAGTTCCTTTCCAGCTGTGGAACTGGGGGTGATAATTCTTTGTTAGCAGTCAGCGTTTATTAGCCTTTGTATCGTTGTTTTCTTCTTCCAAACTACTCATTTACTTTCTTCCCGCCCTTAATCCGCCATCTTAAGTGTGTTCTTGTCTTCTTCCAACTTCTTATTTCCACTTTTGGTGAGTGTAATTGGATGTGATCTGTTCCTTAACACTGTGGTTCTCATCTTTGAGCTTATTTTATATCTATATTTTATCTTATTTTCATATTCCTTTGGTGATTCTCCTTTTCGCCTAATGGCCTGTCAGCATAAGCCGCCATTTTAAAGGGAACGGGAATTTCCGCTTTGCTTTACCTAGTTGAAGGGAAATATTTTTAAACGAAGGAAATTCTGATCAATAACAGGTAAATATTAATTTTGTTTTGTAATTTTGGTATCAGTATACTTGATAAATTTATGATGATCCATTACCTTCTGTGAAGAAATAGACATGAATTTAACAATGACATTGTTATAAAATAATAAAACGGTAAAAACAAACTATTGTCAGTGTGTGAAACTCGATTTCTAGAAAAAACCAGATTCACTTCATGTTTTTGTTAAATTTCTTCAACCTTGTCAGTTAAGTGGAGCTGTCCGAGTGAACCATCCCAAGCAGGTGATCTAGCCGCAGTTGAAAGTTTTGCTGTACAGTTGCATTTAGAGCTCTCATCACGATTTAGCCTCTGCTCTTTCTTTCCCAAGAGACGTTACAGAACTGCTTCAGAGACTTCGGGAGATTGCAGATGAAGAGTGCAGCCAAACATTTCAAACTGCTTCTGAAAAGTGTCAACAGACATTCAATTCTGAAATTACGATTCGAGAATAACATTTGCCTTGGGGGATGGGTACCCCTGACTGGAGCCCCTCCAAATTTCCTTCCTGGATACGCCCCTGACTTCATGTTACCTTTACAATAATAAGATTTGAACTATTGTTGATATATTGCTACTTTTACCATTGAAAAGCCTCAGCATTGAATTGTTGTGTTCGTCCTTACGTTTACCAAAACATTGACGTCACTTCCCGCCAACCAATAGCAGTTCAACATCAGTGATTGGCCCACCTGTATGTACCTCACTTGAAACCCTCGTGTAAAGCCTGAATCACACGTAGGAATGCACTAGTTGACGCTGGACTGGCTACCCATTTGCTAGTTTTCGCCTCGCACGATACTTGTTACGCCGTACTTGTCGATAGTCTTTTGTTCTCATAATGGCGGCCGTGTGAGATGTAAACAACGTATCACTTCACGCTTTTAAAATACGATAACTATTCAACCGAGAGGAATATCGCTTCGTATTAAATGGTTTTAGGTAGAGAAGAATGGCGTTGATTAAATACATACCTTACAACGTTTACTGTACACGTATGGAAGAATATTTTAGCTTTTTCAATTGTAAACACCGTGCACTTACCCTAGACGGTGTAACTCGACGTACCTTTCGTGCTGTATGCATTATGCACCACAGAATCCAGTCGAGGAAAGCTAGTAGCAATTAGAACATATCCTATTCCTCAAAACCAGTCAAGCAGTCATCCAGGCGGCCATGATTTCTACCTAGAAAGTAAGTTCAGTGCCAACTAGGGCATTCCTACTAGAAATCCAGTTCCGTGTGATAGGGGCTACAGAGGGGAAATTGAAGGTTAACATTCTCAGAACTCTCCATGAAAACAAAGCCTCACGTTGCCATTTCGATGTGAACAACCATATTACTTCCTTATTCAGAAAGACCGGAAAAAGTCTCTTAAAAATGGCGCAATTACTTTCCTGCAATTGTCTGGCATTTGCATTTAATTTCTTCCGATATTTAACACGTCGTTGTCGATCCAGGAATTCTTTGTTGCCAATTCACGATTCACTTGACGATTGTTCATTGTATATTCCTGTGCTTTTCAAGTCTAATCCCTGCTTTAAAATATCCTCAGCTTTTGGTTTTATTGCAGAAATGACTCTTGACAGGTGTCGCGTTGCCATTGTGATGTGCAATTATTGTCAGTCTTTGTCGCTTTAGGCGAATTTATATCTCGTGCCATAAAGGTAATGAAAGCCCAGTCATCGTTTATAACTACTGGTTTATAACATTTATGCAAATTTAAGACGAAATTGTATTCTGCTCTAAAATGTCTATAGAATTTGATTGATTGAATTAGGTTATTTTACGTCGACTTTCTGCCTTGTTTGGCTAATCGCGACGATGAGGATGAGTGATGATATGAAATTGATGAAAGGACACTCCGAAAGAACACTCCTATTCAGACCGGGATTCGAACTCGGGTAGGAAACGAAAGAAATCATGTTGTAAAGTTCAGTACAGCGTCTACATGGCAGGAAATGACACCATTACTTTGCTTTCGACAGAAAATTGACTTACTGTTGGGTTTTTTCCTCCTAACTGAAGGGTTAACTGAACCCAACAGTAAGTCAGGTGGCTCAGTCGTCGACCTCCGTGGCGAAGTGGTTAGCAGAGCGCGCTACAACGCCAGGGGTTCCGGGTTCGAGTCCCGGGTAAGGCATGGGTATTTGTGATTGTCTGTCCTGAAGAGTCCTGAAATAGAAATGTAAATGATATGAGTGAATGAAGTGTGATGGGGAAAGCTTCCGCTTAGGGGGTTTCCTTTAAAAAAAAAAAAAAAAAGTCGGTAACGCGTCTGACTACCATGCTCAAGGTCCCGGGTTCAAATCCGGGAACTTTTCTAACGTTGGAAGCGGTCCCGGCGCCCACCCAGCGTCGAATAACATGGGTACCTGGGGGAAACCCTGGGGGGTAAAGGCGGTCAGGGGCGTGATTCTGATCACATCACCCCCACTCACGACCGGATCAAGAAAGTGTGGGGCGTTACCCCCACACCCCCTATACGCCTTCATGGCGTGGTGCTAAGCACAGGGGAGCACTTAACTTTACTTTAACCCTTCAGTTATTGTCTAGTCTAGGTGACGTAATAACAACGTGAATATAAAATAAATTTTATTTGAAGATGAAGCATACACAGATCTTAAACAGCCGTCCAGCGCCCGCACCTGGAAGTCTGGGCGCGCCACTGTTCGGATCTATCTTTAAACTATAGGTCCAGTCAAAATAAGCCCACCTGGACTTCAAACTAATCCAAATTTTGGTCTAGGTCTTTCCGTAACGACGATACGAATAGTAGTTTCATGAAATAACAAATAAAGTACGAACTTATATAAGTAAGCAAAGATACAATCGCTCTTTAAAAAAACCATGCGATTAACATACATACGCAGTTTTATCCACATACCACATTGCTGGTCACACAATATGAACAATTGGTTGTTGAAGAATATAAATGTCATCCACTACTAACAACATAGAGCCATTTCAAGATTTATATAAACATTAAGTGACACTAAGAACAGTAATAAATGTGTTGAGGAACGACAGTTTTACATTAACGAACATGATCGTAAAGCTTAGAGTTGAAATGTAAAATACTGTGTTGACGTTGTAGAATGATGTATTATTAATGGAAAGTGCAGAGATAACCTACAAAAATGTCATGCAAGGTAATTTCAAGAACTTAGACAAAGTTGAATGTGCCTTGCGGTAGATGCTGCTTGGTAGTTACTGAACAAGAGCTTCGGTTAGGCTATCATTTACGAGTTCACTGCAAAACCATTGTCTGCAAAGCGTTGAGGTTGATCTCCATCTAGTAAGTGGACGTTACTTTTATTCTTGTATAATTAACATCAGTATTATTGCTTTATAGATGTAATTGTTGTTGCTTTGGGCGTAAAACGGTCATTACGTACTCCACTCCTGTTATAATTGTTAATATGTTCGTTGCACTTCTGTGTATTTTATAGTGTTGCCAGGTCTGGTGTATGACGACTGAGAGAATAACTTGAGTTTGAACACAGTGCCCGCTTATTTTTATGGACATATGCAGACATTTATATAAATATTGCAGTAGTGCATATTGATTGTTTCAAAGTCGTACTTAGTAGGTATCCTCTTTTTTTACCAATTGAATATTACTTTTTGACATATTTTGACAATTTTTTGTCGATGTTTTAGCGTTTAGCGATGTTTTAGTACAAATTTTCACTATACTCATTTTTCCCCCACTCGTACTTGGTAGGTATATCATGATGTTACGTGATACAACTTAACCTATCCTTTTTTTTTACGATTATTTAATTTTTTTACGATCCTAAGTGATATAACTTAACCTATCATTTTTTTTTATTTAGGTACTGTTTGAACGTTATTATTTGAGGATCATATTTTGTAGGTATTTTTTTTTATCAATCGAATATAAGTTTTTGACATATTTTGACAATTTTTTGTCGATGTTATAGCGTTTAGCGATGTTTTAGTACAAATTTTCACCGCACTCATTTTTTTTTCTATTTGTACTTGGTAGGTATATCACGATGTTACGTGATATAACTTAACCTATTTTTTTTTTTACGGTTTTTTTTAATTTTGTTTAGGATCCTAAGTGATATAACTTAACCTATCATTTTTTTTATTTACGCACCGAACTAACCTACAAGGGGGAGTCCGTTTGTTTTAATATTTCAGTATTATAAGGTTTTCACAAATTTTATATAACCTAAAATGTGTTGGATGTTGATTTTTAGTATGTGGCAATTTTTTATGAATTTTAAAACTGTTCCGTCACCCTTTCGTTCTTCACGTCGTAGGCGAAGGACTTCTCTGCAATCAGGATGACACTGCATAGGGTATCCTCGGGCAAGGCATCGTGGAACTCGCAAACACCCACTCTACAAAAATTCTACTATATGATCTTTCACTGGCTAAGCTAACCTACAAATAGGAATTGGCAGCACTGACTTATAAACCCACTGGGTCTTCTTGACATGTTTTTTCATGATGTGTTGCCAACTGGGCAACTGGGGAAAATAATTGTACAACAATTTGTACCTAATTGTACAATACTTGTACCTAATTGTACAACATATACACAGACATAAAAAATAGAGCCTTCCCGTAACTTACTTCATGTACAACTGTGAAAAGAAAGCATATGTGTTCTGTATGCACACATTCATTCTTATTTTTCGAAGTTGAATGGAAGCACGTGTTTTTTACGCTCTCGTAATACTGACCTTGCCCCAGTGATTTTAAATTGCTTCCATCCGGTTTTTTTTCCTCTGCTATTTCCGCATGCACGCAACATTCGCTTTCAATAGTTTAATAAAACACAGAAGGAGTATTAGTTTAGCAAGTTCCGAGTTTACAATTTATTAAATTAAACAATAATTTATTAAATTAAACAATAATTTATGTAAGAATATACTTGTACTTACCGAACACAAAATAATAAAAGCACATGTGAATATTTGCGTGCGTTCATGTTATATGACGACTGAGTAAAAAATAATGTTGACTCCCCGAAAAATAAAAGTTCCCGGTTCGACATCAGATGCATGCAAATTTTATGTTTTGCTCTCCAAAATCTTGATTTTTATGTTTGCGCTATTTGTCATACAGCAGAGGAGAAGAGGGGGGAGGGGGTACTATTAGCGCCATCTATTAGCAAACAATAGAAATAAAAAAGTAGCGTCAAACTTTTTCAACACCCAAAAATTTTAAACGTCCTCGTTTAGTAATACGATCAGCAGAAGACGTTTGAAAGAGTACTCTTAGTCGAGAAAGCTAATTGCTAGGGCCCATATATTGCTAAAATGTTCTTTAATTTACATATTTCTCATACCGCCATATGTTGTTCTAGTTGACTTCTTCCAAAAAAATGCTAATTAGCGAGAGTTAATTAAGCAAGGCAAGTAAAAGAAGCAAATAGGACAATATGTGGCGGCGTGGAAATATGTAAAAATTCGACTCGATTCGAATTAAAATTGGAGGATATTTTGCATTTTTTCCCTATAATGTACAAAATATTTACCGTACATAATCTTTTCTATTTACAACAGTATAAAATAAGAGAAATGTGTGACAATATCCATATTAATTAGGAAGGTGTGTTGTATGCTAGGTTAGCTAATTGTGTCTTCACTGTATAGAGGAAAAATGGAAAAAGAGAGCTCTACAAAAACTAACGCTCTTGACAATATTGTACGCCCCATGAAAATTATATATAAATAAGGCATAAACGTATTGTCTACTTTCATGTCAGATTTTCCCGACCTGTGAGCTGCGGTGTTTAGGTGACAAGCGACGTGCTCAAATATGATACCGTTGACAATATTGAACGCCCCGTGAAAATTATATATAAATAAGGCATAAACGTATTGTCTACTTTCATGTCAGATTTTCCCGACCTGTGAGCTGCAGTGTTTAGGTGACAAGCGACGTGCTCAAATATGATACCGTTGACAATATTGAACGCCCCGTGAAAATTATATATAAATAAGGCATAAACGTATTGTCTACTTTCATGTCAGATTTTCCCGACCTGTGAGCTGCAGTGTTTAGGTGACAAGCGACGTGCTCAAATATGATACCGTTGACAATATTGTACGCCCCGTGAAAATTCTATATAAATAAGGCATAAGCGTATTGTCTACTTTCATGTCAGATTTTCCCGACCTGTGAGCTGTAGTGTTTAGGCGACAAGCGCCGCGCTCTAATATGATACCGTTGACAATATTGTACGCCCCATGAAAATTATATATAAATAAGGCATAAGCGTATTATCTGCTTTCATGTCAGATTTTCCCGACCTGTGAGCTGCAGTGTTTAGGTGACAAGCGACGTGCTCAAATATGATACCGTTGACAATATTGAACGCCCCGTGAAAATTATATATAAATAAGGCATAAACGTATTGTCTACTTTCATGTCAGATTTTCCCGACCTGTGAGCTGCAGTGTTTAGGTGACAAGCGACGTGCTCAAATATGATACCGTTGACAATATTGTACGCCCCGTGAAAATTCTATATAAATAAGGCATAAGCGTATTATCTGCTTTCATGTCAGATTTTCCCGACCTGTGAGCTGTAGTGTTTAGGCGACAAGCGACGTGCTCAAATATGATACCGTTGACAATATTGTACGCCCCGTGAAAATTCTATATAAATAAGGCATAAGCGTATTATCTGCTTTCATGTCAGATTTTCCCGACCTGTGAGCTGTAGTGTTTAGGCGACAAGCGCCGCGCTCTAATATGATACCGTTGACAATATTGTACGCCCCATGAAAATTATATATAAATAAGGCATAAACGTATTGTCTACTTTCATGTCAGATTTTCCCGACCTGTGAGCTGCAGTGTTTAGGTGACAAGCGACGCGGTCAAATATGATACCGTTGACAATATTGTACGCCCCATGAAAATTATATATAAATAAGGCATAAACGTATTGTCTACTTTCATGTCAGATTTTCCCGACCTGTGAGCTGCAGTGTTTAGGTGACAAGCGACGCGGTCAAATATGATACCGTTGACAATATTGTACGCCCCATGAAAATTATATATAAATAAGGCATAAACGTATTGTCTACTTTCATGTCAGATTTTCCCGACCTGTGAGCTGCAGTGTTTAGGTGACAAGCGACGTGCTCAAATATGATACCGTTGACAATATTGAACGCCCCGTGAAAATTATATATAAATAAGGCATAAACGTATTGTCTACTTTCATGTCAGATTTTCCCGACCTGTGAGCTGCAGTGTTTAGGTGACAAGCGACGTGCTCAAATATGATACCGTTGACAATATTGTACGCCCCGTGAAAATTCTATATAAATAAGGCATAAGCGTATTATCTGCTTTCATGTCAGATTTTCCCGACCTGTGAGCTGCAGTGTTTAGGTGACAAGCGACGCGGTCAAATATGATACCGTTGACAATATTGTACGCCCCATGAAAATTATATATAAATAAGGCATAAACGTATTGTCTACTTTCATGTCAGATTTTCCCGACCTGTGAGCTGCAGTGTTTAGGTGACAAGCGACGCGGTCAAATATGATACCGTTGACAATATTGTACGCCCCATGAAAATTATATATAAATAAGGCATAAACGTATTGTCTACTTTCATGTCAGATTTTCCCGACCTGTGAGCTGCAGTGTTTAGGTGACAAGCGACGTGCTCAAATATGATACCGTTGACAATATTGAACGCCCCGTGAAAATTATATATAAATAAGGCATAAACGTATTGTCTACTTTCATGTCAGATTTTCCCGACCTGTGAGCTGCAGTGTTTAGGTGACAAGCGACGTGCTCAAATATGATACCGTTGACAATATTGTACGCCCCGTGAAAATTCTATATAAATAAGGCATAAGCGTATTATCTGCTTTCATGTCAGATTTTCCCGACCTGTGAGCTGTAGTGTTTAGGCGACAAGCGCCGCGCTCTAATATGATACCGTTGACAATATTGTACGCCCCATGAAAATTATATATAAATAAGGCATAAACGTATTGTCTACTTTCATGTCAGATTTTCCCGACCTGTGAGCTGCAGTGTTTAGGTGACAAGCGACGCGGTCAAATATGATACCGTTGACAATATTGTACGCCCCATGAAAATTATATATAAATAAGGCATAAACGTATTGTCTATTTTCATGTCAGATTTTCCCGACCTGTGAGCTGCAGTGTTTAGGCGACAAGCGACGCGGTCAAATATGATACCGTTGACAATATTGAACGCCCCGTGAAAATTATATATAAAATAACATACCTGAAAATTATATTCACAGTAGATTTATTTTTTGAGTTTTGTAATTACCCCAAGAAATTCTATATAAAATAACATACCTGAAAATTGTATTTACAGTAGATTGAATTCTTGAGTTTTTGTATTCGCACACAAGAAATAACATACCTGAAATTCTATTTACAGTAGATTGAATTTTTGAGTTTTGTAATCACTCCAAGAAATTCTATATAAAATAACATACCTGAAAATTGTGTCGCTATATACTAGACTTTTTGATTTCTGTGATTTTGGAGAAAACAATGGCATCCACCACCAGTTTCAATCGTAAAAATGATAAAACTGAATGTGTTACTTGTGGGAAGCTAATCTCAAGAAACAATTTATCGGTACACAGGGCAAGATGTAGCGAAACAGGTTCGAGAATTAATCGTTCCTTGCCTTCTAAGCCTTGTGCTCGATGCGGAAAGATGATTAGCATTACAAATTTAAGTAAACATCTCAAAATTTGCAAACCATCGACCGGACAAGCAACATCGAAAAGGAAAATCGATAATTCAGAAACGGAAGCTTCCACTTCCAAGCAAATTAAATTATCTAATGAACGCAAACCAATTAGATCTGCATTTAACGACCAACTACAGGATTTTTCAATTAAGTCAGAACGAGGTCGTGACATCCTTAGTTTCTTGGATGAAACGAAAACATCTGTAGTAAATATTTTAAAAGATAAACTTGAAAACAACTCTATAAAAGTATACGTTGTTCTGTTTTCTGAATACAAGAAAGTTGATGGCACAACGAGTATTTTTTATCATCGTACAAAAAACCAGACTCTTTATTTGGCGGACGTCGAAAATTTGGACAACTTCTATTATAAAGTTTCCAACGAGCTGGTTAAGAAACACGACGATTTCGAGGCTAAAGGGTCGGGATGGTCTCTGTGTGGAAGTCCTCACACGTTAACCGTTTACGTGAACCGATTCTCGCCTCTTCGCGCTTCCAGCTACGTTCCTCTTCCACCGAATATTCAACGCAAGAGGGCTGTGTTAAATATACAAAACGGTGATAACAAGTGTTTTCTCTGGTGTGTGTTGGCTGCACTGCATCCTGTTCATTGCAAAAATAATCCAGAACGGATTTATCATTACAAGCAATACGAGACCGACTTTCAAAGTGTAATGTCTGATATTGAATACCCGGTGACATTGTCGGATATAACAAAGTTCGAAAATCGTACAGGAAAACGCATCGCTATTAATGTGTATTCCTTCACGTCAGATAAATATCTCGTGCACCCTGTCAGGATAAGCGATATCGACGATGACGATGCCTGTGTAATAAATCTTCTTCTAATTTCAAACGAGGATGTTCATCATTACACGCTAATTCGTTCTCTATCACGTTTGGTCAGAAGTCAAACTACCAAGTATGCAAACAACATCGAAGTTTGCCCGAGATGCCTAACCACGTTCGACGATCGAAAACAACTCGATTATCGAAAATACACCGGACGTCAAATTGCTATCGAGAAACTTGCCGAACATAAAATTTACTGCGGCGACAACAGACCAACTTGCATGTTGATGCCGAAATCAAAAGAGGTCGAAGAATTTAGGATGCATAAGGCATTGTTCGAACATCCTGCAATCATTATTGCTGATTTTGAGTCTTTTCTCAAACCGTTGTCGTACTGCGAACCAGACCCCGAACTTTCATCCACAACACCGTATCAGTTGCACGAAGCCTCGAGTTTCGGATATGTTGTCGTGCGACAGGATAGGATAGATGAACCGTATGTTTACCGAGGACCAGACGTAATCAAACATTTTTTTGAAAAGATGGTTGAAGAGGTTGAGACCATTGGCAGCCTCTTACGCAAATCGAAACCAATGCTTCCATTATCCAGCGATGAACTTCAATCTCACAATAACATTGAAACGTGTCCGGTGTGCGATCAACGTTTCACCGACGAGAACCGGAAAGTATTTCACCACAATCACTTCACCGGAAACTACATCGGTGGAATCTGTAACACGTGTAATCTAAAAATCCAAAAACCTACGTTTGTCCCCATATACCTTCATAATGGCAGCGGTTACGACTTCCATCTCTTAATTCGGAATCTTGGATATGATAGACAAAAGATAAATATTCTAGCAGAGAATGAAGAAAGATACATCAGTGTCAGCAAGCGAGTATTGATTCCGGGAACAAACGAAACTGTGGAGATGAGATTTTTAGATTCTTACAGATTTTTATCTGCGAGCTTGGACGCTCTTGCAAGCAAACTTTCGGCTGAACAATTTAGAATAACGAGAGCTAATTTTCCCACCGTAGACATAGAAATGATTAGACGTAAAGGGATTTATCCTTACGAATATGTTAGCGATAATTCTAAATTTAACGACGACACTCTTCCACCTCAAAAAGAATTTTACAGTCGACTCAGAGAGAAAGGAATCACGGATGATGAATACGAACACGCGCAACGGATGTGGGACAAATTAGGATGTAGGACACTCGGCGATTATCACGATGCCTACTTGAAACTGGACGTGACAATACTCGCGGATGTTTTTCAAGCATTCAGGAAAACGTCGGCGAATATTTACAAATTAGATCCTGCATATTTTTACGGTCTCTCGGGCTTAGCGTGGTCTGCCATGTTATTACAGACAAAAATAAAACTCGAATTGATACCGGACGTGGACATGTTATATTTTATCGAGAGGGGGATACGAGGTGGAATGGTGCAATGCGTACAGAGACATGCAAAAGCAAATAACGTTCACATGACAGAAGAATACGATCCTAACGAACAATCGAAATACATATTTTATGTGGATGCAAATAATTTATACGGACATGCTATGATACAAAAACTTCCTTACGGCGGGTTCGAATGGGTGGATACCACTTCCATTAACATTAATAATTTCAACGACCGTGAATTTGGCTTGTTTATAGAGGCGGACCTCGGATTCCCCGACCATCTACACGATTACTTCAAAGATCTACCTCCTGCACCCGAACTAAAATGTTCGCCTGATTCAAATCAACGTAAGCTTCTGTTAACATTGGATAGGAAAGAGAGATACGTTCTCCATTACAAAAATCTTCAATTCTTAATTGAGAAGGGAGTTCAAGTAATAAATGTGAGAAGAATAATGAAATTCAAACATTCCGAGTGGTTAAAACCTTACATTGAAAAAAATACGTATCATAGAACACGCGCCACGTCAGATTTAGATAAAGATTTTTTTAAACTCATGAATAATGCTGTTTACGGAAAAACAATGGAGAATGTCAGGAAGCACGTGGACGTGAGATTAGTTCCCGATTCAAATAAATGTAGAAAATTGATAGCATCGCCGACATTCAAATCACGAAATATATATGATGAAAACCTGGCCCTGTTTGTGATGGATAAAAAAATAATCAAGTTCAACAAACCAATCTACGTGGGGGCGACGGTTTTGGATTTATCTAAACTGCATATGTTTGAATTTCATTATAATGTCATGAAACCCTTCTATAACGAAAATATAACACTTTTGTACACGGACACGGACAGTTTTATTTATTCCGTACAGACATCTGACCTCTACAACAATTTGAAACAACCGAAAATGATTGATCATTTCGACACATCTTCCTTCCCTCAACCAAACAGATTTGATCTCCCTTCTCGCAATAAAAAAGTGCTTGGTAAAATGAAGGATGAATGCAACGGAGAAATCATTCTGGAGTTCGCCGGCTTACGTTCCAAAATGTATGTGGTGAAAACAGAAACCAGCATCACCAAAAAAGCCAAAGGTGTTGGTAAAAATACTGTGAAAAACAAGCTTGTGTTCGAGGATTACATCAATTGCCTCTATTCACAGTCGAGGATTCTACGTTTGGAGACAAGGATACAAAGCGTAGACCACGTGCTTACCACAAACAAAATTAAGAAAATTGCGCTGGATCCGCATGACGATAAAAAATGTATTTTGTCTTGCGGAATCCACACGTTGCCTTGGGGGCACTGTCGTTTAGAAATTAGTAAAAATTGTAGGCAATGCAATTGAAAAAAAAAAATAAACTTTAGCTGTCTCACATACACGATAAATAACTAGCAAAGGACAATGAATCTTTTTGGTTTCCGAAAACAAACAATGGAGACTGTACACCGCACGACGACAGATCATGAATTTCTACCTTCCGTGTTACCTAAACTCAACGGTCTGTTGATCATTCACCTCAACAGCATTTGGACGAAACTGAATGACGATGTGGGCAAGATGTTTTATGTTTTTAATAACAATTTACATTTCTACGAAATTCCGATCGACGGGAAACTTCAAATCACCGTGAATCCGGAAAACGCAGGCGAAATCAAAATTTCTACCGGCAAGAACATTTTTCGAATCAAGCACGACAAGATGCTTTCTAACATTACGTACGATGTGTCCGCAGGAGATTATCTTTACATGGAACTCCTCGGAGATTACGACAAACTTATTCCTCTCTTCGTAGAATTACGAATCGTCTATCCTATTATAAATAACCGTTAACCAAAAATGCCTAACGACATTTTCGGCAACACCAAGCGTGTAGACCACGCAGAAGAGATTCTCATGTTGGACATTCGAGTTAAGAAGTTGAGGACCGATTTGATCGCTTTGCAGGAAACCTTAAACAAAAGTTTAGAGTCGGAAATCGCTACGCTCCAAACGCAATGTCTCGACCCCATTCTGAAAATCGATTCCGAACTGAAAACGCTCATAAAAAATTATGTCGACGTACCTTCTTACGACAACGTTCAAAATATACAGTTGAGCGTGGATTCGCTTCAAAATGATTTGGCCAAATTACAGCAATTTCAATCGAAAAATGAAGATTTGGAAAAATTGAAACTCGAAATCGAAGAACGAACTTCCGCAATAGAAAAGAATTTCTCTGAACTTCAAACCGTCGTGAACGATATAGACGCAGAACGCTTGCATGTCGTCGTTTCCAAATTACAAGAAGAATTCACCAGCACGTTGGAAGAAATTAAATCCAAGTTGCAGACTTTGGAAGATACAATGACGAACCTACCATCGTCGGACGAACTGCAGGTCATCGGTAAAAGCGTCGCGAACATAAAAATTCAATTGGAGGCCTATCAAGATTTCGAACACATTCAAACCACCATCGCTACGCTTCAGGCGTCCTTGGAATTGATCAACGAAGAAATTAAAAATATTCACGCTGAAGCGAGAGCGTTGACGAGCATTCAAGACACGTTGAGCACGGTTCAGCATAAAATCGAATATTTAGAAAATTTGAACGTCGAAACGAATCTCGCTCATTTTCATCACGTACTGGACAACATACAGGGTGACTTGGAATCGTTACGGACGAGCGTGCCTTCGAGCGAAGATTTGGAAAAATTAAAAACGGCGGTGACGGCACTATCCGATTCGAGCGACATCAAAAGTTCATTGAGCGATCTTGAGAGTAAAGTGGCCAATCTCCCCACCTCCAAAGAATTGCACGCTTTGAAAAGAAACATATCTCGAATGCTGAAACGACTAGAAACGGAAACGGCGAACGTGGAACAGATTCGAGACGAAATTAGTTCGCTGGTGTCGACGCTGCCTACTTCGCAGAGCGTCGCCGACCTTCACACGCAGTTTACAGAGATGCGAATCATCGTGAACGATCTTACCGAGAAGAGCTCGAAATTGAATCAAGTCGAGAACCTTCAGAACATTGTCGTCAACATCAGAGATCAAGTTGGAGTGCTGGAATCAACGCAGGAATCAACGCTGGCTTCTTTCGGTGCCAAGTTGCAAGAACTCAATGAAAGCTACAAGCAGTTGAACGTGGAAGTGAAAATCAAACCGTCATTTTCTACCGTAACGGATACCATAGTCGAACATTTGTTGCCCGTACAAAACACACTGGGTCAGCTTCACAGCAACCTCGTTAGCGTCGATACTAAATTCGCTAAACTGCATTCTCTGCAAGCCATCGAAATCAACAGCGTACCCAATCAACAGAGAATCTCCACGTTCGTCGAAGGTAACAAACTGTACATGTTGCATCCTTATCATCCGTACTACAAGTTTCTCCTCGATGGCACGATTCAGATAAACGAATTTTCGTACTGGTCTCACGGTAGAAAAGCTAGCGTTCCCACCATGACTTTGATATCGAATCGTGGTGTCCAGAAAGCAGGAAATATTCCTCTGGCACGTTGGAACGAAACGCGCAACATATATGAAATACACGAAGACGAAGATCTCACCGTTTTCGACGTGAGTGCCGGCGATAAGCTGATCATTCAAAACACGAGCGAAGTGCCACCCTCTTTGAATCCCATCACGCTTGTGCTTCTCTTGAAACGTAATCTCTAAGAAAATGTCTAGGCAAGCCATCGTCGAAGAATTGCATAAACCTGCGCGCCGTAACTACGAACGTTTGGCTGTGGTAACCAAGGGTATCGACGACCTCTGGCAAAGTGACCTCGTGGAGATGAGTAGCGGCAATTTGAAAAACGTGCATAAATTGAACAAGGGCAACAAGTACCTCCTCACCGTCATAGACACGTTTTCGAAATTCGCATGGGCTCTACCTTTGAAGGCGAAAACGGGAACGTGCGTCACGGAAGCATTCAAGACAATTTTTCGCGAAAGCGGTGGGAGACAACCACGGTTTCTGCAAACGGACAACGGTAAAGAATTTTACAACGCCGTATTCCAAAAGTTTATTCAAAAACACAAGATTCGACATTATTCGACCTTCAGTCATATCAAAGCCAGTATCGTGGAAAGATTCAATCGAACCTTGAAAACACACATGTGGAAACGATTCACGCTTCGGGGAAATTACAAATGGGTCGACATCCTGCCGGAACTCGTCGACACCTATAATGATACGGTACACAGAACGATAGGCATGAAGCCAGCCGACGTTACCAAGTCCGACGAGCAGCGTTTAATTTCTACAGTTTACTGTCCAAAGTACACACCCACGACAAAAAAAGCTAAATACAAAATTGGAGACCTGGTGAGGATCAGCAAATTCAAACGCACCTTCGAGAAGGGATTCACAAAAAATTGGAGCACGGAACTCTTTACGGTGGTTCGAGTTTTACCTGGAAACCGACACACGTATATAATAAAAGATTGTAGCGGCGAGATTTTGAAAGGAAGATTTTACGAAGAGGAACTCTCTAAAACGAAACACCCCGACACGTACCTCATCGAGAAAGTATTGCGTAGGAAAGGTGACAAACTGTTTGTCAAATGGCTGGGACTTCCGGAAAAAAGTTGGATCGACGCGGACGAAGTGATCTTGTGAGTACGTGGAACGTGGTGAAGCGTCTACCGGATCCGGAAAGTCAAACAAAGAAAAAAAACGGCGAGTTGCTTCCCGACAGCATCCGCTGTCTGATCGTAGGTCCTTCGGGGTGTGGGAAAACAACACTGCTCGTGGACAATTTTCTCCTCGCACCGAATTGGTTAGATTGGAAGAACAGGCACCTGTACGTGTTCTCGAAAAGTTTGGAGCAATCCAAATACCAGCAACTGATGAAACTGTACGATGGTCTGGACATTGCAACGTTCGCCTCGGAAATTAAACCACTCGACGATTGTCGTGAAAATTCAGTCGTTGTGTTCGACGACGCCATCCTGGAAAATCAAAATGAAATTCGCAACTTTTTCACGCAAGGTCGTCACAAAGGAATGGATTGTTTTTACCTAGCTCAAACGTTTTCCAAAATTCCAAAACAGTTAGTACGCGACAACGCCAATTTCATATGTTTGTTTCGTCAAGATCACACCAACCTCAAGCACGCGTACGATGACTACGTAGGCGGAGACATGAACTACAATCAATTTTCGGAAGGCTGCTGCTCTACTTGCTGGAACGGTGACGATTTCGGATTCGCGACGATCGACATGACGAGGAAACCCAACGACGGAAAATACAGAAACAAAATCAACGACTTTCTAAACGTTGCAACGTTGTGAGAAACGACGTATATAAATAACGTCATGACGAAACGAAAAATCGAAGACGAAAATCTCAAGCTTCGCGATTACCTCGCGAAACGCTTCAAAGGTTGGAAATCCGAGAATCGCGGATTCTACGAAGAGAAGAAACGTCAGGATCAACCTGTGATCGATGCCATCAGCAGTCTAGGTAAAGAAATTAAAAGTGTCACGGAACAAAATAAAAATTTGATTAATGAACTCGTACCGCTCGCAGCTAAAAGTTACGCCGTACCCACACCTATTTCGAGCATTCCTTCGACGCCGTTCGAACTGAAGGATGCACCGGCACGACGTCGAGCCATAGGTAGCACGTCGTCGTCTTCGGATAAAATCGAGTTGGGACCTTTGGCACGAGACTACCTGAGCACGGGGAAATTCGACAAGGATGAAGTGTTCGGATTGTATCCCAGCATGGAAACCAGCGAAGGCGGCGGTGTGGTGTGGAAGATTGGGAAATCGAAGGTGACCTTCGAAGGCAACGACATTAAAGTCAATTTAGGCGACAAGGATAGTTGGAACAGGTATCCGGGTACGGTGGGACTGTGGGAACTCGTTGCCAAAAAGCAGCCGAAAGATTACACCGACGAAGATTACCAAAGTTACAAGGAAATTCTGATCATGACGGATGCCTTGTACCAGAACAACGACGCCTCGCAGAATAGGGTGAAATCGAGCAGCGGCGAGAAGTACAGGAATCTCATCAAACCAATTTGGAACCAGGTCAAAACAGGCAGCGGCGTCAAACGCTACAACACGTTACCCAAAGAATTCGTTTGGGTGGACGACGTCAGGAAACTCGTGGACCGATTGTTGGTGATAGCCGGCGAAGAGAATGCAGGCAACCGTAATTTCTACAACGAGAAGGTTGGCATCGTGGACATGATCAGCACGAAACTTTCCAACTTCATCGTGAACGACGACAAGGGCATAGGTTACCTGATCAAAATCATCAACACGCTGCCTCCGAAATTTTGGAACGTGGCCGAAGGAAAGGGACTCGTGAACGACATCATCAACAAGTTACCTTTCGAGATGCATCTACCTGGCTACCAGTACTGCGGACCGGGTACCAAACTCGAGAAAAAATTGGAGAGAGGAGACAAGGGTGTGAATCCGTTGGACGCGGCATGCAAAGATCACGACATCGCCTACAACACCACGCAGACGGATCTGGATGCACGTCACGAAGCAGACAAAAAATTGGAACATGCAGCTTTCGAAAGGTTCGTGAGCAGAGACGCATCGCTGGGTGAACGGGTCGCCGCACTGGGTACCACCATCGCCATGAACACGAAACAAAAATTGGGGTGGGGTATATAAATAACATACCGTAAAAAAAAAAAAAAAAACTTGTTATATAAATAACACACATCGTAAAAAAATAATCTTCGCTATATATAAATAACACACATCGTGAAAAAAAAGCAATTAAATTTCTCTCTAACACTCTGACAACTGAAAAAATGAGCGATCTCCAAGCATTAAAACAAATGCTAAATTTGTCAGTCGAGTATGTAAAAATTCAGGAATTGGAAGTCGACAAACCTTACACGATAACTTCCGGTTCAATCGTTTCTACCCAGTATGGTCCCAAGGTACGTCTGTTGCTCAACGCACAATACAGTCTATTTTTACCAGATCGATACGCTAACATGTTATCCGACGAGAATCTATCTATTTTAATCGAGAACAAAACTCGAATCGTGTACAAGGGGACAAAGGAACTTCTTGGCAAGAAAACGAAGCACGTAATAGAATTTGTGTAACGACTGCGAGGCCTTGAAAATATATAAATAACATACCGTAAAAAACTACACAAAAAAAATCTCAGAATATATATATAAATAACATACCGTGAAAATAACACATAGAGCATCAACATGAAGCCCAAGGGTGTCGTGTACCAGATACCATACTCCAATCTTAAAAATCTAGGTGCCCTCGATGGGTTACTCACCAAGAAACAACGCGAGAAGAAACGTTCTTGCTTGTCGAAAGGACATGGAATGAAATTGCTGCTCAGCACACCTCAATTGAAAAGATTGCAGCGTTCGCGGAAACAGCAAAAAATCGGAGGTTTCATATTCAGCATCCCGGCCATCCTGGCAGCATTGGGGGCCGTTGGAAGTTTGGCCGGCGGAAGTGCCGCCATCGCGAAAACCGTCATCGACTCGAAGAAGAACAAGGCGGAATTGGAAGAACAGAAACGTCACAACCTGGCCATGGAGAAGAAGGGGAAAGGTATAACCAAAAAACAAAAAAGCAACCTCGATGCTTTGAAGAAATATAAAAAAAAGAAACAGAAGCACTCACCAACCGAGACATTGAATCTCTGATCGAACCGTTACAAATCAAACACTTTAGAGGAGTTTTCATGTCCGACTCGTTACCTCCAACCGTCAAAAAAAGAGAATGCGGCGTAGTCAACTTGGACGATCAAGAAAATCCAGGCACGCATTGGATATGTTACCACAAAAACGACAATGATAAAGCATTCGTTTTCGATTCTTTCGGAGGTGTTCCACCTACAAATTTAGTTCATTATCTGAAAACGAACAAAACCTCCATATACTACAACGACGAACGCATTCAAGATTTCGGAGACGTGAACTGCGGTCATCTCTGCCTCTCCGTGCTCGCGTTTCTCTCTAAAATAAATAACCCTACGATCGAGGATTTCCAGAAAGCATTGTGGAACCTCAAACAGCATCACTAGGATGGGCGTGTTCCATCTCACGAGCGAATCTTCAATCTTGAAACTCACGCTGCACGACGACATTGTCTATCCTAAATCCGTGGCTCTGCGTGCATTCTACAGCATGTACCTCATACCTAACGTCACCCAGCACAACAACAAAATTAGCGTCGGAAGCGAACACATCGTCGTCACGCCAGGTCAATACAATCTTTCCACTTTGCAAGCTCAATTACCCAAAGGCACATATCTTTCTCAAAATTCGGTCACGCACAGAGTGGAAATCCTATCCGCGACGGAGACCATAAACCTGGGCACCATGGGAGAACTTTTAGGTTTCGAGAACAACACAAAACTCGAAGCTGGCATCAAGCACGTAGCAACCAACATTCCTAAATTTTTGGCCATAGAGACTCTGAACGTACACTGCAACGTGGCGGAAGGTATGATCACGAAATCTTCGGACGGATTACTGGGAAGTCACAAGCAGACGGGAATCATAGCCACTTTCAAACCAAGTTCCGAGTTCATGGAACCGATCATCTACACGCCCTCTTCGCCGATCTATTTTCCAGTATGTCGCAACCGCATAGACGACATAGAGTTGGTGGTGACGAACGAGAAAGGAGACGTGGTGGATTTCGCAGGTGCCACTACGACGGCCATCGTGGAGATCAACGTATAATAAATAACCATACATGTAAAATGGAGCAAATCGAAAGTTACGAATTGCAATCTTTCCCTCCCAACCGTCGCACGTTCGCCAATCTCAACGAGGCGAACAGGGAGATCGAATACGACGTGGACGTAGGCGATGGGTTCGTTCATCCTCACAGAGCGGACCTCTACCTTCAATTCGACGTGGTGAAGAAGGAAAGCGGAGACGCGTTTCCCGCAGCAGCAAACTTGATACTCGTGGACAACTTCGTGCCCCACCTGTTCTCGCAGGTGGAGGTGAGGAAACACAACACCGTCATCGACAGAATAGATTATCCAGGCATCACGTCGACGGCAGTGGGAACGTTAAAATTATCCAAAACGGACGCAACGTACTACCAGGCCGGGGGATTCGAAGCCGGAACCAAAATATCGACGAAAAGTCACACGGTGCTCTTTCCCATGCGTCTGCTGCCAGGTTTCTTCTCGGATTACAAGGAGATCATGTGGAAGGGAGGACTGAGGGTCACGTTTCGAAGAGCAGCCAACGACAACGACGCACTGATGCGATACGCTACTTTGGGTCCGGACGGCACCACGCCGATAGCCAACACTTTACCCGAAGCGGCGAAATGCGTCATCCGGAGCATGGAATTGAGAATGCCGGTGGTGGAATACGAAACAAACTACGCCCTCAAGTACAAAGCGGAGATCTTGAAAAGTCCGCAGGTGTTGATTCACTTTCACGGTTACCAGTGCGTGCAGAAGATGGCGTCGGGAAGTCACATGGAATTCGACGTGACGACGCAGTTCAACAACATACAGTTCGACATGCCAGATTTCGTCGTAGTGCTTTTTCAGACCGGGCGCGATAACAATCAGGAGAAAGATTCCAGCAAATTCGACGACTGCAAGATCAAGAACGTTTATCTCAAGAACGGCAGGAACGAAGTGTTCCCGCGCGAGAATTACAACCTCGACGTGACCAAAAACGATTACCTCAAACTTTACGAAGCGTTTTCGGCTTACAAACGCGTGACCGAGGGAAGCGTGGACATGTACTACACGCCCAGCGAATTCAAAGCCCGGAGACCCATGACCGTCATCAACACATCTAAGAGGAAGAAGGTTGTGGTCAACGATCGAACCAACATCAAGGTCGTCTGCGAGTTCCACGATGCCTTGCCCGAGGATACCCTATGCAGTGTCATCCTGATTGCAGAGAAGTCCTTCGCCTACGACGTGAAGAACGAAAGGGTGACGGAACAGTTTTAAAATTCATAAAAAATTGCCACATACTAAAAATCAACATCCAACACATTTTAGGTTATATAAAATTTGTGAAAACCTTATAATACTGAAATATTAAAACAAACGGACTCCCCCTTGTAGGTTAGTTCGGTGCGTAAATAAAAAAAATGATAGGTTAAGTTATATCACTTAGGATCCTAAACAAAATTAAAAAAAACCGTAAAAAAAAAAATAGGTTAAGTTATATCACGTAACATCGTGATATACCTACCAAGTACAAATAGAAAAAAAAATGAGTGCGGTGAAAATTTGTACTAAAACATCGCTAAACGCTATAACATCGACAAAAAATTGTCAAAATATGTCAAAAACTTATATTCGATTGATAAAAAAAAATACCTACAAAATATGATCCTCAAATAATAACGTTCAAACAGTACCTAAATAAAAAAAAATGATAGGTTAAGTTATATCACTTAGGATCGTAAAAAAATTAAATAATCGTAAAAAAAAAGGATAGGTTAAGTTGTATCACGTAACATCATGATATACCTACCAAGTACGAGTGGGGGAAAAATGAGTATAGTGAAAATTTGTACTAAAACATCGCTAAACGCTAAAACATCGACAAAAAATTGTCAAAATATGTCAAAAAGTAATATTCAATTGGTAAAAAAAGAGGATACCTACTAAGTACGACTTTGAAACAATCAATATGCACTACTTATTGCAAAACGAGCACTAACCTGTGTTATAAGAGTATGGTTTTAATTTTAGTAGCTTAGTGACTGTATGTGCCGATGATTTTGAAACGCCCACCTCTTGTGAAACACGGCGTAGAGGTTTGTTTGGAGAACGTTCTAACGCTGCACCAATATCATCGAGTTTTGCTTCGGGTAGAATCCGTCGTTTTTGCTTAGGTGTTTTAAAATTTAACGATACAGTTTCTCGTAATTTAAGGACAAGATGTCTAACCGTATCTCTGTGTGGAGTTGAAACGCATGGGAATTTCTGTACAAATTACCTACACACGTCTCGACACGAGTTTGTTTTCACGTAGGTACGTGTCATACATAAAAAATCTTTGTTCTAACGTGAATCTTGCGGCTGGCATTCCAATCGTCTCACTGACACGTCACACATACACACTACAATAACACAAACAAGTAACTGCAAGTAACCAAGAATAACACTCTTGCGCACAGTACGAAATTAACACGCTCTTGGTTTACATTGCTCGCCACTATATTTACAACTCTGTCTTCATCTAGTCGCGAAGGAACAAAAAACTCGAGCTCGGAGATTTCGGATTGCAAGGAAGCTCACGAACACTATTGACTTTTAACGGTTTCTTCTACAGCGTAATCTTGATACAGTGTTGCACATTCAAAACCTCCAAACGATCCCCATCGGCACAAAACTCTTTCAAGGATATAAACTTAAGCAGAACGTTACTGGTCAAAACTATGATTAAAATGCTTTATTATCTGTGGCTCTTAACATCGTTTCTAAAGCGTATTTTTTTGTGTATATATAAGAGCAGAACTTGGATGAATTACAGAAGAACTTTTGCGTGTTATAACACAGGTTAGTGATCGTTTTGCAATATTTATATAAATGTCTGCATATGTCTATAAAAATAAGCGGGCATTACAGGCCGCAAATGTCGGCATCTCCGTCAGCGCCGCTCGCCACGCTTCTCCCGATCTCTCGGCTGCAGATCGAAATGAACGCACTGTATATACCTGTGTTCAAACTCAAGTTATTCTCTCAGTCGTCATACACCAGACCTGGCAACACTATAAAATACACAGAAGTGCAACGAACATATTAACAATTATAACAGGAGTGGAGTACGTAATGACCGTTTTACGCCCAAAGCAACAACAATTACATCTATAAAGCAGACTGGTAAAGAGCATATATATCTTGCTGTTGGTAATTTTTGTGATACTACCAAAATGTCGATATATAGCACAGTAAGCTTGCTTAAGGCTTGAAAGAAAAGTGAACAAGCTAGCGTAAGGCTTGAATCAAGGCAACTAGTTACAGCGTGTCAAAGTTGCAGCAAACTTGCACCAAGCTTGTCACAGGCATGCATCATACTTATATCAAGCTTGCCGTATCCAACTGGCATGGACAAGCTACAAGCAAGATACCTCAAGCTTGCCACAAGCTTTCATGCTACCTGGGAATGGTTCAGTAAAGATGAAGGGGACCACCACGGTCCCAATACAACAAAATTGGAATGAGTGGTGCTTATTTTGGACTTGGTACCAAATCCTAAAACGAAACGAACAATAGTCATTTTACAGTGGGATCCATGAGTATTACCGTGCAAATTGTCCATCACCGTGTTCGTGCACTTTGTTTGGCTCAATAAGAGCCAATTAGAAGAAAACTCAAAACAAGCTGTTGACAACTTCTGCACCAGCATACGTAAAAATCCATCGCTTTAAAACACACAGGATGTAAGAGAAAAATTAATGAAAATAGTCATGGACAATTTGCACGGTAATACTCGTAGATCCCACTGCTGTTCAGAACGTCCATGTAGACGAGAAAAGGGTGGTGCTTAATGACAAAGGTAATTAGACACTTTTTTCCTTCCTCTAATGCTTGTAAAAGAAGAAATTCCTTTTGTAATCATGTGTGGAGAAGCCATTAATCAGAGCAAAATCCACTAACACGATTTTTCTGAGGCAGAAATGCTCATTTTTGTCTTATTAATTTAATTTATTGGCAAATTCTACGATCTAATCGCTTCCCCAAAATGTATTTAACGTTAAAAGTCAATATCGAAAACAACATACGCGTATTTTTATTTATTTTTGTGTTCGAAGGAAGAAAAGAATCGTGGGTTCAAAAAACTCACAAATGTCTCCAATTAGAAGCGCCAAGGTTGATAAATTAAGGTTCGCACTTTGATGGAAGCCGAAGATAAATTTCGGCTCCCTCTATCGTGTTCGAAACATCTTTGGAGATTTTCGAGGCAGGTTTTCGGGCATATCTGATCCAACGGGAAGTCGGCACCGAGGCAAGATGGCGTCATTACGGGCAATTAGTGTCGTGGTAGACAATATGTGCAACTAGTTTTTTGCTTTTCTAAATTGGCTTTTGAAAGTGGAGAATAAATCGTTGATTTGTTTAGATAAGAAGATATGTGAATTAGCACTGTCCCGAAAGTTAAGCTTCGGCTAGATTTTTCTCTATCATAGGAACAATCTTTTTTTAAAAATTTGACTTAATTTCGAAAAAAGTCTGAATTCTGATCTAAGTATGAGCTGTGTTTCTGGCTCCGCGGGTACTAAGCAGGAACTGGCCAATCAATAGTTCATTGGTTACAGATTTTTCAACAACTGGCCATTAGGTTAGTTCATATTTAAATAAGCTTGCATGTTATATGTCTGCGTGATATAATCGATCTAGCTATATCTCAATTCGATGGCTCGATTACATAAATTTTACAAAGATCAAGAATTAATCTGATTAAGAATATTTTTACGCATAAGCTTGCTATTTTATCTTCGGTTTCTCGAATTACACATTTATAGATGTGTCGACCCCGTGGCTGGTTGGTTAGCACATCGCGCTACGATGCCAGTGGTTCCGGGTTCAAATACCAGCCCGGGCATGGGTGTTCTTTGTGAGTGTCCCTTAATCAATTTCATCAAATTACGACTCATTCTCATCGTCGCGATTAGCCAAAAGTGGAAGAAAAGTGACGATAAAAAACAAAAATGAAATCAAGCATTAACAGATAGCTATATTTATTTATAATAACGATGGTAGACTACATATCAATTTTTGACGCTCGATGATTTTACTCTCATGGAGATCGATCGAAATAAATGTCACCTTAAAATAGATCTTCGACTTTAGAAATTTCTAAATCTTCACATTTGCTCATTTCTAAGATGCTGACAGATCTATTATCGTATGAGACGTATGCAAGTGGTAGCCTCCGATCTAGGGATAGAAGAAAAATACGACAAAATTTGAATCTAAGTTCAAATTTGAGTAGGTATTTTTTTTATATCCTGGATTGCAACGCAGTTACGTACTTTGAATTTTGTTGAGGTTGAAGACTGCTATTGAGACAGGAATTAAGGCACTAACTGCGCGCAATTACTAGAATGAAATCAATATCAACAATGCCGACCTATGTATCGAAGTGGTTAGCGTGACGCACTTTGAATCCAGGTGTCCTAGGTTAAAATATTGGGTCTGGCATGGATATGTCTCATCATCATAAACGCCAAGAATCAGTTTGATACTGACGAATGTAGATTTCTGAAGCCCACAAGCTACACTTGTCGCTATAAAATATCATTTTTTTAACACCTGTATGGTCTCGCTAAACGCAGTTGTTTAAGAACCCAACCAGAGGCTCGCTTGGTAACAGAATCGTGTAGAATTGGCCACGCCAGCTACCTCAAAATGAGAACACGTTGTGAACTAGTCAACACATGCCAGCGGACAGTCGCCATATTGCTTTTATCATTGTTTTGTTTTCTTTCCTCCCCATGTTCTGCCATAACCCCTTTTTAATCGCTTCCCTACCATCTTTGGAATATCCAAGGCCTTGTCACGAACAAGGACATAATTTTCTACTCCGCCGTGATTGGTTGAAGAGATTGCAGGTGGGAGTTTACATGCTACCTCAACTCCTCCCACCAAGAGATATATTACATATGTTCGTGTGTGTGCATGTCCTTGTATATCCCCGCAGCACGGCGTACGATTGAATTGTGTGTGTTTATCTCAGTGCGTGTTAGCGCACTGTACATGTGTACAAGTATAAATTGCCTACTTGTTCTCATTAGTAGGCCCGAACGCAATCTTGAGTATGTTGGAAGTCTTGTATTCCGTCTAAGAAGTCTTCTACAGATACGAATCAAGAAGAAATGGGGGGTCAAATTACGGTATAAATTAGCCTACATGCATATAAAAATCCCATTTCATTGTTAGACCTGATTATAGAAATATCCACGGAAAAATCCTACCATTGTTTCGCAGAAGCTATGCAGAATGACAAACAGCAGCTATTGCCCTTGTATCTTCTTGGTTGTGCATTAATTCAGTTTCAGGCTTCTCCGCCAGATAGCGCCATGCGATGTTACGTGCTCGAATCGGGTTTCCACGTCGAGTTTACCATCTTTGAAAGTCTATGGCCGTCAAAAGTGTTGTAAATCATACTCTGTTATTGCGCTGCCAGAACGAAAGAAAAGATTTGGGTTTTTATTACCTTCTGTAAATTGTTGTTCCCAAACTTAACTGAGAGTATTTAGTGGAATGAACACGCAGTAAGTTTATAACAAGTTCATACAGGCAAAGGTAACGTTCTAGTTTTTCAGATTTATTTAGTTTTATCATTGGTTAGGCTGTCCAGGTACAACACATCTATTCATACAGTTCAAAAAGATACATTTCATCCACTGAGAATGTAAATGTTCTATGTTCAATTTTCATTTTTTCAGAAGAGCCCTTTAAAGTTTGACATGATATATTTAATGAACTTTTGTCACCATTGCGCTGAAAGTTTGTATCGTTGCAAAGGTTGAAATGTTGAAGCCTCTCTAAAAAGAAGCAATTGTTTTGTTAGGTATTTATGCTGTAATTAATAATTGAAATTTCAGATAGAACAATTGCACGCAACACTAGTTTTGATTTGAGAGTGCCAATGCTCTATCTCCCAGATATTATAACACTGCATTCTGGAAACGAGATGGAAATGAAACAATTTCATTATAAATTTGTCATTCGGTAGCAAAGTAAAATAAATAATTCATATTTTGGAAAATAAATCAACTAGTTTGATTTCACTATTATTCTAAATGTTTGTCTGTTAACCACAAAAGTAAGAACCGAAGACCACTACCACTGTTAAGCATCTCCCACAAGTGACCGAGGTTAGAATGCAAGTGATTTATACTAGGATGGCGCTGTTGAAGTTTACACTCTCGTGGCTGTTTCCAAATTCTGCACATTGGCAAAAAAAGACTCGCAATATATCAATATTGGTTGTATGTAGGCATCAGACAATTGCAGAGATGAAACAATTACATCCTAAGTAGACCATAGGCAAAATATCTCGATTTGTTTAGAATTTGGAGATAGAACATTTGCATTCTCAATGAACGACTTGTAAGTTAAATGTATGTTTCATTTTCATATGTGACTGACTGTTCCTTATGCAGTTAGTGCATTCAACCTTTTGTGTACCTCAACAAATAAAACGTCGTATAAGAACCAGAGGAACGTAACTCCAAAAATGCTATTTTCAGTTTTGTTTACAGTTTATTCCGCCCTTACGAAGGAATCAGATATGTGATACCCACTCTTACAATTCCAGCCCCCTCCGAAAAAAAATCTACGTACGCCAGTGGCCTGACCTGACCAAAATAAAATATCCCGTCCCATTTTTTGTAAATTAAGACTGACTGTTAAATTTTCACGGTAGAATATTTTATATTTTACGATAACTTATGGGCGTGTAGGTCCGTTACAGAAAGAAAGCTTATCGATATTTTATTGATGTAATTCCCTCTATTAAGGAAATTATATAATCGTTAACTTCAATTGATGCTGGCATTAGTGATAACTTCACTGTTCAGACAAGGACGTATTTAGGGGCGGGGGTTAGGGTGTCCGGACCCCCAGAAAAACTTAACCAAGTACTAAAATTAAATAATCAAAATATAATTGTTTAGCATTTGTTATATAATCGATGGTTATTTATTTCCTCTGAACTTATTGGAAGGCAAGGGATTTGACTCATACGGCTTTGAAGGACATTTCCAAAGATTAAGTATGCACACTATTTATTACTAGCACTTACTACTAACATGAATAAAATATTAATTAACAATTTAACTTTTCGTCAATTGTAATAGGCAATTAAAAGTGATCATCGTGCAATTATTTTGCCTAAGTCGTTTTTTTTGTTAATCAAGGGGTTCCGGGTTCGATACACATAGTGGTTCGGATCCCACTTTAAACTGTAGGTCCAGTCCCAATTAGCCGTACTGTGCATAAAACGGACTTAAAACACAAAATCATTTTTTTTTGTTATTCAAAAAATATTCAATTCTTTATCTATTTGACATTAATTTCCTTGCCAGGGCAATTGTTTTTATACAAATTTTGGCGATCTTAACTACACGTAAGTTACATAATGAATACATGCTGTCATATATCTATTCTTTTACCATCTTTTTACCTATTCGTGTAATAATAACAATGCAATATTAATTAATTTACATATTATTTTAATTTAATATAATTTAATTACTCTAATTATATTATTATTATTATTGAGACACTTGGTCGACCTCCCCCCCCCCCGAATTAGGGTATTAAGGGCTTGACGTCTATGATTACAGCAATTCTTCCTTCCTCCTTGACTTGTACCAGGGAAAAATGTGCAATTGAAAAAAAAAAGATTAAGTGACTGAGTAAGTGAAAGTCCTGAGAATACAGAACTTGAGATAAAAATAAAACGTAATTGCAAATCATAATAAAACAATCACAAAAATATTTGAAGCGTAAAGAAATTAATAAGAAATCTTTCACAACTGCTTCTTGTGTGTCGGAATTGTCAGGATCACTATTTCTACTCTCACACGGAAGCTAACAATAGAATGACACATGAATGGAAAATTAATCAACTTACATAAGACAATAATGTCGCATAAATATTTTAAAGTGTAAAGTTCTACGAAAGTACCCAAGTCTTTAACTGAAAGTTGTTTTTCAAGCAAGAATGCATTTATTGTTGTTTCAGCCTATAATTACCAGAATAACATTCAGAGGCAATAAAGAAGATGTCGCAGTACAGGCAGTTAACATGTAATTTTAATGTGCCTTAAAAGACTATTATCTTGTTGATATCTTAGTTGTCGGTTTAATTTCTTATATGTGTTTTCAAGTCATCAGTACGCACATACTTTGATGCTTTAACGCGCCGAACTAGGTTCGAATCCTAGATAAACTAACCATGTGTTTGTTCAACATCCTGTTTCATTAGTTCATCATCATCGTCGCGACTGGTGTAAAGAGGGAAAAACAATTAAAATACCAAATGTCAACCTCCCTTAGTCAGGCACGTAACTAGAAATATATTTCGGGGGGTGGTGGGTCGGAACCAAGTATCACAAAATAATAATAATAATAATTATTATTATTATTATTATTAATGTTAAATTTAAATAATTATAATTAAACCAATTCAAATTAATTAATATTATATTTTTATTGCATGAATAGGTAAAACGACGGTCGATTACGTATAATTAAGGTCAGCAAAATTTGTGAAAAAAAAGAAAACCCCCATGACAAGGAAAGTAATGTCAAATAGATGAAGAATTCAATATTTATTGGGCCATCAGAAAACAATGTGTTGCATCCAGTAGACGAAAAGGAAAGTTGCTGGTAATATTTTATGCATATTATTATAAGTAGTAATAAATCTTGCATAAATCTTCTTTGGTACTGGTCGTATGATCCAAATATAATGCTTGTGTTCCAATAAGTTTGGCGGAAATGAATAATCCTCGATTAAACAAGTATATTTTCATTATTTAATTATTCATTTTATTATTTTATTATTTAATTTTAGTACTTAGTCTTTCGGGGGGTTTAGTCCCCTGGACCCCTTCCTAAATACGTCCTTGCACGTAGTACACCATGGACTGCATTTTGCAGACTAACGAGGCTCTGGCGTCTGGACTCCCGGCCAGTATAATCTTCTGTGGAGCTTGTGTTGTGACCTGTCTTTGTGTGCTTGTGATCGTCCTGTGATCCATTCCATCTTAACACCATTTGATTAGCCAAACATGGCAGAAAGGAGAAGTAAAATAATACAAATAAATCAATCAAAATAGAAACACAGTAAATGTCCTATCGGTTATGTTCTAAGTTTCTAAATTTCGGAACAGAATTTAGAATTTTGGAAAACTTTTTCTGTAGTTTCCACTTTTAAATACATGCACTGTGGTCTTAATGTATCGGGCTAGATACCTTTTCATTAGACAAAAACGTTTATCGAAATGCTGGGGACACACACATATCCCCAACACTCCTGACAATAACCCCCAATTTCCTCAATGCCCCCGAAATGTATCACAAGCACCCAATTTATGTAATTTTGGCTGTAAATTTAAACTTACACTCCCTTAAATACGAACCAGATGCAGTTCTTCATATTCAACTTTTACTGCAAGTCCTTTTCTGATTATCCTATTCCCGTAAAAATAATATGGACCTATACAAAATTTTATTAAATTGTAATTGAAGGGTACAGGGAAAAAAAGATGAATGTCACAAAATCACAAAAATTGATATTTTGCTTCCTTGATATTAAAGGCAGTCCACACTAACGGTTAAAATGTCAAAACAGGCTAAAAGTGCTGAGAGAGACATCTTTAATGAAGGTTTAAAAAAACGTGTGCAGGGGAAAAACGATAGATGTCCTAGGTTTACAGGGCAAAAATGATGATTGTCCATCCATTGTGTAGGAATAGATCGTCGCGTACGATACGGACTCATTGCGCAATATAACAACAGCAGCCTTTACTTGACAGACACATTGTCGTCTCAGTTCTGACATTGTCAGTTTGAATACAGGTTTTGTTGGTTTCACAGTGTTCGCCATGAGTGACCCAGAAGTGGATGATAACTTTAACTAATATTTTTATGAAGATTATAGTGTGCTTTTATTATTGTATAAAAATATTTCATGTCACTTTTAAAATAATAATTATGAGGACAAATATAATTGCTGGAAGGTAAAACTTGTCTATATTGTACAGTACTTTGTTTTATGGATAAAAAAACAACTTATGAACGAACTTTTTAATTTCTAAATAGTTTTCTGCCCTGCTTCTGCGTGCATTTTTCATATATTCTCTTCCTGCATTGTTTCTCTCCACTCCTTCTAGAATCAGTTTTGCCATGTTGACTCCCCTTACATTAGGGGAAAGTGGGGGAATTGTGCGCACCTAAGCAATTTTCATTATATTTGGAAAGGTTTTGCTTGAGAAAATATGAAATTTAGCTTAATACTTTTTCATTCTTTCTCCTTTTGAATGAAATAATTATAATTGAAAGAAAACAGTGTGTACGTGAGTAATGCATCATGTAATGCAAACCTGCACTTGCGCACAATTCCCCAACCTATGGGGTAATGATACGCAAGGGTAGGGCAATGGTGCGCATTAATAAATAGTTCAGCAAATAAAAATGTATGTAGTTACATATCAGATTAACAACATATAAATTGAATGTGTTAAAAGTGGTTGCCTTACAATTGTAGAAGGCAATTGAATTGCCGTTTCAATATTTAAAATTGAAAGAAAATTAATGGGGAAGACGATGTTATTTTCGATTACAAAAATCACACACGTAATTGTTGGCTGTATCGACACCAGTACACTCTGCATGGCTCCATTCACAGCAAGAAACACATCGATACCATAATTCACCGTCTTTCCCAAAATCACCACAAATTCCGCAACGTTCATTAGTGTCTTGTACAATCAAAGCACTGCCTTGTCCGCTTTCTAAGTCTACGTCATCCAATTCATCGTCATCAAAAACAATTTCTTGATCCTCGGTGTCTGACTCAGACGACTCTGAAAGTTGCCTTTTCCTTATCAGCTTCTTCTTGATGCTTTTCATTCCACACGGACGTTTATGGTGTCGCGTTATTTTGTCCAACTTCTTCTTACTTCCTTCTTGTTTCTTCTTTTGGGCCTCTTCTAACTTGCGTTTAATGGGCGTACTGGTCAAAATTTCTGAATGTTGTTTTGCTCGCCGAGAATTCTTTACAGTTTTGGTATCATTCCCTTTTCCTTGACATAATCCCATTGGGACAAAGGAAAGGAAAGAGTTTGTCCCTGCAGCAGATGTTGAAGGCACATTATTATCAGGATTTGGATGGATGATTTCTTCCACTAAGTCTTCATCTGCACTGTTCGGAATGCCACATGATTTGTTCGAACTTTTAGGAGACGAAGAATCTTTGTTTTCTTCCACTAAGTCTCTATCTGCACTGTTCGGAATGCCACATGATTTGTTCAAACCTTTAGGAGAGGAAGAATCTTCAGCGATAACAAGTGTAACGTCCTGAACAGGAGCAAAATCATGATCCTGAAACTTGTCGGGATTAAAGGGAAATATTCCTGTAGAGCGGAAACCTGAAACAGCTTTCTCCATTGTTGCAACTTTTATGAAAGCATGATTTAGGAGTTCAGCCAAATCATATTCTGTCACCCTCTCATGGCCAGTTGTAGTTAAATAAAGATCATATTCCCTGTACAATGCATTTTTCAATGGACTGAAAAATGTTACGTCGAGCGGCTGCAACCGGTGTGATGTGTGCGGTGGCAGAGATACCATATGAATGTGGTTATTCCTGCAGAATTCATAACTCTCAATTGAAATATGGCTTGCATGGTTATCTAAAATAAGCAGCACTGGGTCACTTGCTGCGGGTTTTGCAGATTTCTGGAAGTGAACTAGCCACTCAGTGAACAATTCTGCGTTTGTCCAACCATTTTTCGAACACTTGTAAGAACACCCGATAGGACCATTTCTTTGTAATTGAGGTGTCATACGTTTCCGCGGATAAATCAGCATTGGAGGAATATAAGATCCAGCAGCGTTGACAGCAAAAACACCAGTTATTGTGCGCCATTTTTCTGCTGAAGTAGCAGCACCAATCCTCTTCATACCTTTCGCAGCGTAAATCTTCGGGCACTTCTTTGGGACGACCGTTATTCCTGTCTCATCCATGTTGTAGATTTGCCTTGGCTCAAATTTATATTCATCCATAACTTTCTGAAGATTTGAGAAAAATAGCTTCGTTTCTTCTTCATTGAATGCAGTAATTCTATTTAAGCTTGTTCCTTCGGGTTGTCGTAGAGTTACATCGGGATTTCGTTTTAAAAATCTGTACAGCCAGTCTTTACCTGCTAGAGCCTGTTCCATATTGAAAGAATGTACAATTTCGTGATCTTCTGCATATCTAAATGCTATGCGTCTTAATTCTTTCGGAGTTAAGCCGTAGAATAACTTTGCCAGTGTCAGAACATAGTCCTTCAATTCACTTTCCACTTCAACAGAAAACGTTGATTTTCTTCCAAGCCGGGTTGGAGTAGGCAGATCACGATTTTCTACAAGCTTTTTCCGTAAAGTAGACTCAGGTATGTTGAACCATCTGCCAACTTCCCTTATTTTTCTTCCTTCATTTTTGATAGCGTCCAGAGCGTTTTTCAGATTACCCTGAGAGTAGGAGTTCTTCTCAGTTTTTCTGTTGTAATTTCGTGGCATCTGTGAACAAAATAAAAACCTGGGTATTACTACTTGTATCACCTTTAATGTCGTTTGGGGAAATTGTGCGCATTCAATTACATATACGGGGGAATCGTGCGCACCCTTTCTCCGAAGCGCACCATTGCCCCACACCAACCTTACAAAAAATTTACTTTCTAGAAAAAAATATAAAAACGTTAATCTCGTAACAAGTAGACACGTGTATAGACATGATCATGCACTATCGAAACAAGCATAGTTCAAAACACTAGAGTAAAAATTTAAGACATACCTCCTTATTTTCGTCAACAGCAAAATAACAACAATGGACACAAAAACAAACATCCACTCGCTACACACAACACAATACAACTGGCGCGAAAAGCCCAATGTGGTAGTATTTCCTGAGACGCCCGCTAGGTTATAGCATGAATCGAAAGCTCGTTCTCTGGCTCGTACCTTCGGAAACGTGGTGCGCACGATTCCCCGCCGCGCACGATTCCCCCACTTTCCCCTACATGCAATCACATATTGCACTCACAAACAGGCACGTAGCCAGGCGGGAGGGCTAAGGGTGCTGAAGCCCCCACGAAATCCTACAAATATCTGATTTAAATAGTGTATAGTAGTAATTAATTTTACTTTCTTAGCAAGATTAAACATTAGATCGAAAAACGTTTAGTGTATAATAGCTTATATTATGTATAGCTTATATTTTTATAGTCTACAATTTAATACAATGAAAAAATGGACCCACAGCTTTCAGAATGTATAGTTTTGTTTGTGAGAGGTCACACAATATAAACTTTTGAAGCCATTTTTGACGGAATGTGTAAAAGTTAATAACAAAATACAATAACTATGAATTTCAGTACACTACACTAACTGTACCAAATGTAAGAAAAATAATGTCACTCATACGGTGGATCGAGTAGCAAAGTCCCTCCATTTATATAATTATAATAATAATAACAATAAATTTGGATTAAAAATTGGTTTATTTTTAAGAACTTATAATAGTTATTATTATAAAATGACAGTTATAATTGTGGTAATAATTATTATTGCCATTTTTATTTCTACTAATCAAGTTTTATGAATGGCCTGCCCCTATGTCTGGCGACGCCTCTGCTGATAAGGGATGAGCCCCCCCCCCCCACCCCGAAATAAAAACCTGGCTACGGGCCTGTTCACAAATGGTGACTCTGGGAAGAAGTTGAAAGCGTGGCACGAATTTTAGTGCCTCTCATATCGTGCTGTTTTTGTGTTGGTTATTGTTTTTGATCAAAGTAATGTAATTTCCCCCCGCAGCCTTCTCGTATCCCCCAAAACAAAACATAAAGTAACAAATTGCTGTATTTTGTTATTTGGCATCTCTTTTTTGCGACTTTTGGCTATCACAACCAGAGTAGGCCCTAGTGAGAGGCAACCAGTGCCAGATAAAAATACTTTGTATGTGTACTGTTTATTACGAGTTTATATGACGCTTCCAATTAAACAACTAATCTGATTTCGCCTGACTTCATGAATTATTTTGATATACTTAAAAATATCCAAAACTATTGAAATCATATTATAAACATAGAATACATAAAAATCGTGTTGAAATATTTCAATAATATTATTTCATATGCATTGTTTGTTTAATTATAGAGTGAAACAAACTATGATGTGAAAATATTATTTCTTATGAAACAATGTAAATGTAAATTCACTACAGCGTCAACATTCAATGAAAAGTAAACAAAAGTCTAAAGAAGGAAGGGTATTAGAAGCTATACTGTACATAAATTGTTTTCGTGTTGAGTTTACCAATTTCAGGCTTTACTGAGTCCAATGCAAATTATATAACATGCTATTTCACTAGAAAATTGAAGGATGACATATTTTACTTCGCAACTCAAAAATTACCAAAATGTCACTTACCATGTTTCACACCCGAGCCCTTCAATTATGACAGAGAATGTTATTGGGTTTACAATTCCCTTCTCCTGGCCACCTAACTTCTTGGACAGCTACGACATCTAATTTATATTTAACTATCTCATTAACTGTACACTGTGCCCGACCCTGTGGCCGAGTGGTTAGCACATCGCGCTGCGACGCCAAGGGTCCCGGGTTCGAATCCCGGTCGGGCTTGGTTGTTTGTGAATGTCCATTCATCAATTTCATCATTTCATCATTCATCCCCATCTTCGCAAATTAGCCAAGAGGCACAAAACGCGAAGTAAAATAAACTAAATCAAAGCAAAAACTGTACACTGAAATGCCCCAGGCCGGTAAAGGCTCAGAACATTCCAGGTGCCTAATTTAATATCCTTATTCCTAACGTAGATCTTATCCTTAGTCCAGGGACCTCCCAAAGTAGTCCCCACCCGGAGATCCGAACGGGGGACTATTTTACCTCCGGAATATTTTACCTTGGGAACATCCATGGCCTTATATTGCTGTTTCTTGACATTTTTTTTACAGTGCAGAGTTGTCAGCTCTACGCCTAACCCCCAATATGAATGGAGGAACTACTACACAAGACGAACACAAACACATTAGACAGCACAATTACTACAAAAGACAAACACAAACACATTAGACAGCACAACTACTACACAACACACACACAAACACATCACAACTATAACACAATATAAACACAAACACACCACAACTACTACACAATATAAACATAAACAAACTACACACCACAACTACTACACAAGACAAACACAAACAAATTAGACAGCACAACTACTACGCAAGACAAAACAAACATACTAGACAGCACAACTACTACACAAACATACTAGACAGCACAACTACAACACAAGACACATACATACACATCACCGATACTACACAAGACAAACAGAAATACATGTTTTATCTTTTCCATATTACTATAAAACAGATAAGCAAGAAATGGTGGTTTAATAGTAATAACACATAATGTGTTGCATTGTGTAATACATTGGTTTGGTAAGTCAAAATTTTCAAAATGAATTTAATAAATAGTAACAATAAATATATTGTCATTCTGGTGTATATTATGCCTTCATATGTATATAAATTAAGAAAAGACAACTGAATTATTATAGTTTTCAAGGAATGGTTTTGATAGCTACCTACCACTTGATGTTTAATTTTTTGTTCAGTTGTTAGCATATGCAGATGACGTAGACTTACTGGGGGATGATGTGAATACAATTAAGAATAATGCTAAAATATTTTTCAAAACTGCTAAAGAGATAGGTTTGGAAGTTAACAAAGAGAAAACTAAATATATGCTTACAGGCCGAAACCAAGTGTTAGGTAATAATCAAAATCTAATTATTGATAACAACTCGTTTGAACCAGTTTCCAAATTCAAATACTTAGGAGTAATATTAACAAAAGAAAATGATATTAAAGAGGAAATAAAAAGTAGACTTAATTCAGGAAATGCATGTTACTTCTCTCTTCATAAACTTTTGTCTTCTCGTTTAATATCTAAGAAACTAAAAGTTAAAATATACAAAACCGTAATTTTGCCTGTAGTATTATATGGATGTGAAACTTGGGCCCTTACATTGAAAGAGGAACATAAATTGAGAGTATTTGAAAATAAGATCCTTAGGAAAATCTTTGGACCTAAAAGGGATGAGGAGACAGGTGAGTGGAGAAGGTTACATAATTTAGAACTACATAATTTGTATTCATGTCCAGATATTATTAGAATAATTAAATCAAGAAGACTTAGGTAGGCAGGCCATGTGGCACGAATGGGAGAGGAAAGAGGAGTTTACAGGATTCTTGTTGGGAAACCTGATGGTAAGAGACCTGTAGGAAGGCCAAGACGAAGATGGAGGGACAACGTTGAGATGGACCTAAGGGAAATCGGTAAGGATGGAAAAGAGTATATAGAACTTGCTCAAGATAGGGAAAGATGGAAGGCCTGTGTTGCTGCAGCCATGAACCTTCGGGTTTAAGAAGGCTAGGGAGTTAGTTAGTTAGTTAGTATGTTATTGGGTATGATTAAAAGGTAAGGATGTCGAATCAACCCTTCTTAATAAAAATATGTTTGATACATCGTTAGAAAGCGTATGAATCAAGGATTCCAAAAATGTAAAATTTAAGGTGAGGAAACAATTGGAAGTGGAAAAAAAGTAGTATTAATTGCAACCCGATTCCGGGCTCCGCCCCTGGGGTAATTGACCTACCGCGGCCTCGCCTCCGCTTCGCTAGGCTACGCTCCGGCTATCCGCATTTTTCTATAGAGTCCCTTTGAATGAAAACATGAAAAAATACGAATGAAAACATGATTTTAAAAAAGTTGAATCCTATTGGAAATTTGCATATATATTCCCGTTGAAAACCAAAGATCGACCTGGCAATATTGTGTGTTTACAACATGGATTAGGTTCAAGGAAAGCCAGCTATGGCAAGTAATGTAGTAGTATTTTTAAAATTATTTCATAGAAATGTGGCTTCAAATTGAGAAATGCACAGTGGCAATTCGAAGCGTTACATACGCACTATTAGCGCACAATATTTTTTTTTACTTTCAAACGGTAAAACGCAAGGGTCGATTGTGCAGTCTAGCCGATTAAAAATTGCCACTTTGGTAGGTAAAATAATAGTTTGATATCGAACACATCCAGTTTTGTAATTAAATACAAGAACATCGCATCGGAAAACAAAATAAACCTCAACTTATAAACTGGTATTATCTTTCCGTGATTCTTGGTAATAATACGAAATATATAAATTGTTTATTAATTTAATAATGTTTATATTGTGGTTACACTTAAGACTAAGGAACAAAAATCTCCAAGATTTTTGAGACCTCTGATAAATTTTGGTAGTAAGTGCCACGTAGCCAATATTGCATGTAACAGACTGCGCACCCACCTGATTGCAAGCATGAAAATGAGTGATGATTAGAAGAAATTGATGAATGGACGCTCAGAAATAGCACCCATGTCCAGGACGGGATTCGAACCAGGAAATTTCGATGGCGAGATGAAAAGTCGTGCTTTGTTACCGAGCCGACATCACAAATTGCAGTCATGAAAATAAAAAAAAAATGCAGACTGTACTGGACAGTTATTCAGAACACTGACAATTTACAGAACAAGATGACGAAACTAACTTTTACTAACCATTTTCCACTCCTGTAGGTGTTTTTCAAGCAAATTATTTATAGAGTGGATAAAAATCATGATTTTTATTTTACAAAATTAATTTTTGATCATTTCTTTTTATTTGAATAGATTTTATAATAAAAAACACGCTTGGAATTGCTTGTATGGTTTTTGACACTACATGTAGAATTTTTTTTTTTACAAAAGAATTTTTTCTGGTAAATGGCCCTGTAAAATATTTGAACAGTTTGATTAATATATATATATATATATATATATATATATATATATATATATATATATATATATATATATATGTTTGTGTGTGTGTGTGTGTAAATATTCATGTTTCTGTTTCTGATACTGTTCTATATGAACCTACTATGGAAATGTTTGTTGAGTGTGTTAATGAAACTATACTAATTTCAGTAACTTTTCTTCCAGTAAAAAATGAAACATTCTGGATGTACTATATAATTATAGCTTATAATTTTTTTTATAGTCTTTGTAGCTGAATTTTGGTAATTTTTTTAACGATAGTTAGCAAAATATCAGCTGCCATATTTATGTAGAGTTTAATGATAATGACACTATTTAAGGTTTAACATGATTAGAATTTTGTATATTATTCTACACAAAATGTTTGCTATTTTTGCCCATAAAAATTATTGAATTTTAAATCAAGATAAATTTAAGTGTGCTTATAGTTTACATGTTACATTCCTTTTCGTATGATCTCCACCACATCAGTAAATATATTTTGTATCCTTTCTTTTCCTTTCTTAGAGCCTAATAAACACTGTTAAATGATTACGAGATTAATGTACTTTCACCAGAAGTTATTCTGATATGTACAAAATCCTTATGTACATTATTATATAAATTATTTATTTAAAGTGATTTAACCTGTTTTATATCAATCCACCTTGCTTATTTATTATTTATAATCATTAGGTACCTGGTCAGTGGCCAAGCGCGCTGAGTGGTCCGACTTCGATTCGATCTCATCACCAAAGTTTCCTGCCCAATCATTACTCATCCTCATCGCTGTGAATAGCCAAAAGTGACAGAAAGCGAAGTTACTACAGCCTGCCTAGCAAAATACGCTGGTTCGATTCCCGACGTGGGTGATCTTTAGTGTGAATTCTTCCGGTAACATAAGTGACACTGGGGTTAACCTATCCTTCCAAGGGGTATCTTGAATGCGGGAGAGTGGTGTTGATCACATAACTTCTTTAATGCCGAATTTGTGAATTGATTGATTGATTCAAAATTACTGGGTGCGTCGGCACCAATGCTCATTTTGCACCCTTCAATGTGTACGGGGAAATATCCCCTTATCTAAAATGCTTACCTGAGAGTTTAAAAAGGGGTGTAAAAAATTCCTTGGGACTGCAAGGTTGTAAAGGAAGCTGTACAAGACAAAAACAACACACTAGAAATTTCAACACAGTCAGTGCAAGAGACCAGCTCTTCTCAAAAAGTTTGTTTGTCTGTGAATTGTACAGCCTTACTCACATCCCTGAATGTGCCTTCGTGGCACGGTGCGATGCGGTTTACTTTCTTTTGACTTTATTATTTATAAATTTTAAGATTAATCTCTATATCAGGTTAGCTACATTATACACTAAATAAATTAGTAAAAAAGGAAAGATATATTTGTTTGTTTGATGAATATATACTGGCTTTTTTATGTAGCATTAAGTTACACTTAAGATAAGATGAAGCATTAGTGAAATATGTACCGCAGCACAGATGTGTAATTTACGAGAACCATATTTATTGTAAATTCTTACACAGAATTGATGCAAGGAAATATCAATATTTTTTTTACATATATTGTACAAACATGTACGCATATTAAACATATAAATTGCATATCATGCAATGGAGTAAGGATTAAAAGTGGTAAACGTTGTAAGTGCCGAAAGCGAAAGTGTTGGGAAATCGCATCGTTCCGCACATCAGCCCGTAAGAACGTGCACACTAGTGACCTCTTTCCACGCCATTTGAACTACTTAGAGGGCTACCAGCCACATTTCACGTTTACCACATTATAAAGCATTGCACATTTCACAGTTTAACGTGAAAAACGGTGTTTGAATTATTCGATTGTTGCAATGGCTTTGTACGTAGAGTTGCACATGTCATTCCGTTCGGAATATTTTTTTGCATCCATAACCGAGCCTGTGTTTCTATGACATTGGTTCGATAACATTCATGAGTCTTATGCTTATGCGACGCCAAGTGATTGCAAATATACATAACTTTAACTAGGAACACTCCTAAACATATATTTTTATATTAAAGCACTAGAAATATGCAGAATCGAATGAAACATGCAAAATTACAAATGAATAGTGTAAGACTGTGCGACTTAATACGCTGTTTAGCTTCGGGGACCCCCTAGAACACCACACAGCAACAGAGTAGTTTCTTTCCGGTAGATGGCTCTAGTTAACATCTTTGCTAGCATGTATTGGATAGCAAGTTTAGGATCCTGTTTATTTTGTAGGATAATCAACAAAAGCAGCGGAATAAGATCATGTTCTTGCTATGGACTTAAGCTCGTAGACCTGTTTCTCACACTTGTTTATAAATAAAGAATTCTGCTCGTAAACTTCTTCTGCAAAGACTCATCTGAACAGATTAAGTATGAAACGGTCCTGACTAAAGATGACTTCCAACCAGAGAGTTTCCATGAAAAAAAAGGTAGCTTTTGTTGAAACCGCTGTAGCAACTACACTAACAAGAATTTTCCTAATTTCTCAAGTCCCTTATCTATCCATTTATCGGGTTGATACTCTATACATAAGGATGCGGCAACCATAAAGAGAATTTTTACTAACCAATTATAAACGAGAGAAGGAAAATGAGGAACCACTATAATTGCCAATTGTGCAAAGTTACCAGCCAATCAGGGGCAATTACATGCCTGTCTGTGTTACAGAATGTTTGTCAAAATGTTTTTTTTTCACAAGTGTACGGTATCAATTTAGGCAAGGTTGCTTAACGTTTGACTGTAGAAAGAAATTAAAATACATTCAAACTTTTGATTAATTTTACTCAGTATATTTCCAAATTTATGATATCGCAGAAAGCTGTTTCCAATTTCAAAAGTAAAATTTTCCAGGGGCGTAACTAGGCTGGGGCAGTGCCCCGGGGCCCCGAAAGGCCGGAAGACTGTAATCGTGTAGATGCACGTCTGAAGCAATTATGCCACTATTTCCCACCATGCTAAGCAAACAATGCTAGCGGGATAAAATTATGCAACTTTTAACACTTACGCTAGGATTGCAAAGCTGGTCTGGAAATCGCCGGAAAAAAAAAACAAAAAACAAAAAAAAACATGTAGCATTTTTTTTTTTATTTCGGAGGAAGTTGGAAATTCAAAATGAATATTACAGAGCTGCGCTGTAGAGAATGCGGGATGACCTACGACATGCAATATTTTGTAATTACCATTTCCAACCTTCGTTTTAAAAGTTGTTAAAAAAAAAATTAAGCAAGCATCTTCTGGAGGCAACTTACCAGTACTGAAAACAAGGAAAGAAAATAGAATGAAACCTTTCTTTATCTAAATTTGCAGAACAAACACCGACCGACTTTTCTGTATTTTAAGTATTTTTGTTATGTGTGTGTTCATGCTGTACGTGCATTTTTACGTTTCTTACAGCATATATCTGTATTTTTGTGTTTTGACTTTTTGTGTTTTTTTCTTTTTTGTGTTTTTTCTTCTTTCTTTTTTGTTTTTCTCTTTTTGTGTTTTTTATTTTCTTTGGTATTTTGATCTTTTATATTTCGCAAACTTTTAGATATTTCAACTAAATTTGTAAAATGTGAAGTACTAGATGGTTAAGTGTAAGAAAAGGCTTGTGCCTTAACTTCGCCATCCAAAAGAAGTAAATAAATCAAGGATCATTTTATGGGAGGTTACATTTAGCAATGCTCCCAATTAGGCTCAAATCAACAAACAAGTACGTTGACAAACAATGCAGATAATAATAACTTATTATAATTATTGATTGCACTGTTACTATTCCAACTCCAACGCAAGAAGGAAGTATATGTAAACGTGTGCACGTGACTTGCGAAAAACTCTATTGGTTAAGTCCGATGACAGCTGTTGCGCAGGAAAGTTGCGCATGAGAATATAAATGGTATGATTAAGCCTAATCAACTAGGAAACTATTGCAGTGAAGTTGTAGGACCTAATTGCATGAAGTGTACTGTTAATATATCTTAGATCGAGGCGAGTAGGCAAGCTCATATGTCGTGGTGTGTTTGTCTATATTGACTCCATTCTTACAGTGGACGGACTATAGTAGTACTTTATCCCACCAAAATTCTAATCAAAACCCAGAAAAATAGGTTCAAGAAGATGCATGAAGGTGAAAATTATGGCAAATTTAACAGTTTTATCCTGTTTCGCTCTTTTACCAAAGAAGGTCATCCTTCTTTCTCTCCTATCAAGTCATATTTGTGTGTTCGCATTCTTTTGTCGCCTGACTTGGTCCCCGAAGGCCACTAATCAGGTACCTACCCTCTTCGCTGGGCTAATGAGAATTTGTTATGGCGCCTGTGGGAGGGAGGGTGTCGGGTGTCGGCATTTGTCGATCCCGAAAATAAAGATTGGATCTTGAATTGGGCGCCGTTAAAGTCTTGTCGTCTACCTGTCGTCACAAAAAGAAACCCATCCTAATCGCGACCAGGGGCAGGGTTGCAACCTATTTTTTTCTGTCTAGAAGGGTAAAAAAAAGGTTACTTTATTTATGCACGTATTTAGTTCTGGTATCTGGCATGTATACAGGGTTCCTGCTGATCTGGAAAACCTAGAAAATTCAGGGAAAATTGAAAATATGTTAAAAAAACATGGACATGTGGAAAATCAAGTTTTTTTTGTACGTACATAGGCATGAAAATAAATTTCATATTTTTCTTGGACCAGCTGTTTGATGTGAAATTTGAACTGTGCAGAATAAACTTTATTCTCTCGAATAGCAAACTTATATACTTTCCAAAACGTCTGGAAAACCTGAACATTTCAGGGAAGATGTTTTGCCAAAATTTCAAATTGACCAAAAGAATGAGCACTATACTACGTCGCAAGAGTATATGGAGCAACTCCGTACATAACGATAGACAGGAGGGTGGCCGGAGAAAAGCAGTGCGCGCTGCTGAAAACGGCTGTTAGCTGCGATCGCGTTGTCCCCTCATGCACCCACTTCCCCTCTCACGTGCTCGCGTTCATTGGTCGAGCACGCTCGAGTCATTACTTGCGCATATGAATTGTTTTTGTTCGTTTGCTCCATAGACTCCTGGGACAGAGAATACCGAGTGCGCTTCTGACATATGGCCGTAGCATATTCTTGAAAGAACAGGCCATTGTAAGTATTTTGCCCTATTTCCATACCTAAAATAGTATTGAATATTCTTCTTTTTTTAGCGGCTAAGGTGTGTGTGGATAAATAGCTATATCAGCATAAATATCTAATTTTATACTATTTTCTAGCTTGCTAGGTTAATTTCGTCAATCAGAACAAATGATAAAGTGTTGAGAGGTAGACGAAGAGTGAAACAAAGGACGTAATGACGTAAACATGACTTTTTCATCGGGTGACGTTAGCGCCCCCTTCCGGTACATGCACCACCTGGAACAAATTTTTCGCATAAATATCACAAAGTAATAGATTTGCACGGAAGATGCATATGTGGTTTTTGTTTACCCGGAAAACAAGTCCATGAAATCTACACAAAATAATAAATTACATTAAGAACTTTATACGAAAGGGGAAGATGCCGGCCTGTTTTTTGATGTATTTTTTTCCGCTGGCATTGATATTGCTTGTTGAGGATTTGCACACTTTTAACTATATTTGTTTAAGAGAGTACCGTACATTTGCTTACATCACCTGTGCAAACTTGCACGTTAAATATACTCATGACGTGTTCAACATTACTTACGTATTTTGAGATGCCATTCTTCAAGAAGTAATCTGTCCATTTCAACAGTTATCACAAGACAGTTAGCGGTGTTCTCTTTGATAATGATTATATATATATATATGTTTGTTTGTGTGAATATAATACCATGCATATAGCTGATTTTCTGTAAATGGTTTGAAAAGACAAACTCTTTGATAATAATCAATGGTTTGAGAAGAGGCAGGGGGAAGTGATAGATAAAGCAGGGCAAGCACAATCTTTGTCACTACGGTACGTTAATAGCTTCTGAGATTACATTTTACAGGAGCTGGATACCTTTGATGACCACTTAGATATGGTATTTGAGGGAAACTGGTCAACACGCTTCAAGAAGGCGAGAGAAAACCCGATTTTCAAAATGTTGCGACTGTTCACGTGGCGCAAATCAAGACAGATACTGAGTTTTTTTTTTCAACTATTGGATACGTTGGAATATTTGTCTAGATCTATATTGACAAACGCAAGTACGTGCATTACTATAAGGTTCACTTTAAATCTACCATAACCTGTAGATGTGTGTACGTGTGTGTATATTTCTTAGACAGTCAGCTTAAAAAAATATTTTAGTATATTTGTATGTAGGGGAGAGCGGGGTCAATTGTAACACGGGGCAAATGTAACAATCGCTACTGTGCTGCTTCCGTGAGGTATTTTTTAAAACTATTCAAACCTGTAGAAAGGAGACGTCAGTTGGGAGTGACTCATGTGGCGGTGGTGCTTAAGTAGCGATTGTTCCGGCTATTATTGAGAGTTTTTCAAATTTTCAACACGTAAGTAAAAACATAAGGTCCCTTTTTATTTTTTAATAGTGATTTCTCGATGTCGTCTGATCAAGGTTTGTATATATCATCGCAATACACAATATTTGATGTATTTGTTAAGATAGTTGTGATCAATTTCTGGTGTCGGGGTTAGTAGCTGCAAGCCAGGAAACAATATGGCGTCAGGATGGGGCAAATGTAACAAATGTAACCGGGGCAGTTGTAACACTGTTACAATTGCCCCTTATGCGTTTCTTATGTAAAATATTCCCTTGCATTGTAATAAAAAACATTGTTCAACCAACCTGAATTATTACATTCTGTGTGTTTCAGAATGGTAAGAGACAGAAAAAGAACTACCGAACGAGGCCCTTCACAAGATAAGATGGAAGAAGCTGCAAAGTTAGTTTTGGGAAGCAATGTTTCCATCCGATACGCAGCAAAAGCGCACAATATTTGTCATGTGACATTGACCCGTTTTGTTAAGAAGAGACAAGAAAAAGGGAATCCTGTTATGGGTTATAAACCACACAATAAAGTGTTCTCTGCCTACATGGAGACCCAGTTAACTGAGTATATAAAGACATGTGCAAATATATTTTATGGACTCACCCCAAAATAAATCAGACAGCTAGCCTACCAATATACAAACCAAAATCAGTGTAAGTTTCCAGAGTCCTGGGCAGAACGTCAAAGGCTGGTGCAGACTGGTTTACCGCATTTATAAAGAGAAATCCTACTTTAGCAATAAGGACCCCAGAGTCAACATCCTTAGCGCGTTCTATGAACTTTAATAAAGAGAATGTTAAAAAAAAATTGAAAACCTATCGAAGGTTTTGGAGCAATATCAATTCGAACCTCAAGACATCTACAATGTCGATGAAACAGAACAATCAAGTAACTTGGAAGAAACTAGTTGTACCCAGAACAAAGAGCAATGCAACCCTTGCAATGAACCTCTTCCGTCCACCTCAACAGCTGTTTCTCCGGCTGACATTCGACCTCTGCCTCATGCAGAACCTAAAGAATCATCACCTCGAAGGAAAAGAAAGAAAAGTGCTATATGGACAGATACACCTGAAAAAGAATACTTATGGCACAGCAAAGATCGAGACAAGAAAACAGCAAAGGGAAAAAGAGGCTGTTCGACAGAAGTGACAGTCGTCAATCAAAAAAGAAGAGAACTGCAAGCAGAAGCGCAAGAAGGTGTCAGGAAAGCAGCTCTGAAGGCGACGAATGTTTTTGTTTAATTTGCCTTGAGAAGTGGTCCAATAGTGCATCTGGTGAGCAATGGGTGCAGTGCTTAACTTGTGACAACTGGTCACATGAGAAATGCACCAAAGGAGACAGCTTTTACATTTGTCATAACTGTCAGTCAGAATGATCAGATATATCTTTCTTAGAAACAGTGTTTGGGACCTGGTATGGTTCGATTAGCCTACTTATTAACAAAAGCACAGTTAGCTAATTCTTAATCATTGTGTAAGGGTACATGTTATTTCCAACAAAAAAATAAATTGAATTTCTGGTAAATGTTAGTATGTTACATTTGCCCCTGTAGAGTGTTACATTTGCCCCCGAGCAAGGGTCAATTGTAACATTTGTCACACACTTTTAAAACATTAATTATGATAAGCATATTATATATGGCGGGATCGTGACTGCATAATATCAATAACAACATATTGTAGTGTTTCCATGCCGATTTTCACGCTGCAAAGATAAATAGTTTCATAGGAAATGCATCATTTGTCAAAATTGTTACAATTGACCCCGCTCTCCCCTACTCTAGTAATCATTTCGTATCCCTTGTGTGATGTGTCATTCCTATGAAATTATATTAGCTGTTTTCAGCTTTCCATTCATATTTTTATACGTCAAGAACTTAAATGTACATTTTATTATCTTCTAATAAATAATACGTATTATCTTATACTTATGAATTCATTGTAGGCTATTTGGTATGCGTATTATTTAGTATTCTATAATAGTGGTATTCCTAGTATGCGATTCTAAGTGCTTACTTGAAACCCACATTAGGTGCAATTACCATAATTGTAGCAGATTTTATGTTTTTTTGTGTTTTTTTCAAATTGAGCCGGTACTACTTAAAATATTTTTTTACTAAACTGTTTAGCGAATATTTTTCCGGCCTGAAAAAAAAGTTAACACATTAGATGTCTTATTTGCGCATTTAAGTATCACCAATTACACTTGAGAAAATTCACTACAGTGTTGCAAATTACGGACTTACAAAATATAATCTTCTGTGTCCGAAAATTCTCCTCTGCATGCTATCATTGGTTTCTTATCTGACGCGCCGATGTCAGGATTATGCGGTGAAAGGTTACGAACCAATTTTTGGACTGAAAAAACGGGTGCTACGATTATTAAATGAAATACGGTAAGTTCAATTAAGAGCAATTAATGAAGTTTTAATTAATTTGGAAAAATATATTTATGATGCAGATAACGGAATTTTAATCATTACCCATCTTTATGCAAAATAAAATATTCAACTTCGAAAGTTTTTTCCTTTGTATCTCTCGTTGCTGTATTACAGGCCTACACACGTATATACAACATGTATGAGTGTGCGTCTATATTTAATATTTCAAGCGGTTACTGACGTCATGTTTACTTCTCATTCTAGAGCACAGCACAGATAAGTGACGTCATGAATGCATCTGCGCTGACGACACGAAATAAAAACGGCTGTGCTCCGTTTTTGTTAAGTAACTAGAAGAACGTTAAATTTTAATGTTTATTGTACATTATACGATATCTTCTAACAGTGTATGATCTAAAATACCTCATTGCAATTTTGGTAGTATTACACAATGTTTTGTTAAAACATTTTGCAAGTGGGTAGGCCGTATGATGGTGGATACATTATTTTCTTAAAAGTCGATTAAATTAAATGAAAATCGAAAATGAAAGGAATGAAGAGTCACTTTTTTTTTACTTACAGATGTGTTATTTGAAGAAAAGAAGTCGATGTTTCACCCTATTGGTGGTAAGTACATTTTCTAAATTCTTCATTTTCTTTAAAGTTAACAAAATTGCAAATTTGTTTTTTGAAGTTTCGCATATTGTACTTATTTTTTATTAGCCCTGCAAAATATCAAATTGCTATTTTTTCGTTTCGAATTTAAAAAAATGTTTAAAAGAGGTTGGTGTCTCACAGATGGCGCATTCGTAGCGTGTCGCCTTGTAATCAAGGGGTCCCGGGTTCGATACCCGGTGGAAGCACATTGTGGTTCCGATAGCACTTTAAACTGTAAGTCCAGTCCCGATTAGCCTTGCTGTGCATAAAGTGGAATTAAAACCCAAACTCAATCAATCAATCAATCAAAAAAGTTGAGGTTGGTGGAATGAAACGCATATTTACCGCTCCAGAGCTGGGTAAATCATACACAGGCATATTTACTGGAGAAAGCTCCTATGGCAGGCACTGAAATTGCATCCCGCGTCCAATCATGTGACACCTATTTCTTTAAGAACTTTATCTATTAGTTCCGGTACCAGACTTAGGCATTGGGACACACGAATTTGTCGCGGCAAGGTTGCCCTTCCTTAATTTGCCCAGACACGCAATTTAGCTTATTTTCGTGAATAGTTAGTGACGGCGAGCTTAATGTTTTTCAGCGTAAACATCTTTTTGCAAAAATTGATTTGTGACATCAGAAATCATTTTGCAAGTATGTGTTCCAACCGAACAGTAATTTCAAGCATGTAGGAGTTTCTGTTCTGTTCTCTGAAGCAAGTTGGAAATCCCCACCCCTCTCCCAAATCCCACCCCTCTCCCAAGGGACGTGGCAGCAGTGACAGCAACAGAGGAAGAATGTCAGCCCGGGGGCAACTCCCACAAACATAAACACGTAAGATCTCAGACTAAAATATTTAGCATAGTGTACCAAAATGTTCGCGGTTTGCGTACCAAAATGCAAGTGTTCTCTCAGAACATATTATCTATCAATTACAGCATCGTAGCAATTACAGAGACTTGGCTTAATGAAAACCATCTAAGCACGGAACTTTTTGATGATCGCTATAACGTGTTCCAATCTGACAGGAACGCGACTGACTCTGGGAAAAATCTGGGCGGGGGTGCTCTTCTGGCAATTCATAACAAATACACAGCGATGCTCATAGGCAAATTTAACGACGACCCTAACGTCGACTCATTGCTTGTGAAAATTGTAATTCGTGGACTGCCTACCTTTTACATCTGTATTGTTTACTTTACTCCATGCTGTAATGACAAGTCTTACAACTTATTTTATAATTTTCTTGAAAGGCATTGTAGACCCGCACATAACATTCTCCTCATAGGGGATTCAATTACGCAGCTTAAATAACATTCAAAATACTAGTAACGGTAAAACTCTCGATCTTGTGCTAACGAACGTTTTTGGCACGAGAAACTCAGCCACTCGTGCCCGAGGATAAGCATCATCCTTGTCTCGTAATTGAAATAAAGCACACAAAAAGGACACAGAGTAACCATCCACCAAACAACCTCTCGTACAATTTAAAAAAAGCTGACTTTAACAAACTATACAACAAACTATCGGGCGTTAACTGGGATACACTAAAACTCTGTGATAACGTAAACGAAATGACAGATATGTTTTACAACATAATGTATGAAGCATTTGACGCGTGCATCCCCTTAAGACGCCTAACCCCTCCTAAATATCTATGCTGGTTTACCGCCAATATAATTAGAAAAATAAAAGCAATTGCTCACCACCACCAAAAATGGAAGCAAAACGTAGGTAACCCAGTTCACCATGCCAACAAATTTAAAGAACTCGGAAAAGCAATCAAAAAATAAATATCAGCCGCCCATAATAATTACTTGTTCGACATCGAAAGCAATATTCAAAGTGACCCGTCACTTTTCTGGTCGTACATAAATCGCAACAAACAAAATAAACAGTTCCCAGTTTCTTCAAACAATGAACCCCTACTAAACCTGAATACCGTCGTTGATGAATTTGCGAAATACTTTCAATCTGTGTACGCAAACAATACGGCAGTGTACAACCTCGAGATCAGGGCGGGGCACACAGAGTGCAAAACGCTAGATTCACTCAACATTCAGATGATCAGTGTGACTGACATTGAAGCAGCTGTGAAAATATTAAAGCCAAAGAAGTCGGCGGAGCCAGACAAAATCCCACCCTACATCTTCAAGGGATGTGTAGACATTTTAAAAATTCCACTCTTTATTATCTACAATGCGATATTATCTTCTATGCAGTTTCCCGAACGGTGGAAACTTACTGCTGTATGTCCAGTACCGAAATCCTCGGAGAACAGAAACATACAAAACCATCGTCCTATAGCTCTTTTATCTGCCCCTGCTAAAATATTTGAGCAAATCTTATATTGCCACATATATAACCATGTCAAAGAAACTTTATCTGAATTCCAGCATGGCTTTCTGCCCAACTGCTCAATAGAAACAAACCTTGGCGAGAAACTTCATTATATAAGCACGGTGTTAGATGATGGGGGGCAGGTGGATGTAATATACACTGATTTTTCCAAAGCCTTTGACACTGTAAGTCATGATGTACTACTAAATAAATTGGGCACTTTCAACTTTTCCCTTCCCCTCAGGAAACTTATGGCGTCATATTTAATGAATAGAAAACAATACGTTTCGTATAAAGGCCACACATCCAACAAATTTCTAGTACGTTCCGGAGTACCTCAAGGGTCCAACATAGGACCTCTTCACTTTCTTCTATTAATCAACGACTTACCAGAATATTTGATTAATTCTAGGAAACTTTTATTTGCAGACGACCTGAAATTCTTTCAAAGAATAAAAAATATTGAAGACTGTGTTTGTCTACAACAAGACACAAATAGGTTGAGTGCGTGGTGCTTGTTCGACGGTCTTTCTCTGAATGCAGCAAAATGCTATTCCGTTACTTATTCTGAACAAAGAACGATCTTAAATTTTCAATATAAACTTAATAACACCAATCTAAAAAAAATCTGAAACGGCAAAGGACCTAGGAATCTATTTTGACTCTAAGCTAACTTTCACTCACCATATTAACAAAGTAATAGGCAATGCTTACAAACTTATCGGGTTCATTATTACTGTAGAATGGGCAGAGACTTTCAAGACACCCAAACACTTAAGGTATTATATTTAATCATTAATACGTTCAAAACTTGAATTCGGGTCTGTTGTATGGAACACTGACAGTATAGTACAGACTACAAAAATAGAGCGAGTATAATCGAAAATGTTACGTTATATGAAGTATAAACTTGAAGGTACTTATCCCAGATTTGATTCGTACAGTAATCTAATAGAGGAGCTCCGAAAGCACAGGCTTGACGATCGAAGGACAGTCCGCGACCTGCTGCTGCTCTGGAAAATATATAATGGAAAACTTCGCTCTCCTCTTTGGATCTCACAATTTAAATTACGCGTTCCTAACAATAAGACGCGACCCAATCATCAAACCTTTTTCGTGAATAGAGCGCGAACAAACATTGTCAAGAAATCTCCTATCTGGAGAATGAGTATTCTCTACAATGCCTTAGAAAAGCGTAACAAAAATATTGATTTGTTCTCTATGCCATATATACAATTTAAAAACTGTGTAATGAAAACAATATCAAATAACGGTCACTGAAGCATGTATGAAAACCTGTAGGTATCTCTGAAAACTCTAACTGGGCGCCAGCCTGTTGAGTTAATTAATATAAATAAATTAATTAATAAATACAGTTTGTGGGTGTTGTCAAAAGATTTCGTTTTAAAACTGAAAATCTTTTTTTGACAAAGCAATTTTTTTCTTCAGTTTTGGATCTTCTGTTAACAATGTTCAGCTACAAAATCGCGCTGTTAGGTTTATGTCAGTTTTTTTCCTAATTGTGATTTTCTTTTGGGTTGAAAAATTATTGTCTACGTAACTTTTTTATTCTGGTTTAAGTTTATATTGGTATTGAAAACAATGTTTACGTTACTTTTCTTCTGGTTGTTTTCTTTGAGTTCAAAAATCTGTTTACGTCACTTTTTTTTTCTGGTTGCGGTTTTTCTTTGTCTTGAAAAATCACTGTTTACGCCACTTTTCTTGTTCCCGCTTTGCCATTTTTGCTAATGATTTCACATATGACGTCTGTATTCGAATTATTGAAAAATGGCCGTCACACGAAAAGTCATTGTTTACGTGACTTCTTTTCCGGTTCAGTGGCAAGACCAACAAAAAACCAGAGGACATCGTGAAGAAATTAAACTGAACGAAAAATAAAACCTGGAGAGAGAAGCGAACGGAAAAAAGGGGGCGGGTGGAAAGCAGATGATGTCTAGTAGAATGGGAGAGAATACGAGATAACATCTTTATAGGCAGGTTTTGCTTTCCCGCGTCTGTCCATACCTTGAGCAATCAATCCAGGAATCAGCTCACCCGAGACGAGGCTTTTGCCAAACCGAAGAGGTCCTTTTGAGGAGGGGGAGGGAGTAGACCCGTTCGACTAGCCTGTAAGAAGGAAGGGGGCGAATCAAAGCCAGGAGGTAGATTTCTTTTCTCTTTTTTTACGTTAAAAAAACTTCCCCTTGTAACATACAACACCGCAGGCTGTTTTTCCTTTCGGGATCCTTCACCGACTCCTAATTAGGTTCCCTAATGTGTCGTCCTGGCGTCAGGTTGTCCCATACACGTCATTTTTACTACTGGAAAGGAACAAGTGACGATCCGAGAGCCCTTCTGCTCGTCAGTGTTGCCATGTTGTGGTTCCTTATTGTTCTTTCTCTCAAAGTCGACTTGTTTTCAGTTTCGTAGCGTGTTTCTCACGATCTATATCCTAAATTAGGGATGGTAACGAGACGAGTGAAATGACTCTCTCGTTCTCTTGCTTGTCTTGACTTGCAAGTGTTTGCCTCGATCTCATAATACTATTAAATACAGTGCCTTTCACGGTCGAGTCTTCCGCGGAGCGGTGGCTATTAACACCGGGCAGCGAGAGCGCGTCTGCCGGCAAACTGGATGCTTCATGCGCGTAAATGGAACCGCTAGCTATGTACAATTACACGGACAGTGAGAATTAAAATGAGCACGTACCTTGTTACTAGAGGTGTTGGAAACATCTTATCAATAACAGACCCTGTTTCCCTAAATTTCCTCATAAGATCTCGAACATTTCTCTGTGTGGAACAGGAACATCTGGGAATTCTGCTGCCAAACGCCTTTTGACTTCTCTACAATAATTCCTGATGACGTAGGAGTCGTACATAAAAATGTATTGTTTTAAGTTGTACGTTGCATTATTATACAGCAGAAAAGCACCAGTAATGAGAAAACTAAACTAAAGCAATCTAAAACACTTGTTAACATCTTAACACCACCGCCCGGCATGTTAACCGCCGCTTCACGGAAGACTCAACAGAGAAAGGCGCTGTACAATCTTCTGCAAACAAATCTGGATTTTTTCGGACGAATAATAGTTAACAAATATCCCACTAGATGGCTCTCTGTGATTATATTGCTTACGAATTAAGTAAAGATCTTCACTGAATACTTGTTACTGTAATGACAACACTAATTTTTGAAAACATATATAAGGAATAAGCTTGTATTATTAGACACAAAGAAACATTGTGTTCTCAGACAGAAAATCATTGCCTTGATATTAAAATTAAAAAAACAATTTTTAAAAATAAAAATTCTGCAGAACAGACATAATTAGGTTCACTCGTAAATAATACTGCATTAACAACTAGGAATTTTAAACGATGTATGTAGAAGAAAAAATTGAAATTGATAATGAAACGTTGTCAATTCATGTTTTCATTACAATTGAAAAGTAGTGGGGAAAGAGACTGCTTTATAAGATGAAATAGCAGAGGGGAAAAGAGACTGCCTTAGATGAAATAGCAGAGGGGAAAAGAGACTGCCTTAGATGAAATAGCAGAGGGGAAAAGAGACTGCCTTAGATGAAATAGCAGAGGGGAAAAGAGACTGCCTTAGATGAAATAGCAGAGGGGAAAAGAGACTACCTTAGATGAAATAGCAGAGGGGGAAAGAGACTGCCTTAGATGAAATAGCAGAGGGGAAAAGAGACTACCTTAGATGAAATAGCAGAGGGGAAAAGAGACTGCCTTAGATGAAATAGCAGAGGGGAAAAGAGACTGCCTTAGATAAAATAGCAGAGGGGAAAAGAGACTGCCTTAGATGAAATAGCAGAGGGGAAAAGAGACTGCCTTAGGTGAAATAGCAGAGGGGAAAAGAGACTGCCTTAGATGAATACCAGAGGGGAAAAGAGACTGCCTTAGGTGAAATAGCAGAGGGGAAAAGAGACTGCCTTAGGTGAAATAGCAGAGGGGAAAAGAGACTGCCTTAGGTGAAATAGCAGAGGGGAAAAGAGACTGCCTTAGATGAAATACCAGAGGGGAAAAGAGACTGCCTTAGATGAAATACCAGAGGAGAAAGAGACTGCCTTAGATGAAATAGCAGAGGGGAAAAGAGACTGCCTTAGGTGAAATAGCAGAGGGGAAAAGAAACTGCCTTAGATAAAATACCAGAGGGGAAAAGAGACAGCCTTATGTGAAATAGCAGAGGGGAAAAGAGACTGCCTTAGATGAAATAGCAGAGGGGAAAAGAGACTGCCTTAGGTGAAATACCAGAGGGGAAAAGAGACTGCCTTAGGTGAAATACCAGACGGGAAAAGAGACTGCCTTAGATGAAATACCAGAGGGGAAAAGAGACTGCCTTAGGTGAAATACCAGAGGGGAAAAGAGACTGCCTTAGGTGAAATAGCAGAGGGGCAAAGAGACTGCCTTACATGAAATACCAGAGGGGAAAGAGACTGCCTTAGGTGAAGTAGCAGAGGGGAAAAGAGACTGCCTTAGATAAAATAGCAGAGGGGAAAAGAGACTGCCTTAGATGAAATAGCAGAGGGGAAAAGAGACTGCCTTAGGTGAAGTAGCAGAGGGGAAAAGAGACTGCCTTAGATAAAATAGCAGAGGGGAAAAGAGACTGCCTTATGTGAAATACCAGAGGGGAGAAGAGACTGCCTTAGATGAAATACCAGAGGGGAAAAGAGACTGCCTTAGGTGAAATAGCAGAGGGGAAAAGAGACTGCCTTAGATAAAATAGCAGAGGGGAAAAGAGACTGCCTTAGGTTAAGTAGCAGAGGGGAAAAGAGACTGCCTTGGGTGAAATAGCAGAGGGGCAAAGAGACTGCCTTAGATGAAAGATCAAAGCGGGAAAAAACTGCCGTAGATGAAATGGCAGAATCTGAAGATACTTTTTTTAGGTGAACCGGGAAGTAACTAACTGTTTGACAAGTCGAAGTTCAAGAAACAGTGAGTTTCTAATTTCTTCAAATTTCCATTTGCTGTTCAAGGCCATTTCATCCACTGTTCTACATTCCGTTGTTTACCACCAACGTGGCCGAACTCGTTCATCATTAGACTGAATCCGAGGCTTCTGGGTTAGATTCCCGGTGAGGACAAGACTGGCTCATCGTGCCTCTTTCATATACTCCTCATCATCATCGTGGTAACTCGCAGAGGTTGAAAAGGCACAGCTTGAGACGTGAACAGTATACGTGACGTCGGAAAAAGAAATATACATTTAAAAAACGCAAAAGTTGGACACGCGAAGAGAAATATCAACCGTGATCCTGACATGTACATGAAAACCATTGGAGAATAATGTCATATAAATCGAACATGTCAGCGTTACATACCTACGCCTCGCCCCATAAAGCAATCATTCGTAGGATTGATGGACCCTCTCCTAGCCTTGAAAAGTATGCTCCGTATCATCCAAAAATATTTTTCTAACCTTCGTCCACAGACGTTTGATTCAAGATCTTGTAAAAAAATATATAAATAAATAAGTGACGACCAATTTTTCTGCTTTCGCATAACCAGAATTACAAATATGATGTCGTTCAAGCTACAACTATAATTTTTAATTGTTTAGAAGAATTTTTTTACGTGTCATGATTCTTGCTACAAGAACAACTGGTGATGGTTGGAATTGTAGTTTCTTTAGTCCACTTTATGCACAGATAGGCTAATCGGAACTGGACCTACAGTTTAAAGTGGGATCTGAATCACTGTAGTGCCTCCACCGGGTATGGAACCCGGGACTGCTTGATTACGAGGTGGCGAAGTTACCATTACGCTATCGATGAGTCATTTGCTGTTTTTACTCTCGTCTTTTTGTAGGATTCATATTATTTTACGTCAGTTTTCTACTACATTGGCAAATCGCAAGGATGTGGATGAGTGATGAATAGACTAAATCGATGGGGGATACCCGCAAGAAACACCCATGTCAGTACTCGATCCAGGGAAATTCAGCATAAGATCGAGGTCTCGAGATTTTTGTAAGTCAATGCAAATTTCACGCAAATCAATATTGTACTTTACAGAGTGACTTACTTACAGAGGTAAAAGGTTTGTTGAAATTTAAAAAGAAAAATCCAAACTGTTTAAATATGCGACAAATAAAAGATTGTTCACGAACACCAAATTATTTAAGTGATAGTGCACATTTGTTTAGAGTTAGCGAATGATTTTGCCACAATTACCAAGTTTGGTAATGACTTCAGTTATCTTTATTAATGACAAGAGTTTTCTTAAGTCATAAGTTTTTTTGTGTGTGCAGTATGTATTTTTTAATGTTTTGTATTTATTATTTTTAGACTATATTTATTATGACTGTATTCTACACTCTCAAATATGAAATATCATTTTCTATTCTACATATATTTAATCATATTCCTCGTTAAGAGGAATAAACAGGGATCCGCTTGGTTCAAGAACGTTGTATAAATGTCAATAATTTTTATTAAAGAAAAAATCGATTAGTTTTTGTTGGGTTGGTCAGCGACACAGTTGACAACCTCTGCACCACAGGAAATGTCTGCGGACAGCTTCTCTGGCAATATTTATGCAACGCACTGTACCACGTTTTCCTCCTGTCTTCTAGAGGAGACCAAGCTGTATCTTCTGCACTTTGTGTTCAGCTCCATTTTATTGTGTGTTCCGTTCATAAGAAACCAAGCTCGGAAATCAAAACACAGAGGTCTCTGCTATCTGTCACGAAGGCATTAGAAGCGGTGCTCGTAGAAAGGGGAGGAAAGAGCCAAAACAGGCGGGAAAGGAGACGCAAGAAACATGTCGTTCCGTTTCAGAGAAATGTCTTGTTGATGTTGGCTAAGGAAACCGACCCGTATTTTTCACGTCGTCGTGGAAGTTTTGGTGGTAGGTTGCGCGTAGCATCGCCTCGCCTCGCGTCACATCGCCCCGCGAAAACATCCATCCTTTTGTATAAACACATTGCTGTGTTTGGAAAGAGTATGACACTCTTTACCTTTGGAATCGGAATACCAGAACGGCAGGTCCTTACTGAGCGCGAATGAACAGACAAATGATACAGGCAACGGATTTATATGTATCATCATATTATGCTAAAATCAGTGTTACTTGTATTTTGTATTATCTTTGCGAATCGTGGCATGCAAGTTCGAAAAATGCTATTAATATTCCATATTTTTCGAACTTCAATTTTACAGAAGAGAGGAAATAATGTATTGTTAGGAATATGTTTGGAGTTACGTGCCTCTGGTTCTCATACAACGATATTTTACATATAATTTCCATATTCTTTCACCACTTGTTAGGGGAGAACAAGTGCCCCCTTCTAATGCTTTCGTGACAGATAGCAGACACCACTGTCTTTTGAATTCAATCTGTCCATTGTGCTTTTTTACATGGAAAGTAAGAGGAATATTTTTTCCTCATCCAATAATTCAAAATAAAGTATTGCCCTCCCTGAGAACACCTCCCTTGTTAGCCCCCCTTCGGAAAAAGACTTGTTACCCCCCTGGAAAAATGTCTGGGTTCGCCCATGATAGGTAAGATTAAACGTACAGTGGCTCAAGGATATTACTATTATTTTTTAACTAGGCAAGCAATAGACACTTCTCCTTAGATACTTTCAGTGTGAGAATAGACCGTGTCAAAAATGTAAACATAAACATTGGTTCCCCGGAACTTCCGGTTTAGGTCAGTCCCTGTTGTTTGCAGTACAGTTCACAAGTATACGAAGTAAGAAATGAGCACTTGTTTTCATCAGTTGTGCGACGATAGCACCACAGACTGACGATAGTCAATAAAAGTATTTGTTGAAGTTTTACCATGAAGGACTGAACTTGTTCAATCCTTTGGATGAGCAACTGCAGTGCAGATTATTAAAAAAACAACGTTTCTTCTTTAAAAATAACAAAAGTGCTGTGATACGTATGAAGTGTTCAAAGATAGTTAGACTTGCATTGTACATTTTCAAACCCGATATATAATAATTCGTTGTTCTGATTGCTTCACAATAAAATGGTGATTTCATTAACACTATTTGTTTTGTGACGGGAAGGTGTTCATAGATTTCATCAATTAATATTTAAAGGTTTATGTTGTAGAGTTATTTGTTCAGGTATATTCAGACATACAAGTTCTCATGTATTTATTCTCTCTATGTCCTTCGGAAACCTATGAAGTGATACTTGACTCAATAAATTTGTTCCTTATCGAATTGTGGAACCAAATGCTGCACAGCAGGCACCCTTTTTCGTTGTAAAAGAAACTCCACTTCGCCGTTTCATATTAACGTCCATAGAACCTTCAGCGTAACCGGATGTTCGAGGGGCACCAGATGAGTGTGCATGCTCAGCAGTAGCTCCGCCTTTAACACCGTCTATTCATAAGATGTGCTCAGATTATATTATTAACGACAGTTATTTTCAACCAATTATTATTTTTACCGTTAAGTCCCTATTTTAAATTATACGTACGATATACAAATATGTTTCGATGTTTATGCTTTGTATAATAAGAACAATAATTCTGTAGTCATAGCTGAAGTTTAGTTCATCGATATTATTCCATGATAATTTGTTGCGAATAGTAGACATTTACAAGACCGAAGAAAAACTGCACAGCACAATAGTTTAGCAACACGCCAAAATCCAGATTCCTCACATGTTATACACACACTTATATGCGTTCCTTTACGACGTTGTCTAAATACTTTTTGCCCTGTAATATGTTGTAAATTCTTAAAATCGAACGATGGAACATCACACGACACGCTCCACCTTCAGGGCCTTGGTTTTTCCACGCAGTCGCCACAGTGTACTCACGAGAACTCGTTTTCTTCTTTTACAACACCAGCAGATTGTTCATGAAGAACATTAACTTTGAGACGCGCCATAAGGCGAATGTATGTGTGTGGCCTCTAGGAACACAAAAACCACCCAGAAATATATACTTGTAACATTTGTAAAGAAACACCTTTAAAATAAACCTTCAGGGAGGTGGCAGGAGTAAATAATAAAAGTTTTAAGAGAATATGGCCGGGAAATAAAAATGCAGCCGAACGCCTTTCTGGAACACGCGATCTTCCGTGATTTGTTCGAAAATGTGCCAAAGAGCTGATACACTATGTTAGAATTTGTACCGAAGAGAATGCACCAAATGATAAAACGAATTTTAATGTTAGCGTTCGCCGCTTGTGGCGCTACTTACTGACTATGACGATAGCGAAGTATTTTGTGTTTATAATCTCGTTCTTATGTTTTTGTCTTTCCTAATCAAATTGATTGAAAAGCAAGAATGTCAAACAGACATACTGCAGGCCCATGTGGCTAGAGCAGTTCCAATATTCCTGAATTTTATTTACGATTTTGTATGCATCTATACGTTTGTAGAAGATTTGGACCTAAATTGGGTTAGATTAGATTTTCAATTAGTATAATCATTAATTGTCATTTATAGCTAGATTAATATGTATTAATACGCAATATATTGTTAGCAGATGACAGGTAACTCATGTATATACTTAGGAGAGGATTAGTATTTCCTCATTTAAGTTACTACACATGCATAAGACGAAAAATAACCCAGAATTAGCAATAAATAACCACAATAATGAAATAATGGAGTGAAGCTATGAGAGCATACGCTAATTAGTTTTCAGAAACTTTACTATTCACAATCGATTTATTTCAATTTTGAAAAAGGTGCTACAAAAGTAAAAGTAATTCAAAATGAATTGTAATAATTTGTCGAAACTTACTATTTTGTAGGGAAGGGAAGGTCTAAGTTTTAAACAAATTGGTCATAATAATGCTTAATATACATAATATCACATAATTAAGACTACATAAACATGTAAATTACAGCTATTATTGCGCGGAAAGGGAACGAAAAATGTACACATTTTTCACTTATATCTTGATTGGCTGATTTGATTTCCTGTACTTCGGTATTCAGCCACTTTTGGCCAATCGCGCAGATGAGAATGAATGGTGATCAGATAAAATGGAAGAAAGGACAATCACAAACATACAAGGACAGTACATTCCACGGAGGGATATACAGGCTGTGTCCAGACGCCAGAGCCTCGCTAGTCTGCAAAATGCAGTCCCGAGTGTACTACGTGAAAGATAGGTTGACATTTGGGGGACTTCGTAAAGGGTACTCTTACACCACTTATCTTTATTGCTGTACACTAGCAGCAGTTAAAACATTAAAGATAGGTTATTTGCAAACAACGGATGAATTTTGTAAATTGCACCAAATCAATCAATCAATCTAAAGCTTAACGCTTACTGAGACGCGAAGAAACGGGACAACAGAACTTACAGATGGGGACAAAATAATACGAACACCTGTGAAAAAGTTTGCCACATTTCACACCGGCAGTACAGCAGCACCACCTGGCACTGAAGTCTGCCACCTAGTGGACGTGAAGGAGAAGGTATTAGTCTGTCAACAGCAGTCATTGGTGGTGCATTCGTCTATCGTACGCTCTCAAGACGCTGCAATGCCAGACGTGACAGAGTTCCAAAGAGGCATGATTGTTGGAGCACGTTCAGCTGGAGCCACGGTGACGGAAACCGCAAAACTTGTGGGGTGTGCAAGGAGCACAGTATCAGCCGTTATGACAGCGTACACAACACAATCTAAGATGGCGTTTTTAAAGCACAACAGTGGACGAAAGACAAAGCTTGCTGCTAGGGATAGGAGGGTGTTGAAGCGCATAGTGGCCCGAAAACACAAGCAATCGTTATCCGAGATGACATCTGAAATGAACAGGCATCTCCAGGACCCAATTTCGACCAAAACTGTCGAAAGGAACTCCATGTTGCAAACATTCATGGCAGAGTGGCAATTCGTAAGCCGTTGGTGACATCACGTAATGCTGTCAAGCGACGCCAATGGTGCAGAGCTCTCTGAAGTTGGCCCCCACAGCAGTGGCAACAAGTCATCTAGTGTGATGAATCAACATTCACGTTATTTCAGACCACGGGGCGCGTTTATGTGTGGAGAACGCCTCGAGATGCATTTCATCCTGACTGCCTCTTGCCGACTGTGAAGCATGGAGGTGGGTCCATTATGGTATGGGGCGCGATATCTTGGCCTGGTGTGGGACCACTTGTTTTTATGCATGGGAAGATCAACGCCAATCTCTCTTTCCTGGGGAGCGGCCGCTTTTTCAAGACGACAACGCTCCTATCCACACTGCTGGGTCTGTCCAAACATGGCTCGAAAAACATGACGATGAAATCTCCAATGGCCTCCACAGTCTCCTGACCTGTACATTATAGAACATTTGTGGGGATATTTGGAGTCCAAACTGCGTGCTCGAAGTCCACCCCATATTAATTAAGATTTTCTATAATTTCACAGGTGTTCGTATTATTTTGTCCCCCATCTGTATGCTGTCTGCTTTTATTGAAATCAAATGGTGTAACGCCCACTACAGGGAAAAGCATGGAACCGAAGGGCGGAATTTCCGTGCCAGAAGTCTGCAGGTCTGTTGCCGCGTTCTCCGCGTCTCAGTGGGCGTTAAGCTTAACTCTGTCAGCAAGAGAAGAAGTCTTTGTGGCAGGTCCCAGAACACGCACAAATGTTTGATCATTGTCCAACCATTTTGCAACCCTCACTAAACAGGTCATTTTGTGCAAAATTCCGTACGTTTGCAAGATGCCTCATAGTTTTCGCGAAAAGCTCAATCTCCAATCTCCAAAACCTTGAAGGACATGACATAACTAACAGGTACTCTGTTCACGCGTGCAGGAGGTAGCAAGCGACATTGAAGAACGGCAGCAACTCGGTGGGAAGGCTATTTTTGTGAAGAGGTCTCTTATAAAGAGATTCCCATCGCTGCGGAATGCTCATTGAAACGTAGGGACTCTTCTGGAATAGTCGTCTGCCCTCTTAATCTCCTCGCAGGCAAGTAAAAATGCGGAGATGATAGGTGCGCCAGATAGAGCCGAGGACAGGTGACTATATGGATAGCGTGTTTACACTGTTACGGGCTGTTGTAAATGGGATGCCGACCTTTTCCAGACCGACAGGAAATGGATGTAGTCGATGCCGGAGAGGCTTGGAAGATCCAACCAAAATAGACATACCGCATCCGCAAACAGCGGATCCTCTAGACACGGAGACAAACTAAGATCTTAGGCTGCGGAATCCGGGAGGGCGAATCCGGTTGTATCGCAGGAATCCCGCTCGGTTGACAGGAGACGGGATCGCTTCCAGAAAGTGCTAAGCAGGAGTGATGCGGTGTTTGGGACCCCCTCGGGAAACAAGAGTAGGAAGAGAGGAAGAGGAAAATTGTGAGGTGACGAATGAGGCGTGGAGAAGAGTTGTCGTTGACACTTTGCCAACCATAGCAGTGGCAATCAGCCGCAGCTGGCAGGGTACCGACTGCGATGCACTGAAGGAATGCCAACTCTCCCTTTCCCCCCTCTCTCAATCCCCGGCAAAACACTTCTTGAAGAAGAGGTTCTGTAAACCAATTTACTCCCTGGAGATTGGCTAATCGTCCGTGCTTTCTGGGTTGGGTAATTGAGTATTCTGGATGTGAAAAATTAGCGCTCTTTTCCCCAGCACTCTTCTTTCCCCCACTGTGACGGTGGAAGAACCAATATATTTTTTCCATATACCCCCCCCCCCCCCCCGTTCCGAAGAAAGACTGCAGTTGAATGTTTGAAAAAAAAAAGAAGTGAGCCTGCGTGACATTTGTAATGGAGATTTGAATATCCTCTCAACCTAACGACTGTAAAAACCCCAACAATTTCACTGTCATTTGCCGTTTGCGAAAGTTATTGGGGCGTCTTACTCCGCCCAAGGTTCTGTCTCGTTTTGTCATTCGTGGAAAGGACTCTTTGGAATTGTGCCAACGCCTCATCAACCATTTTTCCAGTGGAGAGAAATTCTCAAAAGGGGTTGTAAAGATAATGTTTGCCTCGGAACAATCATAAATTGACTCTTTCTAGAATTAAATTTGTGGTGAAGTGAGATATTGGTAGCACGTAGAAAGTAAACTTTAGTGTTCAGATTAGTGCTACACAGTTCGATATATCCATACTACAATGTCTACAAGAAATTCTCGAGTTTGTTCCACGGCTGAGAATTCAGTCCCAATCAACCTGTCTCAGCATAACGTGGACTTGATAGAAACTGACAAGGAGCCTTTCTTTCCTTCTTCTTTATGCGGTGCTACAATTCTATCAGTCTTGGACAGCTCAACGATATTGTTTTGCGCCACTGTATTCTTTGTTCTTCTTGTCGTCTCAATTGTTTAACTTTCATTCTAGGTAAATCATCATCTACTTCAGCTTCCTACTTCTTCTTTTGGCATTCCTCTGAATCTAGATGCAAATGATTTCCAATATGTTATTCTTTTAAGAGTTTGATCTTCTTCCATCCTTTCAACACGGCCAATCGGTTATCCTGCATCAACTGACAAGAAGTAGATGGCTAAAATCCGTCTGCTGGTCAAAACCACGACAATTTTGAAGATGTAAAGGTTTGGTCAGAACGTAAAGTTGTTGCGAGAGCCTTTTCTTCCTCCACAAGAAGCACCTGAAATTCTGAAAATGTCCAACGATCTGTTGATTGTATTGGCTATATTGTAGGTGTTGTTTCCAAAATCGGCGTTATTATTTTTAAAAATTTCGGTGTTATTCCCCCCCCTTCCCAAATTCGCGTTTTCAACTCACCTTTCTGCCAAATATAATTAAAATTATACTTCTGTTGTTCTTTTAAACTAGTATTTTAAATTTCAGGTTACGTCGACTACGTTCGTAACAGTTCGATAAGTTGGAAACGATCTTGATTATTTTCCATTATTTCTCGTGCGACAAATTCTGATGTTATGCCTCCTGTGTGGTGGTAGGTATGCACTCTGTCTCCTACCACTTTCCTGTGATGCAAATCATTCCGATAGGCGAAAATACGTGAGAAGGATCCATTTACAAGTGGTTACATCAAGCTGTCAGAATTATTCCATAACATGCATTATATATTTTGTCTTACATAAAAGGCTGGAAAAACGTGCGCGTTAAACCTGAAAAAATTTGGCACATTTTGCTATTTAACCCCTAAACACAAGAACATTGCATTTTCGCCGTATTTTTCGTTAGGTGTCGAAATTTTTGAAAAAGCCACAATTCGCGTTATTTCACGATTTCGAGTGAGTGAAAATGTGTTGAGAACATTGATAAACACTTTTCCGAAACAATTAATATTTTTCGGTATTATAACGTTTACGAAAAATTAACCATTTGTTTTTGATTCCAGCGTATGTGTTTCGCTTTTCATGATTACGTTATCGCGTTGTCATACGTGAGGGGAAAAAGAACAGAACATAGTGACTAGAAGGATTACCTAAGGATCGCCAAGGCTCCAATGCCTGTTGTAGTGGCCACCTGAAAATAAATTACATTCGAGTCCTGCAGGAAAAATAAGTATGATTCATATTTAGGCTGCATGTGTGTTTATTTGCATATATTTCCTCTTGCCCCACAGCGTGGATGGCGCAACGTTTGAGTTTCGTGTCCATAACAAATAAGCAACCCTTCTCTTTAAGCTTTCGTTTTTTTTTTACCGCGTTTTCGGGAAACTGTCTCTTGTCTTGTTTCATATGCAGCATATGGCGCTAAATTTTACACAGGGAAGCAGAATAGGAAATGAGGAGAGTGGGACAAATCGACGATGCATTGACAGAGCTTTTTGCCAGCAAGTTTTGCCCCTCGGTCGCTTCCTCCCTTTGATATTTTTCACTTAATGCAATCGCCCTTCCTTCGAGAAATTCCGAACAAGAGTGGTTTACGTTTAATTAAATACTGTGTATCTGGTGATTTGTGTAATGTATTGGGAGGATTTTGTCAGGGAAGAAAATCTTTGAATTTGCCAGAATATGTAGAGGGATGTATTCTGAACACGAAATGGTTTCATCCATAGTTAGCAACCTGAATTTTTATGAGTTGGCAACCTGAATTTTTATGAGTTGGCAACCTGATTTTTTAGGAGTTGGCAACCTGAATTCTTGGGAGTTGGCAACCTGAATTCTTAGGAGTTGGCAACCTGAATTCTTAGGAGTTGGCAACCTGAATTCTTAGGAGTTGGCAACTTGAATTCTTAGGAGTTTCCAACCTGAATTCTTAGGAGTTGGCAACCTGAATTCTTAGGAGTTGGCAACTTAAATTCTTAGGAGTTTCCAGCCTAGCTGCCGTAGAGATGGCAACGTGGCTTCCTAGAAAACGCAAAATGGATGTGTCTAACGACATATACCGAGAGGCTAGTCTTCTCTCTTCCTCATAGCCTAGATCCACATGTGAGCCCAACTTAAGAGTTCAGTATGGGGCTTATGGGGACAGTGTTGCCGCATGGTGCGCAGTGGAAGAAGGCTCCGGCGTGCATCGAACTTCTGCTGTAGTACACGCCGCAACAAAAGTTAGTGATTAACGGAACGGGTACTGTTCAATACAAGAATACAAATCCTTTCGCCATGATTTGATGGGAAGCTGTTCTTTCATGCGGCTGTGGTACAGAGTAATGACGGTCCATGGAGAGAGATTTGCAAATAACTGTTCCCGAATATACTTGTCATACGTCTTGCTGTCCATTTCATCGTGTACGTTGGACGTGTTTTTTTTCTTTTAAGTCCACTTTTTGCACAGAAAGGCTAATCGGGACTGGACCTACAGTTTAAACTGGGATCCGAACCACTATATGCCTCCAAAGGGTATCAAACCAGGACGTTACCACTGTGCCATCGGGGAGGCCTGTTTCACATTATCGGCACACTGTCTTGTTTGAGACAAAACCGTGTTCATTACCGGCATGCACCAAAGCAAATCTCTCCCCCCGACCTGTAAGTGCTCGCAAACAACTCGTAAGGCCGCACAGAAAGTCTTGTTGTGTCTTTATTGTTTTGTCCCTCTATTCGTTTTGCACAGCAGCAGCTCGCCAGTCATAGGCGGGTCTAGATAATTTTTTTCTGGGACGTGCACAGAATATGCTGTAAGCATTACGTAATATTGGAAATATAATGTGCAGATTTGCAACTTATTCGACACATCAAAGAGTGCCCTTATATCGGTGTTGTGCCCAGTGTTTTCGAAGGGGGAGGGGGGTAGTACGTATACTTTTTAGTAGCTGGTCCTCATATGCCATCTTCTCCTGCTGTTGACCCTCTTCTTTTAGGAATACTTATCCAAGGGGGGGGGGGGTTATGACCAGCATATACGCCCATTGGACACGTCACGTCATTCACATCAATATAATTGCAAGGGTTCGTTCTAGGTGTAATTTGTGGTCAGATGAACTAATCGGAACTGAGCCTTCAATGTATAATTCATCCTAGAATGTACCTCCACCAGGAAACTGAACCCAGGGTCCTTCGATTATAAGGGGATAGCATTAGCAGAATTTCCGTCGTCGCATTATAATCAAGTGATCCAGGGTTCGATACCTGCTGGAGGCACATAGTACTTCGTATCTCACATAAAACTGTAGGTTCAGTCCTAACTAACCTATCTGCGCATAAAATTGGACTTAAAACTCAATCAATCAATTATTAGTAGAGGTGTGAAATAAAAGGAGTTCTATTGTATTTTTACTCATATGAAGGATAATTACAGAAAGGAGACTGACATTCTTTTAACTATCTAGGAAAAATGGCTCGATCATTTTTTTTTGTCTTTTAATATAACGCTCTCAATACTTTTCATAATACTTAGTCATCATTTTGGGAGGGGCAAGTGAACCTCCTCCCGAAAAATCCGGCAATGTATTATATACAATGTGCCTGCGAAGTTTCGCCGCACATCGCCTCGTATTAAAGTTATATTCGAAGTCGTTACCTCTTGACGTTTTTTCTGCTCGTTTGGTGTTGCAAGAGGACCTTTAATCGCTTCGCTATTAATTTTGTAAACAGTTTTGAACGAAATTCCAGTCGTTTCAGCGTTTTCGCTTGCAGTCCAACTAACACTTTTACCGGGATTTTTCTGCTTGAAGTATATTTATATTTATTACAATTTGTCTCTCTTTACTTGTAAGACTCTGGACACTTTTATGCTTGATAATACCACCCCTTGCCATTTTGCTGTTGTAGAATAATTATAATAATAAATTCCTTCAAGAAATACCCAAAATGAGAAAGCGCGTACGCAAACAACAAACCACTTGACCCCCGACAGAAGCCTATTCACGAACTTTTGCCTGGCCATTCCCCGCCCCCTTCCCTCTTCCCAACACGTGTTTGCAGCAAGTGGCAACCGTCGGACGGCTGTTAGTTTTAACTCCCCAAATCGCGGTAAACACAAGAAAGGAAAACGTCTTTTTTTGATGGTCCGAATTGCAAAAGAAGGTGTAAACCATCAAAGCCTTACATTTCCTCTGGTTTTTGCTTATTTATTATTTTCTCTTCGAATGATAACGACTTTTGTTTCTGACAGAAACACACTTGTTTAGGGGTGGTGATCTCAAAAGTAAAAGCCCATAAGGGCCCATACTGAACTCTTAACTTGGGCTCCACTATAGTCCAGGTCTTGTGCTCAGCATACGCCACTGGTTAAAACATTTAATTTAGGTTAGTGATTAGTGTGCATTTTGGAGTTTCGTATCCTTCGTATAAATGTCTGGACAAATAAGTTGAGAAAAAGCCATGTATCTACGACAAATATGCTGTAAAAAGTGAAAACTTACTAAATCCATATATTTACATGCTGTTTACTCATATTCAAATACTCGTTTCGGAATGTTAAATGTTTTTTGACATTCTCGTAAATAATTGTATCCAGTTCTTCATTTTCTCTTATTATAGTTGTACATTTATATTTTCAAAATGTGTGAGATACAATAGCCATACACTGTGTTCTCTACGGAGTAAAAATGATGATTTTTTTTTTTATGTAACCAATAGCGAGTTAGGTAGGAAATACTTTTTGTAGAACAATTACACGACAATACTATGATAATGAAACTTGAAAAATATAGATGATGATAGTGAAAGAATTGATCACCACTTTTGAACACTCAATTACGAAGAGATTATGTTTTATTCAGTTTTGACTAAATCGTATGAAGAGTGTAAGTTCGCTGTACCAGAAGAGAACAAACTGTATGGTGAATTTACAGGGTGACAATTAATAAACTATATGAAATAAAACGGAAATTAGTGACAAACCACGTAGTACACAAACTGTATTGCACATGTAAACGGCACTACAGACATTCGGATTTAGGTTATGACATGTTCGATATGTCTGCCATCTCTGGCAATGACGTGGCGTAGACAAACAGCAAAATTCTGCATGACCCGCTGAAGTGTCGAAACATCGATGCTGTCGATGACCTCCTGGATGGCAGTTCTCAGCTCGGCAATGGTTTTGGAGTTATTTCTGTACACCTTGTCCTTAACATAGCCCCACAAAAATGAGTCACATGTGTTCAGATCCGGGGAATATGGCGGCCAAGCGAGTCCCCTTCCAGTGGCCTCTGGGTATCCCAGAGCCAGAATGCGGTCCACAAAATACTCCTCCAGGACGTCAAACACTCTCATGGTCCGATGGGGTCGAGCTCCGTCTTGCATGAACAACATCTTGTCGAAATCAGGGTCACTTTGGATTAGTGTTGCCCACGAGACGAGACTTTGGCCTGTCTCGTCTCGTGGAAATGCTGTGAAATGCTGTATCGTCTCGAAAATATTCCTTTGTC